>NW_024040485.1:20230617-20538117 GCF_014851395.1 Micropterus salmoides | reverse complement strand
TGCTATAAAACTATGTGTGATAATGAAAGTTAGTTTCTGTCTATAGCTCTTTTTTTCAACCCTTTTCGCTCTCAACACTTTTTTTCAGCGTCTGTTTAAATTCATAATTCAGCTTTGACACTTCTTGATTAAATCTGTGCCAATTTCAGACCATTTCAAGTAGGCAAAGCTGTAAAGCTGCTTGTGTTACAATATTTAACATTTAAGAACTTGGCTATATTAACTTTGAGCAACTTTTATGTTATATATTATTAAAAAGAGATATTAACTAAATGGGCTTTTTTTAGGATTTTGAATTTGATAGATTGAAGTTGGTTAACTTTGTTTATAATATAATTACTTGGGAGATCATTTCTTCTTTTATCATTTTACAGTAACAAGATGTGTTTTTTCCATAAACATAATGGGAAATATAGTTAAGGTAGTAACAACTGCATGACATTGGCAATCTCAAACTTTTACCTGGTATTAAACAGCACTTTGAATAAAAGCTACCCTGGCGGAACAATACAACAGCATGCCCGTGTATTTGCACACAAATTTGAGTGGATGCTTGGTTGTGCACGTCCATTGGTGTGCATGCGTTTCTTCTACCTGCTAGGGCAACATTTACCAGAATGTGACAGTGTTGTAGATAAAGTACATTAGACAGAAGGGGTGAGGAAATAATGTGCCATGTTTCTGCAATACTATTCGTGTGTGTGCTTTCTTGTGAATATACCTGTATCCTGAGGGCAGAAAAAAAAATCATCAGCTATCTAGAGCTCTTTTAACAAAAAATTAGGATTTGATGTCACTTACGGGGCATTGGACACTTATGAAACGGCTGTGCAGAAACTGCAATCTAACAGCTGGGGGTGTAATATCACTCTAAAAAAAACCAACTGCAGTGATTTGTAAAAAAAAAAGTTGAATGCAGTTAAGTTTGAATAAAAGTATATTAATATTGCACCAAGTTGTTTATTTTAATTGAAATACAAGTACAGACTACTGTTCAGCTGCTTTGACATATTTCCTGTTCAGTTTCCATCCTTCACATATACTACCACTACCACATACTAAACAGATGTCATGTGAAGTTTTGCCAATCTTTGAACTTGAGAAATCAGGTTCAATCAAACCAAATACTTGCCAGTATGTGAGATTTGGTAATGAACTGAATCTTTGATTAAGAATATTTTCCGTTATGGACACAGCTTTAAAGTTTAAATTCGAGGGGAAAAAAAGCTAAATGATGACAATAACTAAGTCCGCCAGTCAGTCATAAGCTGAGTAACTGATGAAGTGAAACCACTGAACATAACCAACTCTTGTATCAACAAGAAAAAAAACAGACACTCAAGTTCCTCAAACTCAAAATCCTGAATAGACATTGTGTAGGTGGACACAATGGGACAATGCACATACACAAACTGCACCTTTGCTGTGATTTTTTGTTCACTGACCTACAGGAGAAGCACAGTATAGGGGAGGTGTCAATATTGACACCATTCTACACTGCCCCTCACACACACACACTGGTAATTTAGATCATTTTTAATTTCTGATCTAATTTTTACCCTGTCTCCATGTGCATCCAGCATTCACCATGCATGCAGCCACAAAGTTAACAAAAGGCACCACCACTTCCTCTGCACACAGTGCACTTCATGTAAATAAAACATTGGTTGTCTGCTAGCCAGCAAACATGTCCATTTTAACAGGCTAAATTTATGTCTGTATGCATGCTTTTGAAGGTTAGGCTGCGCATGGTGCTGTGTTATTAGTTAGTCCACAGTTATCAGTCAGAAGACAATACTGTCCCACCAGGATATCTCCCTATCCTCCTGATTACCCCTCTCACAAAGACCTAACCAATAGTATGTCCTGTTTGGTAAAGAAAGAGGGAACAATACTATCTAGATACAGTACTGTATACGCAGGAATATATCACACAGCCTAAGCCTAGGTATAACAAATATTGGTGTGTCACACGTGCTGCAATGCATTCATTTTTATTAGACTACCCTGCATGTTGTTAGAGTCCAGTGTGATGTATTGGGGGTTCTGGTAGACTTATGGAGTGTATGGGCAACTCTGAGTAAACATCCTGCAGATGATAAAGCGCCTGCATCCAGCATCTATTCCGGGATAGGTACCCATTCTGTTTCTACTGGGACAATGCATATACACAAACACACACACACACATCGCTATTCGTGGACACACAGCCACACAGAGCAGTTTGGTCTCGTCTAGTTGGCGCTACCAGCTGCACAGCTGACACTCAAGGTGTGTGTGTTCTTGTATGTTGATATTTGTGAGGACCAGTTTGAGTTTTAGGCCTTGAGAGCAAGGGCCTTTTTGCCAAATGAGCTGGCCCCTTGCGGGGTGGGAGGGGTGCACTGGAGTGCAATGCCCATCCATGATGCATAATTTTCGTGTAAAAATATAATAATTAGACTGATTAATAATTGCTGCATCCACTGTAAGGCATGAAAATTAAGTGAATGAGTAATGAGAAAAGTTTTCACCGATCATTGTTGAATGATGCGCTGTGAGGTGCTGTAGCAACACCCCCTCACCCAAGTCATAATATTTTGTATAGTATAGTGTCCTATCTTGTCTGTAGGCCAAGTGATCTGTTGTGACAGAAAGGTTTAGATCAGACAGCCTCTTAGGCATGAACAAAATATAATTCAGCTTTCAACCAACATCGAAAAAATATGAATCTTTCATGAGAATCATGACGCAACAGCCCGTTTGGGAGACAAATGCCTGTCCAAGAAGTTTCCACTGGCTATGGGACTGAAAATGAGGACATTTTGGCAACCCCTAATTCCTTGAGGGTTAAGACTTGGTTTTAGGATTAAGGGTAGAATTAGGTTTTTGTTAAAGTAAAGGTTATGGGCTATGAAATACAGTAAGTCACAAGTGTGGGTATGTGTATTTGAGGTTTTGTTTCCTTGTTATATGGCACTTACAGTAACTCCATGGCCAGGGGGTGCATTGTCCTAGATAGTGTAGGTGTGTGCAGTGTAAGATGCATAGCTCAGTGAAAAGTAAAAATGGAGCACTAGTTTCTGGGGGAAATTATTTAAATTTTAATGAAGACAGAAACTTTACACTCTAATGAGCAATGACTTCATGCAGTTGCAAAATATGTTCAACCCCCCTCTACAGAACTCAGCCCAGTCACAGATTTTTGATACTTGTTTCCAACATGAGCAGAGTACCAGAGATTTAACCTGGATTTGCAGAGGAATGTTTAAAAACAACTTAAAATGGAAATAGTAACGCAAATTTAAATATTCCACGCTTTTACCTTGTGCCCCAGTTTAGTTTGAATAAATATTCATGGCTGTTGCCCATATTTTTTGTAATCGCCAAGAGCTTCCTTTGCCCTCTTATTAGTAAAGTTGCTCTATGTACTACAAAATACAGCATAAAAATAAATAAAATATAAAAATCACTGGAAAATATATCCTCAAGCTTGATGGTACTAGAGCGGATAAATGCGATATTAAATGAAAATCAGATAGACTTTATTCGTTTTGGGATATGCAGGCTTATTTTTGGAGGGAAGATGTGGTTTTGGTGGGAAAGTTCAACTAAACATTCTGCATCTATTATTTGCAGCACCAAGGATTATCTCATTATTTTTATGAGAGACAGCAAGAAGAGCAAGCATGATGGTATGGAAATGAAAATGTGGTTGATAATGCAGTGCAGATGTGTCAATGCCAATAAAGCAGGCAATCATAAGGCTCAAAAATGATACATAAAAAGAGAAACTTAGCTAAGCATACCTAAAATTAGGGGATTATGCAGAAAAAGGGCTACAAATCCTACACTGACTGTTTGATGCAGATGTAAACAGCCTCCAATTAATGTTTAAACTCTGCTCTTGAAACATCAAAGTCATTGTTTTATTTCAAATGCAATGTTACAATAATTTAAACAACTCTTAACTCTGTATATGTCAAATTAATTAACTGCCCTTTGCAACCGCTTCCCTTTTTAGTCAAAATGATGTTTGTCGGAGGGATACATGACTCACTTAATAGCTAAATTAACAATGTAAAATAAATTGCAAGTCAGTCTGATTATCAGGCTATCACAGTAATACGATTTTTAATCTGTGTACTACAGTGTGTATTCCTGATCTTGAATTGTGCTTTACCTTTCGCTTCGGTATTTTGTTGCCAAGGCTGCATGGTGCAAAGGTGAGAAACACAAGAAGACAGGTGTTTCATGTATGTGGTTCATCTATGTTTTTGCAAAACAATGTGACATGGCTGGACTTTTAATATGTCCACAAACATAACTTCAACTTGCCACTCTGAACCTTCTTGACAGCATTATTTTTTTAATACTAGTCTGCACCCTGCTTTCTTGTTGATTAACCATTATTGTCATGTCTGATTGGCACCAAGGTATGAGACCAGTTATGTGATGGCTGACAGTATTATCACTATAGATAAAGACAGAGGATGGTGATGAAAGGTAATGTTGACAGATTATCAGATAGTCCTGCAAGGCATCCAGGGACACTCCTATCTTAACTCTATACCACTTTCATCCAGCCAAGGTTCTCCAGCATTTATGGATATCAGGGCTGCATGACTATGGATTGCAATTTGGAACCTCAAGAGCAAGGCTTCTATCACGGTATATGTATTTCTATATCACAGTATATATATATATATATATATATATATATATATATATATATATATATATCACGATATAGTAATTGTTCTGTAAATTCTTCTTTAATTTCGAATTTCCATACAAACAAAATCAACATCTGCTCTGTATTTACAATTTCAGTCTCCTCCTTCGAGTTTTCTTGTCACTCTCTTCTTCTGCGGCAGTTGACAAACCAGCTTAGAGGTGAGTTACCGCCACGTGAGAATGTGGTAAGTAGCAGGGGCGATTCTAGGATCAGACCTTTAGGGTTGCTCAGCCCCTAAATGAAGTTTTATAAACTAGATTCGGGAATAAAGACCACGCCACGAACATATCCCATTTCCGCTCAAAGTATTTAAGCACACCTAATCCGTTCTCTTCCCCTCTGACATATTTTTCACATCCCTCCCACCCAAACTCCTTTTCTTTTTTCTCTTCTCTCACTCCATCTCTTTTTGTTTGAACGCAAGAACCAATGGGGGCTCTCTATCCGCAGCAGAGCACATGAAGAGCTGGTTCCCCCACACAGAATCTCAACTCCCCTGGGCCCCTCGGTCAGCGACGTTCCAGAACACATGGAGATGGCTCACCTGCGTCTCCTGCTTACCTGCCACCAGCTGACTCCGATCCATCGTTCTCATCCATCCATCCATTCCTCCCCTCAACCCTCTATACCTCACTTTTCCATTCCCTCATCCGTCACTCTTCAACCCCACTTCTCTGGACCCCTCACTCTTCTTCCTCATCCCTTCATCCGGATCCCTAACGCATTCTGGCATATAATCTCGGCTCTACTCCACCCGTATCATACAAGAAAATATCCTAAATCCATATCATGGCATGGTCTTTGTTAGTGAATGAGAATGTAGCATGCATACAATGCCTTGCAAAAGTGTTCAGTGCAGAGCAGAGCGGGTCAGTCAAGGGCGTCACTTTGTGTTGAAAAGTGGTGGGGACATAAGCGCTCAGATTAGGGGCGTAATGATACATTTGGGTCATGAGACGTGACGATGCATGAGAAGAAGACTTTGAAGAAGATTTTGAGCATTAAACTGGTCATTTCCTGCATTCTGGAGACATTTTCTGCTCCAAATTACGGTGGAAATTAATTTTTTTATATCGAGGGAAAACTATATTGCATTGCATGTTTTCTTATTGTGCAAATCAAACTTTTTCAAAGCATTTTCATTTGTTAGTTAAAATTTCTTGGTGCAAGCTGTTTTCAGAACGTTTTTAACAAATGCTGTCAAAAAGTGTTGGGGACAAAATCAGCCATTTCAGAATGTGGTCCCGAGATTAAATGACACCTATGGGGTCAGAGGACCAGTTAGGGTCAGACAGCAGTGCGGAGCTGTAGGCTCGTGTTTCCTCAGAAGAGGAAGGGTGTTAAAACTGTTTTCCTAATTTAAGTGTTCAGTCTTGTGTTTTCAGTTAAATCTTGTTACATGCTTGCTTTCTCTTTTAAAGAAAGTAGTTTTCTGTTGCTGATTGAGTTTAATTTGTCAATATTATTTGATTATTAATAAAAATCTTTAGTTTGGTTGCACAGAATCTGTGAAGTATAAATTAATTCTATTAATAATTATTAGTTAATATTCTAACATTAAATCAAAACTAATTTCATAGCTAGACCTACTGTTAGCAGTGTTGGGCAGGAACTGTACTAATATTACTTTTCTCATTTTACATTTACTCATTTTCTCAGTAACTAGTAGGGTAACGGATTACTATTTCCAAAACAGTAATATTATTACAGTTACTAATCCAAGTAACACTACGGTACTGAGTTACTAAATGCACCATCCTTGGCGTGAATGCGTGACTGGGCAGCAGGTCAGCAGCACTGGACCTTATCTTATTCAAGTCAGCTGTCAACCAACAAGCAAAATTAAAGTAAAAGGAAGAAAGGGGAACGACGGAGATGGACATTCTTTAGCCCCCTTCTCTGTTGCACTTGTCACACAAACGTGGCTGATTTCAGCCCCGAAAAAACGTAGCAAACCAGTGCAAAAGGTTTTGGATTGAACTCGCCCCAGATGTAAAGTAACTCCTTGGATCGGCACTGTAGAGCCAATCAGAAATCAGTAAAAACGAGGATCAGTCCATGTTGGGAGAGGCCGCTCGTATCCCCCCTCAATATTGAAAATATTAATGCGGCCCAGAGTGACAGACACACAAACAGTGTTCCGCTCCAGCTGACCGGCCGGCCAGCGTGGTCACGGATCATTAGGTAAAACATTAGAAACTGAAAAATGACAGTATTTAGGGACAATAAACCCGTTTAATGTAAGAAAAGCCATATGAAACTGTAGATTGATTGGTTGTTCCTTCTCTTACTTCTCCGAAATCTAACGTTAGAGGACAAAAAAAATATTTTCAGAAATTTTTTTTAGGGGGGCTTAGATGAAATTTAGGGGTGCTGAATCACCCCTACGTGGTCTAAAATCGCTCCTGGTAAGCAGTCCTGCTGCCCAAATCTTGTCACCTTGAGAGGCAGCTGAATTTGCGAAATCACATGAGAATCACATGAGAATCACATAATCACACGGGAATCTAGCCCTGATTTGCTACATAACATTCCCCAAATATATATTAGAGACACTAAGGGAAAGCTACCGCAAAAGGGTATAGCTAAATATCTACACAGTTGTACCGTCGCATGGTATATACTGTCATATCGCCCAACCCTAATTTGTAGGGTTGATGCATCTCGTCTGCTCACTTTCAGACATGGAAAGAGCAGTCTAGACAAGAAATACTACTGAAATTACTATAAGCATCACAGAAATGGAGAGGGACTGGTTAAGTAGATGTAATTTATTAAGTTCAAAGCAACTTAAACTGAATATCCTCCTCATTTTGCTATAATAGCAGAACTGTAGGTTATTAGTTGTAAAAGTAGTTGAGGTTGACCCGGTTTGAGAATGTACTCAAAAAAGTACATAAAACTACTCAATTGCAGATAAAGTACTTGAGGTACTTCCAAACCCTTGTTACATGCCAGCACGGCCTTCATGCTCCAATTTATTAACAAGAAAAGAAATGTGGATATACAGAAGTATTGGAGTGGAAGGAACTGATTAATGTTGCATTTATTTAAATATGTCAATGGATCTGGCAAAACTTTAGCTTTAAAAAACTAATATGAATTTAACAGGCAGGATTTCTGAGTAAATGTGGCTAATGTAAGAATTTTAGGCGTTGTAACTGTGTTTGGCAAGGAAAATATAATCATAACATCTTGAACCAATTCTAACCAATAGGGAAAATGTGTGACAGTATGTGCGCGTGTGTGCATGTGTGTGTGTGTGTGTGTGTGCATGTGTGTGTGTGTGTGTCAGATGGAGAAACAGAGGTGTGACAGAGTGGAAATAAAATAAAGTGAAAAGAAAGAAATTGAGTCAACATGAGATCATTTGCAATCATTCAAAACAGGAGAAGCTCTAACCATGTCTCAAAACAAGTAAATTACATTATCTCTGCAACTGTGTATTTTTCATAGAAGATCATTTATTCATGAATAAGGCAACTTGTTCTGTCAGCTGTCTGAAATGATCAATGACCCTGCTTTCCACTCTTGCAGTTTATGTCATTTGTTTTCCAACTCTCTTCTCAACCTTTCTCCTCCTCTAATTTTGGAAGTGTCTCAATTAGACACTGCTGGCATTTTAAACATTAATTCTGGGCTGAGTGGATGAAAAGGGTGAGAGGGGATTTTATCAGGATGACTCATAGACCTGGGTAGCATCAGAATGTAATAGTAAGTTATTAAATGACGTGTTATGTACAGCATGTTGTTAACTGTATTCATCTTATTAGCCCTTTTTACTCATTTAAAAGTAGATGTTGTGTTGTTTGCTGTTGTGTGTCATTATATCAAGAAGAACAGAAAGCTGACATCTTAATCTACATTTGGTAAAAAGCTAAAGCATATCTGAGTATTTCTGTCTTTCCCAAAAAAACAACAGCTAAATTTACTTCTCATTTTTCATTAGAAGAGATGTAATCTGCTCTTTCCTAACATGGTCTACATACAAAACTGAAGACTAAACACATTTGTTGATTGCAGTATTTCTGGAAGGTTTCGAGGATAAGGGGTCAGCAGCTACTTTCATCTGAGTCTGAAAAAAAAAAAAAAGATGCACAGACTTCTGTATGGAGAAGTCAACTGTTAGTTTTTGTCTTTTTTACAGTAAGAGTTCGAAGTCTTGTGGACCACATAATCACTCCAGCTCAAAGCTGTATTGACACAGTCATTATATCTCAATCAATAAGATCAATTCAGAGAAAGGAAGCGAACATTGTAAATGAAGAGGTAGAGCCAATTTCTACTGTAGCATTTGTCTAGGTTTTCTGTGCTTCCTGTCTGAAGGAAACTTTAACATTACAATGCAGCATTTACATATAGTTTTCTTTGAGTAGGAAAACAATGTGATATTAGATGCAGTAAGGAATTACAATGTATATATTAAGATGCAGTTCAATTTATGAAAGTAGAGCTTTATGGTTGGATTCAGTAACTAGAATTATACATTAACAGTCAGACTACAAATGTGTTGACAGAAGAACTTGATGAAATTCTCTCCCACCTCCTTCATGTTTCGTCGTATTGAAATGTGTCTTTGTGAAATTGACTGTGACAATCCATCAACAAAATAGGAACACTAGAAGGCAAGAAGGGCAGCTCAGGATTATTTCTGAGATGATTTCGCATCAAAAGAATAAAAAAAAATAAAATAAAAATCCCAGATTAATGAAAAGAAAAGGTTTATTGGAGACACAAATCACAATAAATGTAGCAAAGATTAAAGTTTCAAGTTTGAGAAAGAGGAGTGAGAGACTCAATTTGCGCCCTTCCCTACTTCCACTTACTATTTGTGCATAAGTGCGTTCACACTGAGAAGTATTGCAAAAGGTAGTGCACTGTATGTCCCTGGATAGTGTAGACACTTCTCACCCTCAACAGTCGCCATCTTGGCTACGAAGCGGAAGGGGAGAGACCACCAACGTGTTTGTAACTTTTGAAAATGGTGTCCGAGAAAGCAGCAGCGGTTGCGATCATAAAAGTAGAAGCACATTGATTTATATAAATTTTTAATAAAATGGATTTGAAGTCAAGTAATGTTGGGAGACCAGTATATTATAGGGACTAGTTAAAGATGTGCAGGGATTAGAGACCTGTGTGTAGTCTGTAGAGATTGCAGGTGCATGTGCCAGGAGCTGCAACGCACACAACGGATGTCAAGCATTGTCCCCAGCTTGGCTCTCATTAAAAGTCTGAAAACTGACAGTACTCGTGCAGACTGGTCATTAAATATTACAGTCAAGTGAGCAAACAAACCCAGCAGATATTTTGGCTGGCAACAATCACGGCCAAATGATGGCGATAATGATCCGCCTGGTTACAATTCGAAGAAGCGGTCGAATCTTGCAATCATTGTCTCCGGTTAGTGCACAACAGCACAGTGGCGTTTTCTCCCAGAAGCCAAGGGAAGCCAGGCTTCCACTGTTTTTATCAGACTCTATTTATAATTTCAATAACAATGTTTTTAGTTTCAATAAATCTTATAAGCTGTTGCTGTCATCTCTTCCCCATTTCTCACCATCTTACAATAAGTGAAACAGCGCCCTTCCAAATGCTATGCGTTGGATTTGTGGTGAAACATTATATTGCACTACCGTAGACTGGCCTTCAGTCTGACTACGCGGGGAGGCCAGGCAGAGTTGGCATAACCTTAGTGAAAAAAAATGAAATGATAAACCTATCCGATGAGGCCACTGTCATGCCACTGCCTAACTGTGATTATTCAGGATGATGCCAAGTGAAGCCAGCCACTGTCCGGCTTCACGCCAATCAAATCACAGCATGCGATCAACATCATTCAGATGAAATAACGGGACCTGTTAGCAACTTTAGCAGGTGCAGTTATTGAGGGTGGAGATTTGGAGTTTTTAGTTATAAATAGTTTTACTAAACTACCACTACAGCAGCAACTTAAGATAAAATCTGATGGAAGACCAATGCCAAAACTGGAGCTGGCTTGAAAATGGGGTTTCGGACATTCAATGAGGAAAACTATATCCGTACAGAGTGGCTAGCTGGTAGCGCCAAACTTCGACTGACTCTGTTGTTGTGGACATAAAAGCCAGTGGGAAATTCTATAACTTGGTTATTGACCACTTCGCCACCACGAAAAACAGGAGAATGCCCTTCCTTTTCAAATAGGGTGAATGAAATGTCACCTCGTTCTCTCTCTGAATTTAACTGAACTGCAGCTATTTGTGCAATTTGTGATGTGGTTATATTGTTTGTTTTGCTTTGCTTGCCTGGATTTAGCCGCGAATTAATAGTCTGCTGAAGTAAACATGTTGTTTTTACTGCGGTTGTGTACGCATCTGAGCACCACGTAGCAAGTAAGTACATAGTGTACGCAGAGTACTGCATGTAAGAGTACTAACGGAAGTATCCAAGTTGAGACTACACAATAAGCGAAAAAGTTAACAACAGCTTTTCTTAAGAGCGAAGAGAAAGAGAGAGGATCGAAGGAGGGATGAGTTAAGTCTTTTACAGACTGGACCTCTCTCCACTCAAACATTCCTGCCTTAAAGTAAAACGTGTAGATATGACAGCGAGGTGAAAACACAAGGACTATTCACCATCACCAAGAACAGAAACATGCTGTCATGCGGCGTGGATGAGCATATACAGCAATATATAGGAATTTATGTATTTATACACTGAAACCCCACGACACTAATGTCATCGGACTTATTTAAACAAACAGCTCAACGTAAAATAATAATTTTACATTTCTTGAGAGTTCCCCAAAAAGCTAAAAAAAAGACAATAGCACACACACAAAAAGGCAAGATTTTTGTTTTACTTTTCAGAATATATGACTTGAACGATGAGTTGAATAAAACAGAGCATCTGCGAATTCTACAACAGAAACACATTCATCACAGAAATACTAAATGTGACAATCCACCCCCACTACCCAGCCACAAGGTTGTTCAGGGTGAAGGAACAAAGAGACGAAGGGGAGAAGAAAGGAGTTCAGAAAGAAGAGTGAAATAACACAGAGAGTGTGATGTGAGTATTTCGTTTTCTCTCTCCCAGGCTGTTTTGGTGTGCCGAACTCATTCTTCCAGGAAGTAAAATCGAATCAGAAATCATTCGGTTGTCCAATAATGTATTTCACTTTTATCTTGTGTCAGAGCAAAGGAAGAACACATGGCAGAAAAAGACAAAATGACAGAGGGAGGTTAGAAACCACTCCCTTCTCATACACACAAAATCACTCAGGCTATTTGTTTCCACAGATGTGCCATCACATCTTTCTTACATGTACAAATCAAAAATATTTTTGAGTTGCACATGTTTTTTGGGTTTGAACTATAGCAAAAGCAGAGAATATGAAGCAGTGTTTCCCCTATCACCCTTTAACATTCAGGCAATATGATAATGAGGGTTACCTGTTATGAAAATAACTATTCTACCAAAGACAATCACCCCTCAATTAAACATGGCTCGTTAAAAATCCATCCTGGTGGTGTTGTCTGCAGAATATTGCATTAAATTCCCCATCCGTGTTTTTATTTCATTAAATTTTTAATGCAAAGTCGTTTAATTGCCCGAAACACAAAGTAAACGTGGAAAGGTAGGTAAGCCACAAGAACAATCTTATTTTCTTCAAAAAAGATAAACCACAATGAACTCAGCTGACAAGGGCGACAAGGCTTAAACATATAATAGAGTATAGCTAATTTAGGCAATGTAATATTTAGGTAAACTAATGTGATATTTAATAATATGCTATGCCTGCTTACTAATACCTATTGATAAGCTTGTTGTTATGTTTCTGTTGGGCATATAAATCCCAGAAACACAAAGCAAACATTTTGAAAGAAGACTGCTTGGTATTGGATCAAAAAGGAAAGCAATGAAGCCCCAAAATCACTGAATGGGAATACTTATTCTTGAAGTGTGCCGATCTGTTGTGAGTTTGAACTTATGAGCAACTTTCATCTGCTTGTTACTCTGTCCTTCCAACCGTTTGGAAGTCAAACATTGGCTGCCCTTCCCTCCCTCAGAGTTTGTGCCGTCTGTTTTCCCACCACCTGCTGGCCGCACTTGTCTCACTCTGTCTGTTTGTCGTTTTTTTTATTATGATAATTGTTGGCCTTTTTTGTGCATACTGTTAGGCGTACACGCCAATGTGCACAGTTTAGGTGATATGGCTCTAGCGTGAGTGTGAAACCTTCAAACTCATCCAACATTGTCACCAAACAGAAGCGCTCTGGGGAGGATTTTGAAAAGCTCAGTGTCAATTTCCTCCCTTCCCCTGCTGCTACCTATTGACATTTAATTTAATACTGCAGGACAGCACTGAAATATCACAGGACGGAGAAAAGGCTACAACAAATTGTGCTAGAAATTGTTCATGGTTTAAACCTGACACAAAGAACAATCACTGGACATTAAAGCATTACAACAGTAAAGAATGGCATTATTTTCATGATGACTTCACAAACTAATAATTGATTTACAGAGACTGTAATGTCTTGAAGACAGTTTCTGACTTTTTGTTTAGCTGTGTGAATTGTGAACATTTTAACTACACTGAATGTGAAATTGGAAGCTGGGGATATCCGGGGGAGAGTGAAGGTGGTTTTCACTTAAAAGATGCACATTGCTACCAGATTCAAAGTATGCTCTTGTCCAAATCCTAGTGAATATTTATATTTACCTGGATTAATATGCAAAATGTAATCTGCTGCTTAATTTGAGTGTCTTTTCTGTCTTGTATTTTCTAATAATTTGACACTGCGCAAGAAGAATAGCACAGCGCCTCGTGGCCAGTAGTCAATGTTGATGATAGAGAATAAACTGAATCATTTCTGAGTCCATTTATTTTTGTTGGTGAGCAGTTAAAGTTGAAATACACAGTCAATTTGTGCATCTCCCAGGTCACGACTTCAGAATCAGAACGCAACAACATTTGCAGAGAGAGGCATAAAAGAGTAATATTTAACAGTATTTAAGTGATTGTGAGCTATGTACCTGAAAGCTGTCACCTCCTTCAGCTGAGCATTAGAGGAAACAGGTTCCATTAATGTCTCTTGTTGACCACATACTCTTAGGGAAAACAGACTGATATTGTCCAGCGAAATGACTGTAATCAAGGTAATCACAGCAGCCTTTTTAAAACTCCACAACAACTCCAACGTTCAAATAGCCCATTAACCGTTCGAAATGAAAAGCTGCCATTATTGTTGAAAGAATGGGATGCTCTGCAGTTTTTTCCCCTAGTGTGTTAATGGAAATAATAGCATGGCCGTGGCACTGTTTTTAATTCTGCATCAGCTCAAATTATGACTTGAAAGATGTTTCAGTTTTTTGCCACAGCTTCACTTGCTGTCTCGCACACTGTTTTGCATCAGTGATATGCAGCTTGGTGTTTGAAGCCTAAACAGGGGTAAAGCGCAATGAATAGCTAATCAGTGTTTAGACACTAAGGCAAATATGCTTCATCTATTAAAAACTCTGATAAGCTTAGACCTTTTCATGGTCTTAGCTCAAAGAGAAGGCTATGGCTGACTTCCAAATACTGGAAGTGAATTTTTGGGCATAATTTAGTCATATATTTAAACACTATCCATTTACATGAGATCCCGACTGTACCAAAATCAATATTTGAATTTCAAAAACGTACAATATCACAACCAATATGACTTTTTTAGTGTTTTATTTTTTTAAATGGTGCCTAATTTTTCTGCCACAACAGTTCCCCCTACACTATCGTCCAACCAATTTTCGGACATGGTCAACACATTGGCCGTTATTAAGTGTAAATTCTTCACAGTTCTTTATGTAAGGGATCATAATCAAAAATGTTTATTTGTGTAATATGTATAAAACTAATAGATTAGATAGTTTTCAGAGTTTTTAAATCTCAAATATCTCTCTATCATCCTTAATAATCCACTGCTGGTCTGACTCTACCCTCAACAAAATTATACAAAACACTGTGGGACACATCCCGAACACTAGGAGAAGTCCTATTTACCAGAATTGGGAGACACTATAAACACTGTGGGAAACTCTCTCTGTGGAAATTTAGATGCTATAAACTACATCACAGACAACCTAGTTACAGAAATAAAGGTTGTCACAAGTTACATATAATGTAGGCTATAATGAGGCCACAAGTTTTGAGGGGAAAACCCCCAGCTCCAACTCTGACAATAATGTTCACGAGAACAATTTGTCATACATCACTCTCACCTTGAGTTCATTCGTTTGATGTATGTTCAGGACGGATGTTATTCATTATCTCGAGTGTTATCGAGAGACTTTTGCATGTGAGTGTGCTGTAGGTGTTGATGACAGTATAGGACTGGGTGAGAAGGTGTGGATTCCGGTTGTTATGTCCATGAGTAATGCAATTAAGAACAAAATCAACTTAGAGTGATTTCCTTGAAAGAGAAGGTAATTACAGAAAAAACTGCAACAACACAGAAAACAGGGGCACACACACAACACTGGCATACACACACACACACACACACACACACACACACATATACATTTCAGTAATTCTGCATAATATCATAGAGAGAAGCATACAGTATACACATTCTGCTAAACAGCTGTCCAAGCACACTATGTCAGGATAAAAAAAAATCTAAATGACATTCTGCCTGTTTGCCTCCAAGATTGTGCTGACAGTGCAACACTGCAGACGGGTAATCATATTCCAGAGCACCTAAGGGCACATAGCAGTACGCTAACACGCTAATACTTTTCAGTAATATAGACTGTCGAGTCAGTGATTATAACAGATGATGACTTTGACAATACCCCTCCCCCCCTTCAGTTTAGGCACACAGTTTAATAGACCATGAAGTAGTAATTTGCATCTCTTTTTTATCTTTGGTGCTAAATGCTCATTGCCGTGAAGTTGCACTGCACCTTTACAAATTATTTACTTAAGTCAACAATGTGTCCGGTACTCTTACATGATCAATTTTACACAAGAAGTTCAGTTTACTCGTCACGAGGAGTACAACTCAGCCTTGTTTTTATAAATGTCTTCTGTGGCCGGAGCTTTCCAATGTTTGACTTCCCTCCTGTCTGCGGCACTCAGCCCCAAGCCCATTTGTTCCAACTGAAGGCATAAATCTTTAAAAATGGCTCATAAATATATAGTTTCATGTTTTAAAAAGGCGAAGTAATGTTCTAAAACCACTGGGCACTGTAGTTTATAGCAAACATTACCTAAATTTAACATAAATAGTGACAATTTTCAGCTGCGGATTAATACACATTTGGTGAGGCAGTTACGACAGAGGGGAACATGTGTGTGGGATTGACTCAAAATAAACTACCAGTGTGTGTGTTGGCTGGACAATGAGATGGATTAAAACATGACCAATCGGTGGTAGATGTAGAGAACTGGACTTATTTTTGAGGCAAGCGAGTCCATACAATATTCATGGAGTGACAGCAGTAAGAGAGAATGACACTGGTTTTAGCTGCAGCCTTGGCAGACACACCACGGAGGCAATCATTAATCATTTAGACTTCCCTACCACCACACTGTGCATTAGAGACTTAGTACAGGAAGTGCACATGAAATGAAACTTTGTATATGTATGTGTGAGTGAGTGTGTGCGTTTGGCTGCTCTAAAAACACCCAGGTTGTGATGAACACGAAAAGCTGAAAGCATACACACATACAGAAAGTTACAAGCGGCAGAGATTCTTTTCAAAGTTCACACACACACTCTCACACACACACACACACACACACACACACAACAACAACATCAGGTGTATGTACAAAACTGCTGACATTTGGACAAATAAGCAATAAGGTTCAACGCTGCACAGTGTGAGCTGTTTTTGGGAGAAGCGAAGGTGGTTGACTGGGATCGGTAAAGAGAGAAACATAAAAGAGATGTAACTGATCAAGGTTCAAATGACAGCAAATGCCACAGAAGAAGTCAGCGACACGAGAAGGGTAAAGATAGAGAATCACAGAAAAGGGGAGGGGGAGGAGAAAGTGAAAGAGAAGGAGGTGAGAGTCAAACAGACGGGGACAGAATTTGACATTTGACATTTAAAACATCTTTAATGAGTCACAAAGCTTTGTGTGGCGTGACAGACAGGGGGGCAAAAAATAACAAAAAGCATCAACACAGAGAGCTAAAACACATTATCAGTTTGTAAATATAAAAGCAACACATCACGTGAACATGCAGAACAAACACAAGCACGACCCACATACCAGACATTTTCAAGAGTCAAACTGAAAAAAAAGGGAGAGAGATCAAATAACATTGAGATATCCAGAAGGCACAGCAGAAACTCGAACGCAGGCTGATGTGACCAACCAGACCCCGGCTGGCAAAGACAGATGCCCAGAAATAGCGGCAGCCTCCGCCTCTGGTGTGCCCAGCCCTCCCTGCTGTGATATTACCTGCCTACCACCACATAATCATGATGAATCGCTCTGGGGCTTGCCGCCAACCGCTCACACTGCCAAACAATGAGCGGCAATGGCAAACATCACCACACCGCGCAGCCTCTCTCCCTTTATCTTCCCTCTTCCCTCTTTTTGATGTCATGATGCTCTCATTTTTTCCCATTCTTTTCCTTATCTCTGCCTCTCTTTTTCTGCTGTCCTTGGCTTCTGCACCCTCTTCACATTGTCTCTACTCTACTTGCTTTTGCATTTTCTGATTCATCTATGTTGTCCATCTCTTTCAACAGAAAGCTGGAGGTTCAATACATTGACACTGGAGGTAACATGTGCCTACACTGGATAGAGAGTGTAATCTGATGATACTTTTCATAAAAAATGATATTTTCAGCAAGTCAACTGTGTTATGTGGGTATTTGTTAAACAATTAAATGGCAAATTATGTCAGTCTGCTGCAATTTGAAGTATATTCATTCTGTACTGTACATCTGACAATAAGATCCAACTCAAAAATTCAGACTTTAGTGATGGATGAATTGTAATTCTGAGGTAGGAAAGACATTTATGAGAAATTTCATAGTGTTGCCAATATTTTCTTCATGGCATTTGTTTTCTACATCATCTCTCAGCATAAGAAATTTGGAGGTGAGGTCGCTACAGGGGGGAATACGATATATTTGGAGGATTATACTGCCATAGGGCCATAAATTAGAAGAGGGCCTTTTCAGAATGTAATAATCTGCCAAGCCACATTACTCTCAGCAGTTTGTTTTAATCTACCACAGGGATCAGGGTGGGAAAGAAAACATTGTTTATCATCACTTTTCTCCTAAAATCAATATCTGACCATGGGGATGAATTACATATTCTGCAATAACAAAGAGAGTAGCAGGACCACCTTGTACTTTTTTCAAAATAGCATCATGGATACAGCATCGTCCTCATTTCTCAAAGATAGTCCAAATAACGCAGAACTGAAAGAAGAGAGTCCTCTGAATGTAATGATACCAATCATCAGAGTGCCTATGAGAGACGGTGAAATCCAAGATGGTGAATCTCTGTCATGACTTCCAAAGCAGTTACCAGCGTTTCCCCTTCACGTTGCTTCTCTAGGCTACTGTCTAAATAAAGAAATGATGCTTGCAAGGCATACGGCACCATGAGAGGTAAACAGTGTAGCTCTTTAATATTGTACAACACCTCAGCCACTTCCTACCAATGTGAGCAGTCCTACAGTCAGTCGTCCAAGCGGGCAGAAGGAAGAGAAGCAAAGGTCAGGGGGTTAACAAGAGGAGTAAGCTGGCCATCTTCTCCCTGATTTGTCTCTGGCGCAAGCCTCTGTCTGACCTTTTGAGGAGCTGCCATCTTGGACCACTCCACTCACACCCACTGATCCCTATTACTGGGGAGGACAGCAGCCTTATTACAAAGGCCGAGGAGCTGCTAAAGCTGCGTTTCGACCAAAGGAACTATACCCCGGAACTAGGAACCTTTGGAGGAACTCACTGCGTTTCCACCGCAGGGACAAGGGTCTAAATTTCTAGGGTCTTTATTTTACCCCCCAAAACGTCCCTGCTCGGGGGTAGCACTTTCCAAAAGCACAGGTACTTTTGGTCTTGCAGTGAATTTCTGAATGGACGAGCAGAGGCTACTGGCTTTAACTGGAGAATGTCTGGTGTTTTTCGCCGATGTCCACCTGAGACCGTACGTCGGCATTAAATGTATTTCTCGGAAACAGCAGCCAGCGTGCAGCAGTGTGTTTACAGCAAACAGCTGATGGAGCTATGCTAAATACTGGGTCCAAAGTTGTTGTTTTAAGTTTTCATCAGTCAGGAAGTTTTACACAGAGTCGGAGTGGTCTCCTCTTCTCCAAAACAAGCGGAACAGCTGATTACAGGTAATAAAGCTCAATAAAATCACGATACAGACGTGATTCTGGCCAGCTGATCGGTAGCTCTTGTTGGCTGGAAATGTTTTTATAACCTTCCAAACTGTCGCAAATTCATTTTTGTGTTGCTTTCTCTGTGCTGGAGTTATTTTAAGAACTTTATGGCTTTATTAAGTTTGTTATTAAATGTGTTTATCACCTGTTTCTTCATTATACTCCCACACCTATAGTTTTTCATTATATTGCAATCAAATTTGATGTTCATTTATAAATTTTGCTCATGGATAGTGGTTTACAAATAATTTTATAAATAATAAAAAAAAACATCAGATGGACAATTTGCCTAATCTTCGCAGGTCTTTAGACCACGGTGGAAATGCACACAACAGTGGGCTGAAGGAACCTTTTAGTTCCTTGAAAAGAGATCCATACTTTCGTCAAAACGCAGCTCAAGTGAATGTGTGTGTGTGTGTGTGTGTGTGTGTGTGTGTGTGTGTGTGTGTGTGTGTGTGTGTGAGAGAGTGTGTGTGTGAGTGTGTGTGAGTGTGTGTGTGTGTGTGAGTGTGTGTGTGAGTGTGTGTGAGTGTGTGTGTGTGTGTGTGTGTGTGTGAGTGTGTGTGTGAGAGAGTGTGTGTGTGTGTGTGTGTGTGTGTGTGTGTGTGTGTGTGTGTGTGAGTGTGTGTGTGTGTGTGTGAGAGAGTGTGTGTGTGAGTGTGTGTGTGTGTGTGTGTGTGTGTGTGAGTGTGTGTGAGTGTGTGTGTGTGTGAGTGTGTGTGTGAGTGTGTGTGTGAGAGAGTGTGTGTGTGAGTGTGTGTGTGTGTGTGTGTGTGTGTGTGTGTGTGTGTGAGAGAGAGTGTGTGTGTGTGTGTGTGTGTGTGTGTGTGTGTGTGTGTGTGTGTGTGTGTGTGTGTGAGTGTGTGTGTGAGTGTGTGTGTGTGTGTGAGAGAGAGTCTGTTTGACTGTGCATGAGGTAAGGAAGGAGGATGTCAGGCAAGAACCAGGGGGTAAAAGTGCAGCTGTGGGTGAGAAGATGTGAAGGAGGTAGGCACAGAAACAACACACTCATGTCAAATAAAGGCAAACAGCCATTACACCCCTAAGTTGCAAGTTTGGAGCTGCCACAGCAGCTAAAAAGAGCACTTTCCTGGGGCACCCTGGTAGCTCACCTTACCAATTCCTGCCCAGTGTGCTCTCTTTCTCTCTCTCCGCCTTAAAAATATCATCTTTAAAAACAAGGGGAAAGAAAAGAGCACTTTCCTCTCTGATGACAACTCGGAGCCATTTTCTGGCCAATTACTTTAAATCAAGTATAATGGGTGAGCGATCGGATAGGGAGGGAGGAGAGGAGAGGAGAGACGATTGATGATGTGTTTTAATGCGAATACATCCCAAACCAATTCATCAACAGTGTGATCAGTGCTCTCTTATTCACTTCCTTGCACTTTCATTGTGGCTATTTCATCTGTGGACCCCCCCCCCCCCCACACACACACTGCCTCTGGCGCTCTGGATTTCCTTTACAAAAATGCTCTGCTGTTTCTCACTAAATATCTATCTCCTGTGACACGTAATAAAGTGTAATCGTAGGTTCAAAACACCACCAACCCTAGCTTTAAAACGTGAATGATAACAGATATTCAACGCAATGTAACAGGCTTATAAACGACACATTTGTCATTGCGATGTGCTCCAGTTCGACCCACTGCTTTAGAAATGTACAACATATTTCCGTATACATAGTCGACGTTGCCAGTCGATCGCATAATTGGAAAAATGAGAGCTGTTAAGTTTTTATTGCCTGAATTTACTCATCCAATAATGTGGGAAGAGAAAAGCACATTTCTGACTACAGTGTTCAGGTGAAGAGTAAAATATTTAGTCTCAGGATATTAAGAGTGTGTTGCCATAGCAAGGAGGCTGACTGTTTCAAGTATTTCCTGGTTTTCAACTACCATCAAAAGTCATTTTTGCACTCCACTCTGATGTGCCAATGTGGTGGCGCTGTCTTTTCAACTCAGTACAATAAAGTTATTGTCTGCCTGTGACAAAGATTGACAATAATTACAGAGGAAATGTGCCACAGAGATATGGGGGTGAGCAATCCACACACAAAGCCTTGGCATTTTAATAGAAATGTAACAGTTCGGACGTGGGTTAATTGTGACAGGTAGACTGAAGAGGATGTTCATACTTCTTCTTGCCAGGCTATTTTGATCGGAAGACCATCATTTCTTTGATATGACTGCTTTTGTCTCTCTACAAAGTATGCATAAAAGTTTATTTAACACAGAGAAGGGGTCCTTTCACTGTCTCGCAAGAAAAAAATAAATAAATTCATATAAATGTATTTGTCTGCTGCCTCTGATCAGGCAGAATAGGCTTGTTTGAGAGAAAGATGGAGATAGAGGGGGGAGAATGTTTTGAATTTATAGTCATTTATTTACCTTTTTTTGTTCAACAAAAAGGTTCTGAAACAGACGCAATAAATTACGGTGGTCATCTAGCTTAACTACATCCACCCTTGACAGAAACCAAAAGCAAAACAACAGAAGCAGAAATGTACAAAAAATAAATGCGAGGCATTTGGAGAGTCTGACTACCTACCGTCATCCAACACAGCAACACACTTTACAACACCACAAACACACTCACACATACTGCAAATGCTAACCATACATATCAGTCTGAAGACAGTGTGCTATCAACTGCAAATAACACCCTGTTCTCAGTCTTTCTCTGCCACCTTGTAGGAGGAAATATCAGACAAGGATGACACTGTCACATATGACTGTAAGCTGGTGTGAGATTTTGCACATTAGAATGCACGAAGGCTAATATAAAAGGCTAAGATAAAAGGGATGTTTCATTTTGCGATTACAAATGTCAATCGATTCACAATAATGAGCTTGAAAAACCTGGGTAAGCACCATTATCAGACTGTGCAAAAACAATGCTGAAATTGCAAGAAAGATTAATAGGATTTTTTGCTGACAGAGAACAGACTTGTAATAGCAAAAGCCGTGGACCATGAATAAAATAAACAGAAAATGTCATTACACCAGAGTAAGTAAAAATTAAGACTCATCTGTTGTGACATAGGCTTGATGGGAAATGTTGCTATGCTGACGTGGTGGCTAAAATAATGTTCATTCCTTAGGGGAGAAAGACAGGTGGAGAGAGAGACAAACAGACACGGTGTGTGTGAGCATTTGAGTTAAACAGCTTTGTGGAGAACCAACAGCAGGATGAGCTCTGCAGTCAGGTTTTGGTTGAAAGGTGGGATGATCATATAGGAAGCGTGCACTGAGGAGTAGGACCAAATGACTCCCGGGGGGGGGGGGGGTTAATTACAAATCGGAAATTGAGGCTCTGTTCTGACACATCCTAAATTCAGTGAAACATGCAGTAGGTGACTCACAGTCACACTACTTGTTTCACGGGAATGAAGTGTAAATGGCCTCATAAGCCCTATGCCAACGCTTCATCTTTCATGTGGACACACAAGAAATTATACTTTGAAAACACAAATGAGGTCATTAAGTCCGTGGAGACCACTTCCTGTTTAAGGAACTATTGACTCAGAGAAGTCAATATTTGTGCAGGTGCTAAAACATGGCAGGTTTTGATCTGCTTAGTACATAGTAGATAAATAAGCATGATTCCAGCGGTCTAATATACAGTATTTAGTTCATATCTGAGGAGGACAGAAAGGACATGACCATTGTATTTAGACTTTTGCAACAGCAAAAAGAAAAACATGCTATATATTTGGCTGAACTAGAAATGTCTTTTTATGTCCCTTTGTATTTATTATATTTATTTTCTGCCAAACACACATAACGTTATGTGCTGTACACAGTGAAAGCTGAAGAGCGTGGACAAGGTGAGCAGAAAGAAAGAGAGAACCTGCCACAAAAAAAAGAAGAACGAAGAAGAAAGTGTTTTGTCCTTAAATACACTTTTTCCGAAGGACCCTGAATTTTTAGAAAGAACAGAAAATAAACCAGTTTCTCTTATTCCCATGTGTCTCTGAGCATAATTTTTAATTAAACAACAAACATTTTCACACAAGAATATTTCAAAAGAAATGCTGCCCATTTCTAATTACGGTATATGATTATTTATTTTTTTTAAAACTTTCCCCACTTCAGTGTGGATTCATTAAGTATGTCAGGCACATGGTTTTTGTGCATGACAGGACTTTAATCAATTAAAATGTATTCCTTTGCTGTTCCGTCAAAGAGGTCATAATTTTACAGGAGAAAATTAAATTAGGAAAAAAGAACAAATTTCTGTGGTTGAGGTTGTTTTGACAATATATACAAGTATATGTTCTGTTCTCAGGCAAGCAAACTGATCTACTTTTAATCTGCCTGTAATACATTTGTTTACATTACATTATAGATGTAATCTAATCCAGAGAGGCATGAAGTACCTAATTATCAAGTGTCTCAGGTAGGCATATTGGTACATGATAAGTTGCTAAGATGGATTTTGCGCAAACAATCCATCATACACACACAGAGGCGCTATATACAAATGTGTTGTTACACACACACACAAACCGATTTGAATGCAGCAATGTCACCTCAAAATACAGTTAGACAAAATTACATCCTCTAAATGATTTATAAATGCAACACTAGAAGAGGCAGAGTAAGGAAGGCGAGGGGACGGACAGCCGACGAGGAAGAGAGAACAAAAGAGGAGACATGAAGGACAGTGGCAGAGGTGAGGACATACTCTCTACAGTGAGGTGAACCTCAACACTTGCAGCTTTAAAAGGGAGGAAAAGATGAACATATGAAAAGGGATCTGAGAGGGGAAACAGGGATATTTGCATTGACACACACAAATCCAAACCCTTATATCTAATGGGCTGCTGCCAGGAGGGAGAGACGGAAAGAGAGACAAAGTCACTGACACAGACAGAGGCAGGTGATGTGGTAGAGTGAGACTCACAGAGGAAGACGCAGGAAGATAGTCAGAGGGAAACAGACAACTCTTCTGACTGATGACTCATGAAAATTAAAACCTTTCTTCTTGAGGACATGCTTTCATTTTCCCTCCCTGCTGTGATTCCTTTCTTCCTGAGCAGCAATTGTAGCTTCAGGTGCACCAGGTGCATGAGTGAGTGTGTGCACACGGACGTGACTGAAGGTGTGAGCAAATCCAACACTTTCTTTCAACACTTCCACCCACACACACACAGATATGTTCAGTCTCCTCTCAAAATATTCTTTTGTTGTTTTAAAAGTGATTTGTTTTTCAGTCACACACTGAGTTGCCTTGTAGGCAAAGTATTAGAAAACTTAAAAGACTTCCCTTTGGCATGACTTGCAGAAGCACCTGTGATGATACACTATGTAGTTTCACTTTGTAGCCTACCTCTCCAATATTTACGAAAACCTGTGGTTGTAAAACATCTCCAGAATCATATCCCAAGATGGAAAATGCATGGCTGTTTCATGGTTACTACGGGAGGGTCTCAGAAGCAATAACAAAATCAAATATAAAGCCATTTCAAAGCGTATAGTGAGGCTTTGGACTGACTATACAAGGGACCCACACAGGACTGCTTGAAAGGGAGATGAAGGAGATGATTCAATTGATGTGTGTTTGTGTGTGCGCATATGTGTGTCTGTGCATGTGTGTTTCTTATATTTGGTTGGAAATGAACACACACACACTGCAATGTTAACACATTTTATTAGGTGTACAAACACACGGCAGGCTAATAAGTTTGTACTGGAATTATAATTAAAACAGCGCGCAGTGGTGCATGTCTTCATAACTTTAGGCTTTATCGTGAGTCACAACAGGCCGCGGTCTATTGTTTAATAAAGGACTGCTAAGCCTGTGTACATACAGACAATAGAAAACATTTCAATGACACCCGCTCATGGGACACAGCAGAAGCACAGCGCCTGAGTTCAGGCTCTGTAAGTCACTGCCGAACATTGCTCCGTTCAGCCGAACTATGACAGAGGACAAGCCATTTTCAGAGTGGTTTGCATACTTATCTGAAGATATCTTCCACTAAAACACAAGAGAACTCCATAGGCACTGAACCTCATTGTTATTTGCCCTAGGATCTGCACTTGCCCTTTACACTAGATAAACTAGATAAATGGTCTGTACTTGTATAGCACCTTTCTAGTCTTTCCAACCACTGCACTTTACATCACATTCACCCCATTCACACACATACACTGATGAGCAAAGGCTAAGGTGCCAACTGAACGGAAATTAACTAAATTAAATTCACACACCAATGGCTCAGCCATCTGGAGCAATTTGTGGTTCAGTGTCTTGCCCGAGGATACTTTGACATGCAGACTGGGGGGAGCCGGGTTTGGACCGAGGACCTTCTGATATGTGGACGACCGCTCTTTCCCTTGAGCCACAGCAGACATTTAAGACTGTTTTCAGTACTGTTTTTACTCTAATATCAGTGCGAGAAAACATGCTACATCGGAAAAATTTTATTAGATTTTACTTGAGAGAAAGGGAGGTTTTTAAGAGAAGATGATGAAACTAATAAAATTATACCTCGGGGCGAGTGCACTCATATATCTAATAATGAAGAAAATCAATGGCGGCCACTGATTTATCATCATCCATTTGCCGTAACTTCTTCATTTGGGCCACGAGCACAACTCAACTCTAACAATCTTTCGGAAATTAAGCCTTTTGTCAGTGAATTAAATACTACTACGATTTGTATTTAAATATAAACACAAATATCAGTTGACATGTTAAAAGTAGCATGCTATCGTGGCCTGTGTTAAGGTGAACAACGATGCAGACATGACTACAAACACAATCTAATCAAATTACTTTTATTCTGGTCCTCTGCACCACATGTCCAACCGATGTATGAGGGTTTCACTCATGTAGTGCTATTTTTTAATCAGCTTGCTTCTGTAGAGCATGAAGTTCACTTGGAAATGTATGCAAATACCTATATATGCCCACATTTACTGACATTTGACATGAAATTAAGATATTTAACACATCTGATTTGTTATTGACTCTGTCTAAGTATGCAAAACTTGTTTATGTCACAAAATCTGTCAAGCAAGAGAAGGAATGCTACAATGTTATTTCAGCTAATATTGCATTACTCAGGAAATGCCAATACAAAACAAAGAGTAAAGTAAGTAAGAAAGAAAGTAAAAAGGTGCAACGATAATCATGTTACAAATAATCCAGGCCAAACTGTTTTAAACACTATTAGACACATAGTTGCTGAAGAAAGGACTGCTTGGGTTGCTTGAATATGCAGTGCAGTTTGTGCTGAAAAGGCCAAAAAAGGATGAAAAAAAGAGTTTGGAGGAGATCCAGGCAACGTGGACTGTATAACCTACATAGGGAACTGGAGGTGAGAGGACTTTGTAAAACAAAGCCTCAGGTTAACCTCAGGTTAAGTAAGGTTGTTTATTTACCGGTATATCAGCCTAGGGACACGCAAATTACATCATTGGTGAACCAGTCGCAGACACCAGTCGCAAACACAGAACATGTTAAGATAAGACTTTACATATTACACACTATTATTTTATTTGCCAACCAATGACCCAGGCTAGAACAGACCAGGTACAACTTTATCCGATCCATAATCGGCTCAACACTTCCAATGTGTGTCCCCGCCTTAATCCATGTACCCAATCTTTTGATGTTGTAAGGTCCTGGTTTAGGAAAGCTGGTATCTATCCACTTCTTTATGTCCCACTCTCTGTGCTGCAAACTCTCTGGATATCTCATATGTTTGTGTTAAAATATAAATAAAAGAATATAAAACAGATTATGATGAAATTATTGTAGAGAATCAACGTGCACATTAGATAAGGATTTATAAACAGCATGTATTTCCTTTTTTGCTTCCTCTACCATTACGGTTTCTCCTGTCCCACTCTCTCCGTCTCCTCTACAGCACCACCTCAGTCATTTGTTGACAACATGCCACCTGGCGAAGCTTCACAAATATGTCTTTATTATGGAATAAAAAGTAAAGATAGTAAGACAGTTTCCCAGTCCAAATGTGTGAATGTGTGTTCATGCATTAGTGAGCGAACGTGGAAGAGTCTCTCAGAAGTCAGCACTGCATGCAATGTTTATCCACCACATATTGAGCAGTGCTGACCAGAAAGCCCCAACAGGGCCATTGGAGCAGCTGGTGCGATACTGGCGTACACACAGCCCTAAATATAAACACCTATCATTCTCTCATCGCCACACATACATCATCCAGTGGCAGCCCTTCCATTTCACTCCTCTCCTCCACCTTACGCCTCATCAGATTATAATTAGCCTTGCTGAGTAATTAACATCCAAATTAGGACTTTAATTTGCATATCTCACCCTTATTTGCATATACTTCCAGCAGCACACACACACCTGACGTTCCTCCACACACTTACAAATTATTATTTTTTATTCTTTGTGAGGCATTAGACAAAACAAAAACTGGACATAGTAAAAGAGAGAGAAAGACAGAATATCTGGACAGGCGAGAGCATATAAATGGGACTGGGGAGGGGGTCGGTAATAGAGGTACCCGGGATAGAGTAAGAATGTGACACTCTCCAGATGAGAAAAGGCAAAGTAAGACAGAAAGAAGACTGCTTCGCCATTTATACATCTCACTTAAGCCCATAAAACTTTGGAATTGAATCCATGGCTGTGGGGGGAGAGAGAGAAAGCAGCAGCTCAGGAAATCAGAACGAAGGCTGTTCGAGCTTTGAAAAAGAAGCGAGGAGGAGAATGACGAAACACTCCCCTCATGACATTTGCCCTCTGAACGGCATCAGCTCAACGGAGCAGAGCAACTAAACAGCGATGCGGAGTCAAAGTAAGAGGGAGCCAGAGAGAGGAAGAAAAACACAAGTGAGAAGGCAGGGGAAAGAAAGAGAAAAGAGAGGGAGTAAAGCAGAAAAGAGCGATAGGACGGGCAGAGCAGTTCCCGCAAGGCATTGTTTCACCAGTCATTGCACAGAAGAGGAAAACCTGAGTTATGATTCTGCGTACTACATCGCTTTCACGATTTATGTTCCGGCGAGGATAATGCAGCTAGACGGCTCTGTTGAAAAGACACCCATAAATCTGATCTTATTTTCCGATTTCTTCCCCTCCCTTTCTTTCTCTTTCAGCACCCCTCTAATCCTCTCTGTCTGTGTTCTTTGGCATTCATCTGCTCTGGTCTATTTCCTGACTTCTTATGTAAAAGGTATTCCGCCTGCAAGCCTTTGTCTCATGTATATACTGTATTCTGCTGAGCTTGTAGAGCTTGTAAATACCAAATCTACACACACAAAAACTCACCCTTCGTGTCTCTCTTACAAAGAGAGCCAGCACACACAGGCCTTGAACTACTCCTTTTTAAGAGGAAATGGCTTTACTTAACAATACCAAGTTTTATCACATCTTAGGAAATTGCTATTATTATTGATCTACTATCATTTTCTTTTACTGAGTCAAAAGCAAATTCAGTCAATTTATTAAATGTTTGGTAACATGATGTGACTGAACATTGCATTGTCAAGGGCAACTGTGTATATATATATATATATATATATATATACACATAGCATAATAATAATCAAAGCTGTCTCTACAGAAAACAAGCTCTTCTCGAAACCTAGTTAGCCTTCCCTATGGCTCATGGCCATATGGAGGTCTTTTATAAACAGGGGGAAAAAATGATAATGTTTGGTTGAGTGCAGACAGCCCAGTGCTCTCACTCCAGAGACCCAATTAATACCACTGTAAACCGCAGCTGCCCTTCATAGACAACACCAGTCGACGTTGAATGTGTGTGTGTTTGTGTGTGTGTGTGAAAAAGAGAGAGAGCGAGACAGAGAGACGAAGGTGTGAGAGTATTGCATGGTGAGGATGTAATTGAATAGAACATCCTGACCATAGCTGCCCTCTCCAAGCACTAATCGATCATCGCAGATAGACATCATCTTCAGATCACTGGCAAACCAGCCAATCATGACCAGCAACATCCTCAATAAATGTCGTGTTTATGGTGTTAAATCATTTCAAAAGCAAGTGGGGCATGTATGGTAAGACATACAATTATCTGGAGAAGGGTGTTGCAGCAACATTTCAAGATGGCGTAAATACTTGTACTAATATGTGAAGTGCTATAGTGTGTGTTAAGTGAATTAAATAGCAGTGAGTTATGTCTGAGCTGAATTGATTATTCAATTAGCGTCAACCAATTAGTTGATAGATAAAGATTTTTTATAATCAATGAATCGTTTAAAGGATCAGTGTGTAAGATTTAGGGGGATCTATGTTGTTTCCAGTAGTGCATAATCACCAGAAAATAAGAATTGCTGAGTTCTCCTTAACTTAGAATGAGCCCTTTATAGAAACAGAGCGGGTCCCTTCCACAGAGTCCTCCATGTTGCACCGCCATGTTTCTACAGTAGCCCAGAACGGACAAACACTGGCAATAGAGAGGGCCTTTCGAGTTTTGCCTGAGTTTTTCGGCCACCATAGGTTATCCTGCAGGCTTGGAAGGTGAAGAGGAGGTGAAGGGTCTACAATTGGTTGCAACCTGCAACCTCATCTAGATGGTACTAAATCCTACACACTGGTCCTTTAAGTCTTTTTCAAAGCTAAAATACCAACCATTGCCAAATTGAGGTTTCTTATATGTGATGATTTGCTCCTTTAGTTTTGTGTCATGGTAAATTCAATATCTTTAGGATTTAGGACTAGACATGTGACGTGGTCTTCACTATTTTCTGTCATTCTATAGCTTAAGCAAGCAATTAATCTATTAACCAGTAATGAAAAACAATTTAGTTGCAGCCCTAGTGTCCATTATGCTTATTGGTTATTTACCCACCTTTTCCCATCCCACCAACATATCACAGTCAGACTTCCTATCATTACAACAACGCTGTAATTTCCCACCACACTGAACATCTGTCCTGTTAATTGCCCTATCTGCCATGACGCGAACTTTGACGAACTACTTTTCAATAAATAAGGCCACGAAGATTTTAAATAAAGCACATTAAACTATTGAATATTCAGCAGAACTTCACGACAGAAGTCAAAAATACCTAAATGGCGGCGAAGTTGTAGGACGGATGGTTGGTGCTCCCCTTGTCAACTTGTGCAAGTCAAACGCGAAAAAGCAATCAGACATTTCGAAGCCAAGTTAATTTGTTCCATCTTTTTCTTTTTCATGTTCCTACCTTTTCCGCCGAGAGCGCAGGTCTGGCCCCAGACCAGCCAAAAAAGCAAAAAAGGGACCCGGAGTAGCTGCATGGTTGTCGCGCTGTGTGGGTGATGTCTCCCCGTCCTCTCCTCTTCTGAAATCCTGGATCACCTCCCAAGCGCGAGGATGTTTTCAACTGGCCGGGCGAGCGAGGGATAGTCTGAAGGTAGAGAGACAGTCACTGGATACAGTAAGCAAAGAGAGAGAGAAACACGGACGTTTAAAGAGCCTCAATAAAACAGTGTTTCCGGTTATTAGTTTTCAAAATAAAACCCAGTCGAAGGTTAATTTTGAATGAGGGGACTAAAACAAGGCTGCATTTATACCAGGGTGAAAATTTAATTATTTATAAAAACGTATTTGACACTAATGGTTTCGGGTGCTCCGAAATAGGTTACCCTCAAGCATGACACATATTCCATTTTTATGTTGAAGAATAAAAGCATCCTTTTCGGCAGAATTTGACTTTTTTTTGGCAAGCTTGACACATCTGTTCATGAGAGTGAAGGTGAAAGTGCTGGAGAGGAAGGGGTGTAGGGGGATCTTTCTGAGATGAGTGTGAATGTGTTGGTAGTTTCCTGTTAAGAGGGGAAAAGATTGATTTTGACACCCCGGGAAAGGGCTGCTGTAACCCAGAGTTAGCTGCCAGTAATTGCATTCCTCTACACCAGGAATACAGCAACAGTTATTCTATCAATTCACTAAATCCCAAGCTGTGGCAAAGTAGGCTGCATTTGGGAAATGTAAAAAACTATATATAACACTTTAATTAAGGAGTAACATGTACTGCAGATTTTTTTCTTAGAGCGATACTCCTTTCATAATTGAATGAAGCAGCTGCTGCAGTGTGATGTTTTTACAGCTGTATCCTCCTAACAAGAGCTCGAACAGCGCAGCTATACTCCCCCTCACAGATTTGAGTCTTTCAGTTTTCACCCTGTGGCAGAATCACTGGTTTTCTCTAATGGCCGTATGTTCTTCAATTATTCCCCCATGCTTCGTCTTCTTCCGTTGGGTGTGGGTGTGTGTGTTCTGGGGATTAGAGAGAGAGAGGTCCGACCTCAAGAGAGTTAAGAGGATAACAAAGATAGAACACACACAGACATACATACACATAAAGACAAACACATTTACATGCACACACAATCACTTACACAGTCATTGCACAGTTCCATTTGGCTGTTTCCATGGGTAGTGGCAGCTAAGCTACAGCAGAGCAGTGATGTGGGAAAGATGGCGCAATGAGCAGATTGCCCTTCTACCTGTGGTCATGTCATCAGCTCAGAGATCATTAAGGATAGGGGACAGAAGGAGTTACTCACTGTGGCATCACTGAAGTACTGCTTGTTATTGACAAATACATTTTACTCTCAAGTTCATATGGAGTAGGATTGTTGCCATTTTGACTTTTCACTTTTTCCAGCACCTATATTCTGTAGCACACCCAAACAGTTTATGAGTAATAAATTATTCATCATATTAACAAAAAACATACATCCATTAAGGTGCTGGATCGTCACTGTGATAAGAACTTTAATTTTGCCAAGAATTTATCTTAAAAAGAATAGAACTTAAACAAGTTAACCACGTTATTGGACCTGGTTGTCCCTTCCATTTGACTCTTACAACTTAAAATGAAGTTAACATCATGTTATTACCCCCTAAAACAATCAAATGATGATATGAATTGAGTTGTGGATTTTAACAGATACCGAATCAGCCATAATTATGATAGTATTTTCCTGTTTGCATCTTCATCTTGCAAAATGAATGCTCTGCTGAAACTAGAACTGTCAGTTTGTGCATGCACATACAGTGTGCATGCATGTGCAATTCCTGTAGCCATAACTGTCCTCATAGGCAAAAAATAAATACCAGTGGTCTGTGACATGCCATGTCACTTAACCGGACCTTCACATTCTTCTAAAGTTATTATTGTGACACAGTTATTGGAAAAGCCATTTGCTGTACAGCTATTTTGTAATCAGTTGCCACCTGTTGCACTAAAGACAGCCAATTAATGTTCAACAAACTTTCCCCTTTTCATCTGGCAAGCCGTTAACAACAATGGAATGAAAGGTTAGACGGAGCACGTAGGTGTTTGATGCTGCACTGCTGCAAAGGTCAGGTTTCTTCTGGGAAGATGTTGTCCTCAGCCACAGAGACACAAACTAAAACGAGCAGCTAATGCACGGCAACAACGTTTACTGTGTGCAATTACAAAGTATTGACAACAGTTTGTCTACTGTATTTCAGGACCATGGAGAGCTCTTTCACTTTGCTCAGAATAACCTTCCTCCACCAGGGGTCGCACTTCAGTTGTTTTTCTATGCGGAACCATCGTGCATCAGCTCCTCAGTACGGCGGACAGAGAAGAGTGTGACACACTGTCGAAACAGCAACAATGTGAAAAGAAGGTAAATTATTTGTCTTTTATACCCTTAAACGTTGTGTCGTTTGTAACATGACAGTTTGAAAATACTACTTTTCAATTTCATTTATACATCCAATGTGTGTTGTGCTAAGCTACGTTAGCCGCTTGTTCAATGTCAAAGCTTCGTTGACAGAACGTCGCTGGTGTTTGTATGCTGTAATCTGACTTTATTCAGTCAATGAATCTGACTTGTGCTGTAACAACAGTTAAAAAACACAGCAACTCATAGTTGCATACGTCTGCGTATATAGCGGCAACTCTATACATTAATAGCTGAAGTGAGAAAGGCGACAGTCTCTTGTCTGGTACCAAATTAAACTTACACAACCCTGGATCAAACAAGTACCCAGTTTCCCACAGGGCGTTTCTTAGGATTTAAAGTCAAAGACAGTGAACACCCTACAGTTTATGCCTTATCTCAAGACATCAATTGCGTACAGTCGATGGGCAATGGCCCTAAAGCAAAACCCATTAGAAATCCGTGGATTGGTCATTTAGGCCTAATGATTAAATAAAGATAATCATTTGCTTTGAATAGGTCTTTTCAAGCAAGGAGCTCCAAGTGAAAAATAAAATGCCACTATAACAGAAGCCAGGATATTAAATGCAATTGTTGAGGCATCTCTAAAAACAAATAAAATCAAGTCAAAAAAATACAAGAGCAAATATACCTAGAATAAACTTACAATCTGTTGGTAACAAGGTAAAATGACAGAGCTTCATTTTGTGAACAGTATGGTCAGACAGAAAGGGGACACTGTTAATAAACTGCGTGATTAAGACATTGCACAGTGTACATAAAGTTAATAATTTAACTAACAAATTACATGTTTAAAGTGACACAAGTTCTTTAAATGTTGGCTGGAGACCTGCCAGAGAAACCAGTTGAAATAAACCATCCGACTACTGTTTGGACAGAGGCTGGTGTCATTAATTTCCCTGTTCTATACACCCACATGTACACTTTGAAACAAAATGCCACTGCAGTTGTTTCACTCCTCCAGTGTCTGACTCTGGCAAAATGCCGCCTCATTTATTATTTGCCAGTGTTTCTAACTGCTGGGTGTCCCAATGATAAATGGGCAGAGAATGGCTCTGCTGTGGGTTGCGTCTTACTGGGACCACCTATACTAACGCTGTACTCATCCATTGTAAGGTGTTTTGGGATTAGAAACTCCCACCAAATGACAAAAAGGTTGTTAAGGTTAATGCAACCAAGTCAAACGTGTACTTAAGTACAGATTGACTTAAAGAAATATATAAAATCTTAATCTTTCTGGAGAGCAGAGGTTTTCAAAGTGAGAGGCAGGTCCCTCCAGGGGGGCTCCAAACAGTTTCATTGAGAGCTCAGTGAATGGAAGCGAATAAATATTGCATTAATTATTTATAACATTAGTTATCAAAAAGGAGCCGAAATGTGCGTGATTTGGTCAAAGAGATATATAATAGAGAGATAGTTTATAGTCTTTCCCACTTTCCCAGAGTCAAAAACTAATAAATGCCTTAGGAGAGACCTTTTTATGTATTTGGTGGTCTATCTTGGCTCAATCGTTGAGTGTCTATAGGATCATTATCATGATTTCATAGGCATCCAGGAATTGAGTGAAAGTAAGCAAGTAAACTAAGTGAGGGTGAGGGGGTGCCTTTTTCCAAGCTTTATCTGAGGGGAGGACTACAGTCTCAGACTTTGAAAACCCCTACTGTATGTTTGTCTTCTCACCTTTGTGTGTCATCGTCCCACAATGTTAATAACTCTTTCTTCTGCTTTCCCCCCAAGGTTCTTTGACAGTGGTGTGAGGGGGTAAACCAAGATGGCCACCGGCCGTGTTCCGCTAGTCTTGCTAGCCTGCGGCTCCTTTAATCCTATCACCAATCAGCACATGAGGCTGTTTGAGCTGGCCAGAGACCACATGCACAGCACAGGTCAGATGCAGACGTCAGAGACACTATGTCTGCTAATCATTTGTGTGTTTTATTTGACTTTCTAGCTAACCTTCAAGGTCAAAGCAGCTGCTGTAAATGCTCCTAGATAATGCCCACCAATTAATGTTAATGTTTTTATTAACACTGAATCAAATAACTATATCTATAGCGAGAGATGGGTTGCTCACAGTGATGAACGTATAGCGAATTAAGACTCAACTCTGCAGCTCTACAAGGCTTTTTAAGCTCTATCTCATTATTTTTTCTTTTATAGCCCAAATTAGCTGTTTGGTTTCACTGCTCTCATCAGCATCATTTCCAGCAGCAACAGGCAGCTTCAAACATGCCCCGATAAACCTCATGTCTGTGATCTGTCCAGCACCAAACAGCAGACATATAAAGTTAAAGACTAGCTGGAGAAGAAGGTTGAACACCAAGCAAGCTAAAGATGCAGATATTGGTCTTGGGAATTGGTTGAAACCAAGAGCCCAAAGGAGAATAAATATTAGACTTGCATATGTCAGGTTGCTATAAACACAATTCCAAATGAATGCTAATGTTTCTTCGTGTCTTGCTTATGTGATGAGTAGGCTCTTTGCTAACACATTAGCCTTAACAATTTCATAAGACAGTAACAGGGCTTTGTTTTTCAGCTTTTTGTGGAGTCTCTCTGCCCCCTAGTGGCCAAAATATCTATTATTCCAGCTTTACCTTTTTGTTTTTGTGTCTGACAACATTGTGGAAAGGATCTCTACAGAGGTAGAGTAAGATCCTTTTTGTTTAACCAGAACTTACTATATCACCGTCGTCAAAGCCACCCGACTCCATTGACAAAAACATATTTTACCTCATAATTTTACCTTGCAGGATGCGTATGTGTGTGACTGTGGTGTTTTAAAGGGTTAAAAACACAAAAGTCACACAATAATACAAACTAACGGATGGACGCAGCGGTACACCAGAGAGGTAAAATAACTATTTTAGTGAACGGAGTCTGGTGGCTTTCATGAGGCAATACAGTGACTGTTGCTGGTTAAACAAGAAGGAACTAACTCTTTTTTTTAATGGTCTATTTCTGTATTGATTCTTTACATTATGTTGTCAGACACCTCTAATAACAATCTGAGCCTGTCAAGTAAAGCAGTTTAGTGTACGTACTTTGATGGTGCGCAATCGCCTGCAAGCATAACTTTGCAGCCCTGTTTCACTGCTGCTTACTTCACCGCGCTAGCTTAATGCCGGTGCAGTTTCTAAAAATATTGTCCCAGTTAGTCAAAAACATGGGAAAAGAGGGTACAGGTTGAAAAAATACCGAAGTTATCCTTTAACAAAAAAAAATCAATAAAATGGAAAATGTGTTTGTATTGATTGTTTACAAATATACAAACTGTCATTTTTCTGATGCTGCAGAGACCTGAGTTGCACTCCTTGTTGTTCTCTTCTTGTATGAATAAAAAGCTCAGTCAGCTGTGTGTCTTTGACATGTGGTGCCACACAGACCCCTGTAACAGCCGTGTTAGCAGGCACAGTTTCCTTACATAAACCCAGGCCTCTTTACCTCTAAAGCTGCTCTACATAATAGTACTGCCCTGGTCACATGGTCATAACAGCATTATTAGACCATAAAGAGTTATACTGATCAGCTCTCCCTTAGATGCTTTATGAATCTATGCACAGAGCAGCATTTCAGTGGGCATTGACATAAATAATGCTCTGACAGTTTCCCTTTGACCTCTGACCTATAAGACATCAGCTGACTAATTTTAGAGTAATCAGAAAATTTCTGTAAACTGAATAAAAGAGCTGTTTTTACTCCTGTTGCTGAATGTTTGTGCTACGGTTGCAAATAAGTTTGTTCTTTAAACATAAGAAGCATAATTTGATTCTGTATTTCCAATCAAAATGAGAATTTTTAAACTTTAAGTCTAACTCATTGTTTAAAGCAGTTTCTAAACCCTTCAAATTGATTATACAGTATAAGCTATAAGTAATTATTTAGTTTCATCTTTCATATCATGATCAGGCGCCTTCAGTGTCTCTTAGAGATTACTTTATCTACTGATTTATATTCCATTTCTGCGTTGGCTGTCATGACCCAGAAAATTTATATTAATCTTCCCTCCCTTCAGGCCTGTACCAGGTGGTGGGTGGCATCGTGTCTCCAGTGAGTGATGGCTATGGAAAGCAAGGCCTGGTACTGGCTAAACACCGAATCGCTATGACAAAACTGGCGCTCCAGAGCTCCAACTGGGTCACGGTTGATGAATGGGAGAGCGAGCAGCCAGACTGGACAGAGACTGTGGTCACCATGAGGTATAAAACACGTTCACTGCAGCAAGCACATCTTGGTCCCAGTTTATATCCAGTGTTACTCGGTTGCTGCTTTTTGTTTCCATTCGCTTTTGCAGTCCCGTTACATCATTCCTCATCCTTGATAGGATATAAGACAAATATTCTTTCTTTTCTGCCACGTCCTAGTTTTGCCACAGTGCCAGCAGCGTTCACAGGGATTTACTTTCCCTTGCTGCTCTTTTGCCCGCCCTGCTTCATGCCTACTTCAATAGCTTATGTAACAGTGTTGCCAGGTTCCCTGAGACTAAAGTATGGATGGTGGTCTCTTGGGGTTTGCCAGACTAGACTGGACCCATCTCAGTTCTGGGTTTTTCATGGGGTTAAATCAGCTTTCTGGGACATGAATATGGGTGAAGAGAGGTGAGCAGAGGTCATGTGAATAAGGGATATATGAGTAATGGCTCGCTCCATGGCGCATAAGGGTACAGAAAAATGACACTTTTTTGCAGCTGGGCCTTATTAAGGATTAGCACCAGAGATTTTTTTTTTATTTAACCAGGTAAGTCTCATTGAGATTAAAATCTCTTTTGCAAGAGAGACCTGGCCAAGACCCAGCATAAAAGAACATAAAGGACAAGTTTCCAACATATAAAAGACATCAAGTATATATACATAAATAACACAATGCCCCTGTGTTGACTAAGGCAGAATACAACTTTATAAACAGCGACAATGACCAATATTCACCTGCTCCATATCCTTCAGAGTTGAAAGAAACTGTCTGTAAGAAACAAAGTTTTCAAAGAGTCGTGAAGAAGGTTCCAAGCAGAAGGTGCCGCAAATATGAAGGCTTTTTTACCTAATTCTATTCGGACACGGGGGAACAAGGAGGGCCATTGAGCTTTATAGTAAAGGGTACAATGATGTGTCCTAAAAGCCAGTAAAAAAAACGTAATGCACAATGATACACAACATCCAGTTTCTGTTGGCAGAATTAATAATCTAATGGAAAGATTGTACCCTTACTGCACAAATCTTCTGTATGTTATGTGTAGGTAGATTATTTAGACTTGTATCATTGTACTTCTTACATTTTATTCCCATTCTTCCTTGCTCTGCATTTCTCACAAATCCCCTCATGAGTCTCCCCCCCACCCCTGTGTAGTGTTTGCGCAACATGGGTCTGATCAAGTGGCCTGTTGTCCAGAGGCTATGAACAAGCCACGTCACACCCACCTATCTCACTCCCCAACACACACACACAAACACACACGCGGAAATGTACTAGAACACCTTTAAGAAGCTTTACTTGAAAACAGTGAAGGTTTTCATTAATCTGTTTTTACAAGTTCCTCTGTGACTCATGTACACTCCTCTCTTTCTAATTCAATTCAGTTTGATAAGGCTTTGTTGGCAAGATGTTCAGATTGAAAAGCAGCTGGTAACAACCATTCATAAAATTAAAGAAATCAATTCTCAGTCTCTCTCTCTCTTGCCTTTGGTTGTTGGGCAGGTATCATTATGGGCGTATCCTGAAGGAGTATGAACAGAGCACAGGAAAGCACAACAACTCCAGTGGAAACACCAGTCCCCTCTCAAGTAAGAACTTCTTACTGTTGGAAACTTGGGATGAGCCCAGAAATCCCTTTGACCTCTGACTGTTTTCAGGTATTTTATATTTGGCTTTAATTTGTGGCATTGGCCGCGAATTCCTCTCATTTGGGGATGGCAATGTTGGTTGGTCAGTCCTCCATTTTGGTCAAGATATAATATAAATATCTCAACAACTATTTGAGTGATTGCCATTGAATTCTGTACAAAAATTCATAGTCCCTTGATGATGAATCCTACTGCCTTGGATGATCCTCTGACTTTTCCTCCAGCGTCACCAACATTTGACATCTGACTTTCCCATCAGCCTCAGCTGCACTTTGTGTTTAGTGCTAATCAGCAAATGTTAGCATGCTGACATGCTTAAATGGTAAACATGGTGAACATGAGACATGGCGAAAATCAGCTTGTGAGCATGTTAGCATGCTAATGTTAGCATTGCTATGCCTTGGTAGAGCCTCACAGATCCACTAGTGTAACTGTAGCCTTTTTTTGAGATTAGAGCCTATGTAATAATGTATTCTTCACTCAGTGCTTGATGAAGCATTTTTTCAGCATGTTACTTAATCACATCTTTAACAAGCTCTGTATCAGAGTTGGGGTTAAGGATTTTCATCAATCCCACATAATGTGACTGTGTTTAACACGGGCAAAGTAGAAGCGTAATGGTGCCCCTGTGGTCTTGACTGGTTAAAGAGTATTAGGGAGAGTTTAAATACCTTCAATACTTAGGGAGGACAGACTCACAAGTCAAAGCTATAACGTGTGAACATGATGGTTGTCCTATAACTGGAAGCCACCCAATCAGTGTTTAGGAACATTTTAATTAAATTTTATTTACAGGGGTATCTGTTTGAGCCTTACTGCTCTTTTACACAATGCTGCATAAAGATGACAACTTCCATGAAAAATAGAATTGTAGATAGGAATAGCCGTGAGATCTATCCGGGAAGATGAACTATGTATTTTGTAAATTTGTGAAGAGTTCAGTTCAGGGTGGAAAAGTTGAACTCCTAGGGTAATTCGTTTTGTTATGATTTTTTTTAGCTTCCAGCATCATGAATATCTAAGTTGTGTAATTTGTAGAACTAGTAAGTCAGTTTTAGTCATGTTATGAGTGTTTAGTTGCCTTATCCAGATTCAAAATGTTCACTTACCCAGTATTCACATCACCAATGCCTCCAGTTTTTTAAATCTTGCTCCTCTGCAAGATGGATACTCTGGGATTGCTTTTTTTAGCTTGATTGTGTATTAGCCAGTTGGCAAACATCCAATGGACTGTTCCATGTATTCAAAACTAGCACCTCTTGAGGATTATGTAACTCGTTGCCACCATAATTTCTCAGGAAAAAACCACCCACAGAATTAGAACTGAAATATCAACGATTTAGTGAACAGGCCGATCACAGAATCATTATTTTTGGGTAAAATCATTTGAAGGAAGGCAGTGTTGCCAGACCACAGGAAGGTGAAAATCATAGTGTACAGGTGACTGATGAGGTGAACATGTTTTGAAGATAAAAACAAAGGATTCAGGGATCTGACTTGAGCCAAGCTCTTTTTTTATGAAGAATTCTTCACATCAGTAAACATTAAGTAAAATTAGTAATCATGGGTATTTTTAATTCTAGAATATTTACATTATTGTTATGAATCATATCCTTTTAATGGTAAATATTCAAAGATTCCCTGGTTAGTTAGAAGTAAGCAGTCTTCTTCCTCACTGTCTTATTCTGCCTCTCCCCTCAGGCCCTTTTCCCCAGTTGAAGCTTCTGTGTGGGGCTGATTTCCTCGACACTTTCAAGATCCCTGACCTGTGGCGAGACGACCACGTGGAGGAGGTGGCTGGGCGTTTTGGCCTGGTCTGCGTCAGTCGAGGGGGGCATCAACCTGAGCGAGCCGTGCATGAGTCGGACACGCTCTCGCGCCACCATCAAAACATTTTCCTGGTGAGGGAATGGGTGAAGAATGAGATGAGTGCCACCGAGGTCCGCCGGGCTCTGAGACGCGGTCTAAGTGTGAAATACCTGATCCCAGACTCTGTGATAGAATATATTCACCAGCACAAGCTCTACACAGATGACAGCGAGAGGAGAAATAAGGGCATGGCACTGAGGCCGCTCACCAAGCAGGCTAAACAGCCAGTGAAGAGTCTAGATGACTGATAGATGGACTGCTGCAGCGTTGAGCAGAACATGGGAGCCCTTGAAGTGTGAATGCACTCACAGATCAATGCCTGTCTTCGGGGACTGGAGGCTCTGCTAACTTCCACTGGACTGCAGTGTGATAGAGGTTTGCACAATCCACCAGTTGGCGTAAATGTGTTTTCCAGGCATCACATGTGTTCAGTAGGAAGCATCTACACAGTTCTGTGGTGTCTTTTGAATCATACACATGAAATGTTGCAAATGAACATTCGTTTGCTAAATGTTTTCAACCTTTGTAGTTTTCCACATTGCACATCATTTCAGAGATGGATAAATTGAAATACAATCCCTCTATCTTTGAAGTAATTTTGTCTGGCTTGTGTTTATTTTCCTTGTAGCTGTCTAAATCTATCAAATCATAAACCAGGGGGGCCATAACCAGGATTTTAGAAATAATGAGGTCATGAGTCTGTCCACTCCCAACAACCCTTTTCCCACCTGCTGAGACCACCAAAAAGTTTCTAAAATACAAATATGGCACATCAGACTTTGACAGGGATAAAACGATACATTCCTGGGCTTATTTCCATCATTGTCCTTGGTGTTTTTTCTCAGTCTACCAACCTTTGTCAAAACAGACAGGCATTCAGGGTCTGACATTTGGATTTATTAGAAAATAAGAACTGAAGAGCTTGAAAATGGAATCATATGAACAAACAATTGATTTTCTTTTCATTGAGCAGACATGGTCAAAAGCAAAGAAGCCTAAAAGAAAAAATTCTTCTCTAAATTACATTTCCCAACACAAAGTTATAAATGGTGTTTTAAAAGCCTTGTGATTCTGGTGGAGAAAAACTGAAGCCTTTATTTAAATATGTATTCATATTTATAGGCCTGCTGTTAAGAATCGGCCTATAAAATACCCACTGTGTGTGTGTGTGTTTTTTAATGGTATGTATTTTAAAGGCTACCAGGATGCCCCCACTTGCACATTTTTAATTGTAGAGGTAGAAACTGTATCCTGTTTTAAATTTCTTCTCATATGAAGATCATTTTTTTGGTGTGTCTACCGTGTAGCAGCCTCCCAACAGCAATTCCTTGTGGATCTATTCAGTTTCGCCATCATCATCCACACACTGTGTCTGCGAGGCTTGAATTTCTTTTCCACCAAAGGATTTAAAATAATCCTGACAGTTGCTCAGCTACAGGAGGTGTTTTCTCTCTGAGGCCAATGGCTGAAAGCGCCACTGTGAGTGATACTAACTGGCATCCTTTGAAAGATGGTATGTGTGTGTGTCTGTGTGTTTCAGTCAGTAAAGGATTTAGGCAGTGGGTTGGCTGCAGACGGCCCAAAAGAGAGATTATCAAATTAATTGAGTTATTTAAGCGAGACAAAAGATGTGACAGTCCTGTTGTGCTACATTTAATCGTTCCAGTTGGATCATTTTAAGCTCAGGTGATTCTGCGTTTGTAGTGTGCATATTATCCACACTGCCTGCTCCATTCTGCCACATTCACAATGTTTTAATAAGTCTTCATTTGATTTTACTCCCATTAGCCTGATTGTTGATGGCCCTGCATCAGGATTAAAACCAGGTGTGATATTCAGAAGTATTCAGATGCTTTACTCAAGTAAAAGTAGCAATTCCACACTCTGAAAATACTCCACAATAAGTAAAAGTCCTGCATTCAAAAAAAAAAACTGTAAAAGTATTTGTTCTGCAGAAAAATGTTCCCTTTCTGTGTTTTACTATTATACATGATGTTTCTGTATTAACATTACTGCTGCATTAATGTTTATGCAGCATTTTACTGCTGTAAATGTTTAAGGCTGAGCGAACTGTAAATAGTATATACTCCATTGTGTAGTTTAATCTACAGCAATGCATCATGTTCTACATGATCATGTTTTTATAGCATCGCCATCCTGTGAAAACTATGTGTCTAACAAGTCAACCTTTCATGAGCTCAGAAAAACAGCCCTGTTTTCAGCTTTGTGTGCCAGCGAATCCAATTTTTTTTTTTTTTAACTATTTGTTTAGTTTAAAATGGAGGAGAATTTTCTCAACCCGTAAAGGAAACACTTCATCCTTCAGTTCATCAGAAACATTTACTAGAATCACAAATTTGGAGATTTTTACTGGACATGAAGTGTATTAAAACTTGAATATGAAAGGTAACTGAAGCTGTCAGACAAATATGCTGGAATATAGTATAAGTATGAAGAAGCTTACAATGTAAATACTCAAGTAAAGTGCAGTAGCCTTGTAGGCCTACTTGATAGTTACTTTTCACCACTGGTTATAACCCTGATGTAAACATGACTAAAACGGCCTCATTTTATACAACAGAACCAAGCCAAATTACTTTCACGTGAACTATGTGAAAGGAAGTGCTGCCATTTATCCTAATCCCACATATTGGTCAGTGTATGCATTCACCATCAGAAAGCACAGAGTAGGCCTGTTCAATGTTGTGCATGCGCGCCGCATGTTCCAAGCACATGCATAATATGTGGGTTAGGGAGTGCGGTGAGGATTGAGGGAGGGAAGTGGGTGGCGCGAGCGACATTTTCCATAAAGAAATGAATCCCGACAGGTAATCGGATTAAAGTGAGTTTGTTTCAAATTGGGGCTTTTGACAGCAGGCTCTGCACTCGGTCACCAGTAGCCGTCCTCAGCGGACCCCCTCATTCACTGGAAGTAAGGAAAGCAGCAGAGAAACAGCCAGGATGCCAGCTGATTTGAACGGATATTGGAAAATGATTTCCAATGATAACTTCGAGGAGTACCTTAAGGCCCTAGGTGAGTTTGTAGCAGTGGGTAGTAAAAGACGGGCCTGGTAAAGGCATGGGAGCAAGCATCCTCATTAGATCACTAATATGGAGCTAATAATATCAACGTTGACATTTTAAACCTGCACATAATCCTTTGCTATTCATAAAAATCGTAATGTTTCGACTGTGTGGAACAGTGGAGACAGTGGAGCAAGCTTGCAGCAATTTCGTATATTTTTATCATATCTCACATTGTGCCAGTACAAAAATGAGAGAAATGCACATTTATTGTGATATCTTCCAATTACTTTCATGTAATAACTATAGTTACTGTCAGGAATAACAAACGCATATTTTTAAAAAATTACTCAAACTAAATGTTCCACTTTACCTCAACATAAACAAATTGGATTGAAAATTGTCACATAAACACTGCTGCATCTAACAATTATAAATCTGGGAAAATCTGTTTCCCATTTATGTACCACCTTCCTTGGGAACCTGTTGCAGATGTAAATGTTGCCATCAGGAAGATCGCCACCTTGTTGAAGCCTGACAAGGACATCACTCACGATGGGGACCACATAATCATCAAAACCCTCAGCACCTTCAAAAACTACAACATGGACTTCTATGTGGGCAAAGAGTTTGAGGAGGACCTTAGTGGAGTGGATGACAGGAAATGCATGGCAAGTATTTGGACCAATGGACACAGGGGATCTGATACATTTTAATGAATGTGTACATGGCAAATTACTTTATTTAAGCTCTTGAGAAAACACTTATTTAGACGCTACAGTTAAATTACATTGCTACAGGTAAGGGACATTAAGCTCCCATGTACAAACTGACTTTTCTTGGTGGCACCCCTCCGAACTATAATGAGCATATGGTGTGGTGAGAGGTTGTCATTATGTTCAAAACTTTCCTCAAACTTCTCACACCCTTGTCAGTGAATTGATGAAATAAAGACCGATGTCAGATACTGCAGTAAAAGAGTAAAAGTCAAGACATTTATTTAATCAGATTGTGTTGCTGACTACTAAATCAGATCAAAGATTATCTATGGCCCCCCCGCCCTCCCTTGAAAAACCCTTTTTGTATGCTGATTATAGATAAGCTATAATCTTGGCTGAGAGAAAGGCTGACGTGAATGTGCAGATTTTATCAGAATAATTATTTGTAATAGGGGTGAATGATAATGAAAAAGTGTCTCACTCAGCATATATATATATACTATATATATATATATATAAATATATATATATAAATATATATGTTTATGAGAGGAAACTTGCATCATGTTTTATAATCACATACTCTCCCTGACCTGTGGCCCCATGCAGACCACTATCACCTGGGAGGGAGACAAGCTGGTGTGTGTGCAGAAGGGGGAGATCGAAGGAAGAGGGTGGACCCACTGGGTGGACGGAGATGAGCTTCATCTGGTGAGAGAACACCCGCTCCTGCCATGAATATTAATACATACAATTTGGATGTGTTAATCCAAATCCAAAATGCCTCTCAGCACCGTATGTGCAGAGCATATATTTTAATGTGACTCATGAGTTGGCTCCCTGGCTCCAGCAGTAGTAACATTATATTGTGTGAGGTGCATGCACACTGGGAATACGGGTTATGAATGTGCATGCAACTCATTTACTGACAAGGTGATGCAAGTTGATAAATTAAAAAACTTTTGCATATATTGTGAAAAGCTATCCAGATTCTGCAACTCATTTATCCCCTCACCATGAGACTTCCAACACTCTTCACCATTAGCCTCTGGCATGGTATTATCTTTAGACTTTTCCGATCTAATGTCTGTTAGAAGGGCTTCATTAAAACATTTTTTAAAAACATCTCTTCTGTGAAATTCATACGGGGACCCAGTGTGGCCTGTAATGAAGGCATTAACATGTGAAAAGACTTTAAAGTAATGACTAGCACATTACCATTTCCATTAGCTCAGCATTATCAGATTTCCCTCTCTATGATTACAGCTATCAAAGCTAAGCAAAAATAATCTGCCAAATTATTTGGTTTAAGTATTGCCAACAGATGTTTTCAATCAGCAGCCATGAAATTAGGTATTAGTTGGAAGTTCCCAAGAGCTGGAAGAGGGTTTCAGTGTAGAGTAACGGTGGCCTCTGGTGGCAGAAAATACTTTGCAAACGGATGCTAGAAGTTATACTAGAAAACTGTTGCTATCCTTTACAATATCCTAAATTACTTGAAATACTGCACATTCAATGTTTCCTTGCATCTTTTAGTAATAATTGACCCATTGCCAGCTCCTCCCGCCCATAGTCAGATGACTATTTTTTCTGTGATTTACAGTTTATGAAAGTTATGGTCATGTTTTGCCCCTCTTGGTCATCCCCATTAATCCAAATGACATTCTGAGTCTGTTAAGGTCGATCTAAAAACTTTCAATTGTCTTTTGTTCTCTGCAGGAGCTGAGAGCTGCAGGAGTTGTTTGCAAGCAGGTCTTCAAGAAGACCTAACCTGGCTCTTATAGAATGAGACGGTGCCCTCGGCTCCCAAGCCTCTGACATACCATCCAACTTCCCTTTGGTCCATTCATCTCCACGTAGCTACTAATCTACCAATCTTGTATGTATTTTCCATCAAAAATACTATTTTGGCAACCATCACAGTTGGTGAATTATTCCTCCAAGATTGCTTTACTCTGCCACAGCCAACTCATACACTGTATGGTAAAGTGCGGGTCGGCGTGTGCATCGTGTAACATCATCAAAATGCAATACTGTACATCTGTCTCAGGGTGGGTGCTCTTTTGACTAACAAATTTTAGATGTGTTGGACACATGCATACTGCTGCTGTACTTGTAGCTGATCTGACGGGTGAACCAGATTGATGATTCAATGAATTTGAAAGACCAGTGGGAAAGCAATGGACGCAGTGAAGCAAAGAGGAAATTAAAGGGGTTAATCCCATTTTAATTCTCTCAATGAATTTTGTGGATGTAAAAAGATGAACATGTGACTGTGTTTGAGGGCTGTAAACTCAGTTGCTAGTGATGCTTAGTCTCCAGTGTGTATTTATCCCTCTCAATTCCTTTGGGATTCTGCCATTGATAGTGAAATTAATGAATCAATAAAGTAAACAGTGCTTAATAATGTCATTTTTCTTTTTCTGAGTGGTTCAAACTGCCATTTTCTTTTCTTTTTTTTTGTTCATCAGACTTGTTTGGAAAGGAAATGTTTTGCTTGGCAGTTCAGTCATACAACAGACAAACCACTGAAATGAATGGTTGTTATTTACTGAAGTTTCACAGGCCAACAGATCAGGTGTTAGAAGCTCCTTCTGTCTGAAAATGCCTTTTTCCGACATGTGCAAGCAATCTGAGGGCCTCTATTTGAGGACGTCAGTGAGTGAAGTGAAGCCTGCAGAGCTTCAACCAGAAAACTCGAACCACGCTGTGCTCTGAATCAGCTAATCTGTCAGCTCACTTTGTGCAATGCCATCACCAATTGGGCAGTCTATAAAAGCTGTCCAACTCACTTGTTCATTCTTTGCTGCTGCTCGCCCTGCTGTTCAGACTCCTGCTGCTTCATGTGCATTCGCACTCCGCCACCACCCCGGCGTCTACCTGCAGGCTCTGTTTATTTATGGCTCTGCAGGGGGTTGTTATTGATCTCTCCCTTCTCTTGCTATGGCTGGTTAAAAAAAAATGCTCTCAGCGAGGGGTCGGAACAGAGTCTGGCGCCAGAGTAAATTTTACATTTGCATTTATTATCAATAAAGTGTTTCTGCTAAGTGCATGGGTTGTCTCGCTGAAATCAGCTACTAAACTCTCATTTTCAGCAATCCACAGGCTAACAACTCAATACAGGAAGATGATTTTTGCTTGGTTTTAAATTCCCCCTGTGCTCAAAATTGTGTTTTTCTTATTGTTACTTCACTTGGATGTTTGTCCTTAAGAAGGCTGTTCAACTGCTGAAGGGGTTAAGTTTCTATTTGCACACCTTAAATTCCGAGTTTAAGACCTGTATGTAAAAGCATGATTTTGTGACATCACAACTAGCTTGCAAGGCAATCATGGTTCAATATACAACTTACAGAAGTGTGACATGGGAACTTGAAACCTCCAGCATACTTACTGTACACTGCATTTTTGACAGAAGAATGAGACTTCTTGTCACCAGTGGTTAAAGTTGTAATCCTTAAAATTTTAGTCCTGGTTGATTTGGCGACACCTGTGGTTACTGGTGGTGATGCTAAGAACATTTTAATACAGGAAGTCCCAGAGTTCCATTAGAAATGACCCACTTATCGCTCACTGGGAGCAAAAACCATAGACAGTATATTACTGAATGAAGCCACCACGCTAATTTGAATGGAGAGCAGTGAAGCCAGTTTTGGACCAATAAAATACTACTACAGGGCCTAATTGTTGGCACCAGCGTCTACTGCGCATGATCGCGCAGCATAACCGTGGTTTAATGACGTAGAACAACTGCAGAAACACCGTAATCCTGGTAGCTGTATAAATGCGCCAACAAAAACTTTCATGGCTCAGTGTGTTTGTCTGGCTGGGATCGTCACTGTTTAATCAGCCCACCTACAAGGTTCACCTGTCAAACACCAACGCAGCGTCTATGATTGCTCTGATAGTTGTTTTTTTTTGATTGCCGAGAGCTTATAATCTAAGCAATACGGTTACATCTCTCATGTGCGACTTAGTGTCACAGGGTTTTGACGTCATTTTGACGGTCGGCTTCACTGTCCGATATCTGGCTTACCACCTTGGCAAAAACTGTGCTTTGAGCAGTCACATACATCTTCCTGTGAATCCCTTGTGCATTTGCACTTGAATCTTGTGCAGGAATGGCGGACTCCACCACTGACAATGCAAACTAAATCCAAAACGTTAACTGAGTATAAAAACATTTAATGGCTATGGCTGCATAAATAGTGTCAAACATTCAGTTTGATATGATGAAAATCTTAAGGATTAAAAATTGAAATTTTGAAATGAAAATATATTTGCATGTTCATAGTTTCTGGATTTTTCAATGAGGGAGAAACAGTAGATAATTTAAAACTAGTTAATTGAACATTTTTGAAGCCATACAGAATTTAACTGCAAGACCAATTGAACTGTATTAACCTTCATGCTCAAAGTTCATGTATTCTGGTTTAGTATTTGAGCTTGATCAAATAAAGAGCACACACTGGCAGATGTTACAAAATAGCTTCTCCTGTCTGTACATTGTACACTGACCATCACTGTAGTCACTGTGTCTGCATGTGTATGTGTGTAAAGGCACATGTGAAAGTGGTGTGTGTGCACTGTGCATGTGTCAGTACCCTCAGATATGCCCTCCACAACCTCTCCCAGTGACTGTGTAAAGACTGAAAGAAGAGTGTGAGCCCCCCCCCCCTTACAAAACAACTGCCTCTGCCAATCTCCGTCAAGCTATAAACTCACTTATCAATAGAATTCCGCCCTCATGCCCCTGGCTCATACAAAAGCAGGAGTCCACCCTGCACCTTTCCCCTCCCTACACTGTCTCCACACAACAGTGTCACCAGCCGCCACCATGCCTGCAGACTTTAATGGGAAATGGGTTCTGGAAACCAGTGAGAAATTTGAGGATTATTTGAAAGTGCTGAGTAAGAAACTTTTAATTTTGGTCTGAGATGTCTTAAGTAGTATTACAGGATGATTTGACAGGTTGGAGAAGCTACACAAGTAACAAAAACATCTTTAAATCTTTATGTTAAGAGACTGTTCTTGTCCTTGTGTTACTGTTAGATCTAATCTGGAGCTAATGCAAAAAGATTTTTCTAAGGCAGTTATTTCACAACCATTTCTTGATTACACAACAACTATGATGTCAAATACGTAAATGATTCTGATTCAAAAACCATGCCCAGTCAACTATATATTTCTTTCCGACCATGTACAGAAATCAAGTACTATAATTTGGCTGCTCTGAGAGGTTTCTCTATTCTCGCCCTAGATATTGACTTTGCTACAAGGAAAATTGCCATCTCCCTGTCTCAGACCAAAGTAGTCAACCAAGATGGAAATACGTTTGACTTCAAAACCCTGAGCACCTTAAGGAATTATGAGCTTACTTTCACTGCAGGGGTTGAGTTTGATGAGTACACCAAGGGACTAGACAACAGAAATGTAAAGGTGGGTTGACCTCTCATATATATGCAGTCCTTGAAAGGACAAGAGTCACGATATTTCCCATTTCACTTGCTGCTTAATGAGAACGGTGTTATCAAAGTGTATCCAGGGCAAAGATTGGTCTGTGGTATCAGTGCTGCAAACAAACGAAACCAACAGTAGTGTGCCAATGAGAAGAAATCATCAGAGATTACCAGCATTATGCTGAATGCCAACAGATTGAAGACATTTCAAATAGAAGTCCAGGGAAGAGGAGGACTAAATATCTTGTTTACATCTTCAGCCTTTCATAACATCACTGTCATCCAATGGCTTTATTTACATTTCATTTACATTTACTCATTTGGCAGACGCTTTTATCCAAAGCAACTTACATTTGAGGAACAACATACAAGCGTCAACAGAGCATCAAATACAGATCTACAACTGACAATACATACTAGTAAGAGCAGCAATAAGTACTAGTAAGAGCTCATAGTACATATCACATCAATGGGGTAAATACCTAGGGAAGGAAGTAAGAGTTAACAAAAAGTGCAATCAAAACAAAAATGTGCAATCAATTCAAGATAATTGTAGGGGGCTAGAAGAAGAAGAGCACAGGAAGTGCATGTTAGAGGTTTGGAGTTAGAGGTGTTATAAGAGGAAGTGTTCTCGGAAGAGATGAGTTTTCAAGAGCTTCTTGAAGTTAGAGACGGACGCCCCTGCTCTGATGGTGGTAGCTCGTTCCACCATCGTGGTGTCACAGATGAGAACAGCTGAGACTGGGATTGCTTTGTGTGAAGTGATGGCAGAGCCAGGCGGTGTTCGTTGGAGGAGTGTAGAGAAGGAACGTAAGTTTGTATTATGGAGTTTAGGTCGATGGGTGCAGACCCAGTAGTCACTCTATATGCAAGCATTAGTGACTTGAATCTGATTCTGGGGCCACGGGGAGCCAGTGGAGGTCACTGAGTAATGGAGTGACATGAATCCTTTTGGGCTGATCAAAAACCAGACGCGCTGCTACGTTATGAACCATAACGCACTATATTGATAATCAATCAACATAGTTATGAACCATAACGCAGCAGCACAAACAAGGGTTTCACTGCACAATCTGGAAGACCTGCTAGGAGGGCATTGCAATAGTCGAGGCGAGAGATAACCATGGCCTGTACCAGAAGCTGGGTGGCATACTGAGTGAGGTAGGGCCTGATTTTCCTTATGTTGTATAGAGCAAAGCAGCATGACCGAGAGACAGCAGCAACATGGTCTGAAAAGGACAGCTGGTCATCAATCATGACACCCAAGTTTCTCACCACCCTGGTTGGAGTGATGGTAGAGGAGTCAATTTGTAGTTTGATGTTATGGTGGATAGATTGCTTGGCTGGAATGACCGAGAGTTCAGTCTTAGAGAGGTTTAGTTGAAGGTGGCAAGCCTTCATCCATGCAGATATGTCCGAGAGACAGTCCGTGATCTGCGCCGAGACGGTGGGGTTGTCTGGCGGGAACGATAGGTAGAGTTGCGTATCGTCTGTGTAGCAGTGGTAAGAGAAGCCGTGAGAGCGAATGATCGTCCTCAGTGAGGTGGCGTAAATTGAGAAGAGAAGCACTGAGCCTTGGGGCACCCCTGTGGAGAGGCAGTGTGAGGAGGATAATTGTCCTTGCCACAAAACATTGTAGGAACGCCCCGAGAGGTAGGATGCACAAAATGACTTGCCAATGGTGCATCAGACATCTGCAGGTAGTTAATTTACCATTTTTATTATAAAGCCACAGGGAAAATAGGAAATAGTTAATAGTTAAATGTTGTGAGGGTGAAATAGATTAACTTTTTAATTGAATTCATGAAATAACTGGAGGTAATGAGAAATTGCATTGCATTGCATATTTACAGTATAGTAAAATTAATCACTAAATCAATCAATATAGTAAACTTAAATTTATTGATAGACATCACATAGCTTATTAGTAAAATTTCTCTCCACAACACTGACATTTAGTACATGTATAGAGCAAATATAATTAGTCTACACTTAAAGCTGGTTTCATTCAGTGCTAATTATATGTCAACATAAAGCCAGTCTTGAACTTGTGACTCTTCATGGTGGCTGTAACCTTTAGGTAAAAGCAGGCAACAGGCATATGTGCAGAGGAAATTCCATACCACAATGTTAAGTCAAAAATACATTGCAGAGTTATTAATAAGGTTCACTGTTTAGTGAATGCATTACATGCTGTCTTGTAGAGTCTGGTGACCTGGGAGGGGGACAAGCTGGTGTGCACTCAGAAAGGAGAGAAGGCCAACCGTGGCTGGAAACACTGGATAGAAGGAGATAAACTCTACCTGGTGGGTTGACGGTATCCGTCAGATATGACCCAGAGGGAAATGTCTTGGGTATATGGGATGTACTGCACAGCAGAATGTGATTGTTAAGGATTTTAAGGGTAAATTACATACATTTATTGCTCTCATTTTAATTATCCTCTTGGTAAACTAAATTAACAGATTCTATTTCCTCCTACAGGAGCTGACATGTGAAGATGTGGTTTGTCTTCAGGTGTTCAAGAGAAAAGAATAAAAAAATATCTGTTTTCATTTACTCAGTTAACAGCATGTTAGCATGTTTTCCCAAACAAAATGAATAAAGGTGCTTTTCAGACATATTGTGCTGTGTATGAATAGAGACAAAGATGTTATGAATCAACTTTAATTTTTGGTGTTTACAGTTGTGTAACATCAGAAACAGTGAAGGTACTCTGACAGAAGAGAGGGATGTTAGGAAGTATTACCTAATACATTTCTTCTTGAGAGAGTATATCAGAATGCATAAAAGACTAATGAATGTTCACATTGTTTAATCTGTTACACATTGCATATATGCATTAAACACATTTTACGGTTATAGTGGAGTAGTTTAAAGGGCATGGCTTAAATCGCCATTTGCTGGAAAAATATGGTAGGATCTTGCAGGTGCGATAGGATGGGATGACATTGAATGATACTGTGTAACAATAACTTAATGGCCTAAGCATCAGAAATTACACCTTTGAACTCGCTCTGTTCATATTACATGGCAATAAGCCACAGTAGCTTAAACCGAATTGGAGTAGGCTAGTGTGCAACAATGTGTGGAAAAGTTGATGCAACTGATGATACTATCACTACTATTACTAATAAACAAATTCAATAAACAAATTAGATGATTCAAAGTGACAAATTTAATCTTTGTAATTAAATAATGTCCACCCCTCTTCACTCACTAGCAGTGTAGATTGATGTTTTGTAAAGTGGTTTTGTGTGTCGGCTCAGTTTCAAATTTTTCTAATGCTGCAGCAACATTTTTCTTGTGACAAGATAGTCTTTATGTTAGGCTACATTTTATTCATTTCTAAAAAACCAACTTATTATATGCTAACAACAAAAACTTCTCATTATGAGAAGATAGGTTGGTAAGCCTACATTGCTGCGCTAGGAATTTAATTCAATCTCGTGATGATGAATTTGAACCTTTTTATATACAGTCTATGATTTGAACAAGCGCAACAATATTTTCAGTTTACTATAATCATCTCGAGGTGAGTTTAAGGTTGTAGTCACTGCTCTGTAAATTTCAACCGAGGACAAAATAGATCTATTTAGTTATCTTGGTGTAATGGCATCTCAACTTGTCATTATACAACCATGGATAACAACAAACTGAGCAGATTTCCTGTCACCGTGGCAGATTCGGACAGACTTCGCATTCGTCACCACTTCCAACTCACGCGAGATTGAGTTTCAGGAACTTCCACGTCAGTCTCCAGTGCTCCGAGTCTGTTCTCTGAAATCGTAACACTCGGACCCCGATTGCAATTGTTCACAACACATTTATCGGATCTTATTGCGACAACACGGGGATAAAACATGGTAAGAGACGTTTAAAATTGTTCCCAGCATGTTTTGTTTCCGTACACAGCATCCAATTCTCGTGGTTTACTTAAAAAGGACAGTGAAACTGTCAAATAATAATGCAGTCTTGTAGATAGCTTAGCGGCTAACTAGCTTGAATTAGCACGAGAGCTTGTAGCTAACTGCTATTAATTTAATTAACCATGACTGTATTTAAGCTTTATTTGTGCTTACAGTTGTCTTGAGATAGTTGTCTTATTAATTATAATAAGGTGCATAAGTTTAAGATTATTGGAATCATTGAAAGGTATTAGGCTCTATGTTAGCATGCTAACGGTTACTTTGCCTTTTCTACAGCTGCCCTACTATTCTGGGTCTTTACGTTTACGCTACAGATTTTTTGCCCAATCATTAAATGCCCATGTATTGTCATTCATATTGAGAGTTTGAATAGCGTAATGTGTGGAAAAGACTCTGATGTAATTTGTCTTTTCAGCCTCTGAGGCTGGACATCAAGCGGAGGCTGACAGCCAGGTCAGACCGAGTGAAGAGTGTGGACCTTCACCCAACTGAGCCATGGATGCTGGCCAGTCTGTACAACGGCAGTGTCTGTGTGTGGAACCACGAAACACAAGTATGATCACAAATCACTATGGGCTACCATACAAAGTTGCACTACACAATATGGAAAAAATTAATTTAATGCTGTAAATCTTAACTGAGTCCGCAATGTTCTTTCTTCCAGACGTTGGTTAAGACTTTTGAAGTATGTGACCTCCCTGTCAGAGCGTCTAAGTTTGTGGCAAGGAAGAACTGGGTCATCACTGGAGCGGTGAGTTGCATCCATTGTTCATGCTGGCACTACGACTCTTGAAAGCTGTCATCCATAACACAAGTCGTTTTACAAACTAGTAATATGAAGATGGTATGAACTCGGTGTGGTTTAAGTGTTGTGCGGGTATGTGCAGTGAAATCGTAAGAAGTGGTGTCATATCAATACTTATATTGTATAATTATATAATATTCTAGGAATTGCTATACAGTTTTCTCATTGTGTTTGACTGAAATAGCATATACCAACAGCTTATTAGGTTATGTTTTAGATATTTTATATATATTGTTCTTTACTGAATCAATTGTGTCGTAAGAAAATCTTCAAATATTTTCTCCCCATGCAGGATGACATGCAGATCCGTGTGTTCAACTACAACACCTTGGAGCGGGTCCACATGTTCGAGGCACACTCTGACTACATCCGTTGCATCGCTGTCCATCCAACTCAGCCCTACATCCTCACCAGCAGTGGTACGCTAGTAAACTCACGATATCTTGATTGGTAGCATACTAGTTTCTTAAAATTTCTTCACCACACAGTTCAGTTATGTCCTTAAATGCATGTGTATTTTTGTGTGCACACATGTATGAATGTATTTCTCTTTCTGTGCAGATGACATGTTGATCAAACTGTGGGACTGGGAGAAGAAGTGGTCGTGCAGCCAGGTGTTTGAGGGTCACACTCACTATGTCATGCAGATTGTAATCAACCCCAAGGATAACAACCAGTTTGCCAGTGCGTCCCTGGACAGGACGATTAAGGTAGAGACCCCTGGCTGTTACTGTTCTCACCTTTGCTGCTGCTAATCTTATATTTTCATTGGGTGAGTGCTGTGGGACACCCAGATCCTACTGCAGCTTCTGTAATATAGATTAGGCACACAAATATTTCTTAAATTGGGGTGGGGATGGCGCAAGAAGCATGCCTTTGGTGTGAGAGACCCAGGTTTGATTCCAACTGCGACACATCCACCAATGTGTCCCTGAGCAAAACACTTAACACCTACTTGCTCCAGAGGCATGCAACCTCTTACAAATGTAGGAATTGTAAGTGTAAGTCACTTTGGATAAAAAGCGTCAGCTAAATGAGGTAATGTTAATGTTACAAGTACATTTTGTGATTCTCTGTTATGTCTTCTGGGTTGTTTCAGGTTTGGCAGCTAGGCTCTTCGTCTCCCAATTTCACTTTGGAGGGCCACGAAAAAGGAGTCAATTGCATTGACTACTACAGCGGAGGGGACAAGCCCTACCTCATCTCTGGGGCTGATGACCGCCAAGTCAAGATTTGGGACTACCAGGTTAGAAAATGGTTCATTCACATCTTCATGGGAATGCTAAAAGATAGTCTTTTGTTACATTATGTTCAATAAAAAGTTAAACATTATGGCTTACTGAAAGAGTTGATAGCTGTAAAAGAATGTGTCTGCTGCGTCCTTCCTGTGAGCATCCTCTTGCTGTGTGTCGATATATATAAATGTTTCTACTGTCGTCTTCTATGTACTGTAGAACAAGACTTGTGTTCAGACTCTGGAGGGCCACGCCCAGAACGTCTCTTGTGTCAGCTTCCATCCAGAGCTGCCCATCATCATCACTGGATCAGAGGATGGTGAGCAGGAATCCCATTCATCTTCGCCCCTGTACAGAAACACCCCAGAATGCATCTCATCTCATCTCATGGCCTCATTGAACATTGCTTTACACAACGTTGTCCCCTCCCTCTGCAGGTACCGTGCGTATTTGGCACTCAAGCACTTACCGACTAGAGAGCACTCTGAACTATGGCATGGAGAGAGTGTGGTGTGTGTGTGGCCTAAGGGGCTCCAACAATGTGGCGCTGGGCTACGATGAAGGCAGCATTATTATAAAGGTGAGCGAAAGAATAAGTAGTTCTTAAAAAAGGTCTTAATCATAAACTCGAAACACTCACTATGAAAAGTGTCATTACCCAAAACTAAAATGTGTCTCTGCTCTGTCTCCCGCTGCTGTGTAGGTGGGTCGGGAGGAGCCAGCCATGTCCATGGACTCCAATGGAAAAATCATCTGGGCTAAACACAGTGAAGTACAGCAAGCCAACCTGAAGGCCATGGGTGACGCTGAGATCAAGGACGGAGAGAGACTGCCGTTGGCTGTCAAAGACATGGGCAGCTGTGAGATTTACCCCCAAACCATCCAGCACAACCCTAATGGAAGGTATGTGTACGCTCACGCCAGACCCTTTGACTGGTGATGATTTAGTTTTTTTTGAGAAACAGTAAAAAAAAACAAACGAGCAGAATACATGTTTGTTTTTGGTAGTGCTATTACGTTAAATTTACTGTAACATCTCGTGTCACTCATTTGTGCATTTCTGTGTGCACCAGGTTTGTTGTGGTGTGTGGAGATGGAGAGTATATCATCTATACTGCAATGGCTTTGAGAAACAAGAGCTTCGGCTCAGCGCAGGAATTTGTCTGGGCACATGACTCATCTGAGTAAGTATGCTGTTTGAAATAGAGGTTTTAATGTAAGTGAGATACGTCCCTGCTTTCTACCTCTGTGCCAGAGAGTTAACTGCTACACTCGTTGTTTTTAACAGATATGCCATCAGAGAAAGCAGCAGTCTCGTCAAAATCTTCAAAAATTTCAAAGAAAAGAAATCTTTTAAGCCTGACTTTGGAGCCGAAGGTAATGTGAACATGATGTATTGTAGACTTGTGATTTTGGAAGTGGATAGTTCCCACTATCTTCCTCACTGCATATATTCCTATTCTTCGCTCTAGGGATCTATGGAGGTTTCTTGCTTGGGGTGAGGTCAGTGAATGGCCTGGCTTTTTACGACTGGGAGAACACGGAGCTGATCCGCCGCATCGAGATCCAGCCCAAACATGTGAGATTGGCTTCATTTTTGTTTTAGGTCCTGGCCCCAGTATGGTATAAATGTAGATTCTGGCAATGTTTACCAAATTCTTTGGTTCTACACATTGGGATTTAAGTGTGTGTAATGAAGTAGCTACAAAGCAGTGCTTCTATATTTCGGTCTGTATGTAAATAATTTATTAAAGGCCTTACAGAGGCTGTTGTCCAGTAATTTTTTTTTGTCTCATTCTCTCCTTTACCCTTTTTTCATAATTTGTCCAGATCTTCTGGTCAGACTCTGGTGAACTGGTTTGCATTGCCACAGAGGAGTCCTTCTTCATTCTGCGTTATATGTCAGAGAAAGTAGCTGCTTCTCAAGAGAACAATGAAGGAGTAACAGAGGATGGTATTGAAGATGCCTTCGAGGTGGGTGTGAATGTGGATGCATAGACATCCCTTGTGCATTTTTTGTGTGCTAAAAATACTGTGTTCACACCCATAGAGTGCTATTCCATAACATAGCTTCAACTTAATGCTTTATATTTCGAACGGAGGAGTGTTTTCTTCATGTTAAAACTTTACCTTACTTATATCACCTTTATGTCCTTGTTTTTTATGTCCAGGTCCAGGGAGAGATCCAGGAGATTGTGAAGACTGGACTCTGGGTAGGAGACTGCTTCATCTACACCAGCTCTGTGAACAGACTGAACTACTATGTAGGAGGAGAGATCGTCACCATTGCTCACCTGGACAGGTACAAATACCAATGGTTTAGCTTGAATCTAAGTGGGTATATGGTATATTTAAGACTGTGAGCACTATGTATACCTTTCAAGCAACTTGAAATCTTATTGTTATTATAAGCATTCACTAGCATACAAAGTCTAGAAAAACCACAGCTAAGCTTTAAAAGTTTGTGATTACTGTGACGGATGCTGCATGCTGTATACTTACTGCCGTCTCCCTACAGGACCATGTACTTGCTGGGTTACATACCAAAAGATGACCGTCTGTACCTGGGAGACAAGGAGCTCAACATTGTCAGCTACTCCCTGCTGGTCTCTGTCCTGGAGTACCAGACTGCTGTAATGAGGAGGGACTTTGGAATGGCTGACAAGGTCCTACCCACAATTCCTAAAGAGCAGCGGACCAGGGTGGCTCATTTCCTGGAGAAACAGGTATGGCAATATAGTAGGACTTGCTTTCTTTCTTTGTTTTATTCAATTGCAGTTTGGTAGTTTAATTCGACTTCAAAGGCAGAAAAAATGTAGTATTTTTTGGTACCCAACTTGATAAAAGATTAAAACTGCGTCAAGTTGCTCTGTCATCAAGGATGTGCATTTTGTGTTTGGAGCATGCTGATGGGCTTTGTCTCTTCAGGGCTTCAAGCAGCAGGCCCTGGCTGTGTCCACAGACCCAGAACACAGGTTTGAGCTGGGGTTGCAGCTGGGTGAGTTGAAGATCGCCTACCAGCTGGCTGTGGAGGCAGAGGTAAGAGCATGCTGGCCGGCCTTTGAGGCAAACTCCATACCACATCACACTAATTTCCTTCCGCAAACATTGCCAGAGAATTCACAAAGGCTCACGGTACATTTCTAATATTTTAATATTCTAACCCCTGCAGTCAGAGCAGAAATGGAAGCAGTTAGCGGAGCTGGCTATCAGTAAGTGCCAATTCGGCTTGGCCCAGGAGTGCCTGCACCACGCCCAGGATTACGGTGGCCTACTCCTCCTTGCCACAGCCTCCGGTAACGCCACTATGGTGGGGAAGCTGGCCGAAGGGGCAGAGAGGGATGGCAAGAACAATGTGGCCTTCATGACGTACTTCCTGCAGGGGAAGTGAGTACCAGTATGACACTGAAAGGTGGTGACACTGGTGGAAAAATTAGGGAATGGATATGTATTGATTGAATAGAATATGGGGCGACCTGTGTAACTGTTCTGTATGTTGTCTTTTCTCCACAGACTGGATCAGTGTTTGGAGCTTCTGATCAGAACAAACAGATTACCTGAAGCTGCCTTCCTGGCTCGCACCTACCTGCCCAGTCAGGTGTCCCGTGTGGTCAGATTGTGGAGGGAAAACCTGGCTAAGGTCAACCAGAAGGTCAGTTCTGTTATTATATTATAGGATTGTTGTTAATTAGAAACGATATTGCTACAGCAAGGCATTTGTATAAAGACTAAGATTAACAAAGAACAATCAGCATCAATGTAGGTGGGGAAAAATCTTCCCACAACTCTGGGGGATTTGTACCGAAAGTATGCTTTTTGTCAGTTGTCGTTGAATCTGAATATTTCTTCTCGACCATGACACATTGTACTGAATTTTCACTGCAGGCGGCTGAGTCCCTAGCAGACCCCACAGAGTATGAGAATCTGTTCCCCGGACTGAAAGAGGCCTTTGCTGCTGAGCATTACCTCCGAGAGACCTGCTTGGGCACCACTAGGCCTGCCAAAGATTTTCCTCTAGTTACGGTGAGTTGAATGAATTTGAAAAATAAGGTAGTTGTGTTGTGTTCAGACAATAATCCCCTTTCCTGTATTTTTAACAAACTCCCAACATCTTTCAGCTTAATGAAGACAGGAATATTCTTGAGGAGGCTCAGGGTTATGAGCCCAAAGGAACCTTCATTCCTCTTGTCTCCAAGGTTTGTCTGCAGCATCCAACTTTTTCTGTTGAGCCAACTTTATCTAAGTATAATTTACAGCTAGTCACACATGACATGTTTTGTTTACCTGCACCTTCTGTAATCTCTAAAACAAATTTACAAAAGGAAAGAACCAGTGCTAAGTAATATGCAAACTTTATTTCACTCACTTTTTTGGCAGACACGGGATAGTGAGGAGTCAGTGTCAGCAGCTCCCGCTTCACAGCCTCAACCTGCTGCTCCTACAGCAGTGGAGGAAGAGGAGGAAATCCCTGAATTCTCAAAGTCACAAAAAGATAAGGTTGGGCCTGTCTTTTTTTCTTTCTATATCTTTTAATTATAGTGCTTGTTATCACCTTGAAAAAAATATACAATCAGATTCTTGTTGATCATATGGTTGCTGTTACTCAATCTGAATAAATTAAGTCCATCAAATATTGTTTATCAATTGTTTAAATGAGCTGCCATTTTGTATTCTTCTTGTGAAAACGAATTCTGCTTTGTGCGTGTCTTTATGTAGATTCTGGACGAGCTGGAAGTGGACCTGGACAACATGGAGCTGGATGACATCGACACTACAGATGTTAACCTGGACGATGACTTTCTAGATGATTGAGGACCCACCTGATCACTGTGCTCCACAGCACTCTTCAGAGCTTATTTAAAAGAGAGAAAGAGACCAAACCCCCTTTACCCATTTTTTTGTATTTGTACGTAAAATTATTATATTGTCATGTCCGACTTCTGGAGTGGCAGGGTTAAAGTACATGATGATGATGATGATGATAATATCAGTAAAGTTTTATTCTCTGAAGAAAAGTAGACAGATAATGTCTATTTCAGACTCTCCATTTTGTACACCATTCATTGATTGTGTGAGAAACTTTCACTAACTGTCCATCGAGTGATACCTTATATTTACTCTTTGCTTTATATTGTCTGTAATGGCAAATGAAAGTTCATTAAGTCCAATAAACTGCGGCTGCTGTACATATTCACATTGGCTTGAGAGTGTTCCATACTAGTCTCTAAAGCTGATGATACACGGGGCAACTTTTTGAGCAGTGTTTTGAACGGATAGCAGCGGGGCAGGTGGCGGAGTGGTGGGGGAAGGGGATTACGGTAGTAATTTTTACTCATTACCATTGATGGAAATGTTGCCCTGCACGATTGCTCTAAAAGTTGCTCCGTGTATCATCAGCTTAAAACACAAGAAGGGGGTGAACCATTAAATAGTCAGCTTGTGTAATTGATATTGCGCAAATTAAAATAAGCTTAAGTATACCGATGCAGATTTAATTACTAATAATGATGTGCCTGCGAATGGGGAAAATCAATCAGACACCAATGTCTTTGGCGGAAGAGACCTCAGCTCAGGTTGGGCGGAGCTAGGAGGTATTACAAGAGGACACCAAAATCCATATACTAGTACAAATGCTAGAGAAAAGTAAGTGAGATGTCTGTTCATGCTTACATAGATCTGAGAAGAGGTCATAATAACTGCATTCATGTGCTCCTCGGATGGTCCCATTTCCCGAGTTGTGAAGTCGTTCTTCCGACTTCGGTGTGTTCATGTGGTTTTAAGTTGGAATGTGAAAAAAACATGGATGCTACTACAAAGATGTGTTAGATTGTCAATTGTTATCCAAGTATGCTGGAACAGGGTGAAGCTTTCTATTACAAAGTGATTTTTGTCCCAAAGTTGCTACTGCACTACTACATTACCTGAAACTACTAAAATATTCCTTGCTAATAAATAACTTTCCTCATTAATCTAGGTCGCTATAAATGGACAGCAAACCTGCCAATACAACCTAATACCATATTACAAATGACACATACAAATGTACAAATGTATGTTGCAAATCTCTTCAACCGTTTCTAACCATCAACCATGTTGTCCTCCATGTTTCTACATAGATGATGTCAACAGCTCAGTTGTTCCGACTTCAGGGGGCGTTCACATAAATTTTCCCAGTTAGGAAATCATTTAAGTTAAACCACCTATGTGGGTGTACCAACTCGCTGTAAGTTTATTGGTTTAATTACTGCTTAAAATACAGGAGGACATTTACGCTTTGCTTGTCAGTTACTTCTAATGTGCTATTATTATAAGTAAATCTATGTATTGAGATTGATAAAATACTGAAGACACACCAAACCAAATCCTACAAGGAATAAACACGTTGATTTTTCCCAATGCATACTGAAATAGGCTGTAGCCTGCCTGTAACCTAATGACTTTTTCTCAGACATCACCACCAGGGCAACATTTCTATTTTCTAATGAGCAAATCCCTGAGCCATTAATACCCACATCATATAATTTTCTGTCCCTGATGTGGGCGGCCCCTCTGGTTGCAGGGGCCTAATGCCTGTGTGACCGCCTCTGTTTACTCAGGCACTGCAGCAGGAAAGCTGTCGCTCTCCTCCTCTCCTGTGGATGGCGCCCCTCCGAGACAGGCTTGGACGATTTTGTGCAGTTTCGTGTGCAACAAAGTACCGAGCTTGGCAGCTAGCGAGAAAAGAAAACCGACCCTTCAGAGATTGTGTATCTTCCCTTCTTTTCGGTTATTTGTAAGCCTTCAGCGGGATATTGGAAGTTTGGTAACGCGATTCTGTCTTCGGACGGTGTTGGGGCGCTTTGTGGAGGAACAAGGTGATTTGTGTGGATAGAAAGACAGGCGCAGCGTTAGCGAGCTGGCGTAGAAAAGAGAGAACCAGGACTACGCAGCGTGTCGGTCAGCCAGGGAGAGCCGGGAGGACCACGGCACAGCCGCCGCCATCGCCACGGGGAGTCGGGGCCCGAGAGGGAGCCTGCCAGGCCCTCGGCTTGATGCACCCTGCCTGCCTCGCCTTAGCCGCAGTCCGAGATGGGGGAGACCAAAATTATCTACCACCTCGACGACCAGGAGACACCATATCTGGTGAAACTGTCGGTCCCGGCGGACAAAGTCACTCTGGCAGACTTCAAAAATGTCCTCAAGAAACCAAATTACAAATTCTTCTTCAAATCTATGGACGATGACTTCGGGTAACTGTTAAAGGGTTTATTGTGTTTAACATGGGCTCGGCGTGTACACTCCTGGGTTTTCTCCATGTTTGTGCTGCTAGATTAACGTGAACTTAGTTGTTACCTCAGCCAGCTGGCTTGTCATCCGTTTTATCGTTACCTGGCTGTCGATCATTAGCTAGCTGCTTGCATTGCATTCCTTTGTTAGCTGCTAGCGACGAGCTCGCAGCGCTAGCAGGTCTGTTTAGCGTCCCGACCCCGTTTGTTTACATTGCTTGTGTGGCTAGCCTATGCGTCTTCTGCGTTGACTTTGTCTGACCAAGTTTGGTATTTGTCGGTTTCACGGACGCTAGCGAAAGTCCTCAATGACATTTGAAGGGGGTTTTTTTGTTTGTTTTTGTTTTTTTTAGATAAAGTGGGAACAGTGGTAGTTGACAACACTTTTAATAACCAGTTACTGACATTACTAATTGCTAATGTATGGTACCTTTCTGCTAACATGCTAATGTCAGAATCTAAAGGACCAGCTTCAGTTAGTCCGAGTCCTGCAGGCCCCTGCTGTTGTTGTCTATTAGCCCGAGGAATGTAGAGTTGAACACAGGAATGCCCTGTTCATCACTCTGGCAGCTTTATGAGCATGTCCTTTTGTGTTAAAACATAGCAGGAAAAGTAGACGTTTTATGGTCCTCCAGACAGTTTCCTCCGCAGAGTAAAATAAAGAGAAAATCTAAGTTACTTAAAAAAACACATTTCAGCCAGGTTTCCAAAGTTATTTTTGGCTAAACTCAAACTAGGGTGGGGCAACAAGTTCTAAACATTTGCAAGTGGGAAAGAAATGTCTTGAAGGGACACATAAAGATTCATGTTGTAAAGAAGGAAGGTGTATTCTTTAAATAAACCTTCACCAAGCTGTGGTATAGATTGAACAATTTGTCAGACTGGAACAGAGACCAGTGGCCAAATCTAGTCTCACTGACACTATTGCACAATTCCTTCTTCTTTGAAAGACATGGCTAATCTAGTCATCGCCAGTACTCTGAGACACTTGCTAAATGCATTCCTGATTTGTCTTCTGGACTGTGTGACAAGGTGCAGTTGAGGTGCCCTCTGATATCTGATTCTTGCAAGCGTTCAGTCTGTTGAAGATTGATTGACTGAAAAGGTTTGAATTGGTTAAAAAGAACTTGGTTTAAACAGGATTTTTTTTACATGCCTGTTGTTAATTTTAGGGCCAAGAGCTTTCATTTTAGCAGCCTTTTAAGTATAGACAGGCTCTTAGGATTTCTTGTAAATTATGCCTGAACAAATGTATTTTAATCGGGCCCTTTTTTGACTGATTTTCCACGTATGTGCTGGTAGCCTCTGACATGCATTGATGTTAGCAGTCACCGCTAATATTCTGGGGTTTAGTTTAACAGTGCTAATCTGTAACATCATGCATGTTATGCCAAATGTTCCTAATCTACATTCAGTTAGATTGTAAATGCACTGTAGCATGCAGAAATGTTGTTCTTATCCTTTTTTGGGTTCCTTAAATATGTTGTTTCCTAACCTTGGTGATATATTACCATCTAGTTAGTGCTGATATTGTATTTCCATAGCATCAGTTTTATCTTTGCAGAAAGATTTAGCGAATAAATTTGTATTGCTGACCTGCTGTCATTACACATATAATCTGCACTGACATTTTCTGTAGGCAGTATTATATATCTCTGGCTGGCTGCTAGTGTGTAATAATAGATAAGTAAGTGCACTTTTAAATCAGCATTGGTTGTCCCAGTTGTCATTGTCTGTCCTGGCTGATGGAAGTATTACCCACCTCCATTGCGTCTAAATGCAGCTCTGTGTTTTATTGCCCTGAGAGTGCTTTTGGGTTGTTAAAGGTTTACTGAAACAGAGCTTTGTTCTCTTTACAGGGTGGTAAAGGAGGAAATATCTGACGACAATGCTAAGCTGCCCTGTTTTAATGGACGTGTGGTGTCATGGGTAAGTTTAAAATACATCCTGGAGTAATTTTCTGATGTTGTATGTTTGTCTGTGTTCACTATATTTGTGTAGTTAAGTGGCTGTGTGGCATCTGGGTGCGTGCATGTATAACAATGATTCCCATCTGTTGACCAGTGACTACGACCATAGTCCGTCTCTAGGGAGAGGTCCTGTGCATCTGCGTGATAATATCATTATCACATAATGATCCTAGGAGCAGCAGACGCATGCAAACGCCCTGCTCCTTTTTCTATGCTCTTTTGATTTTAAGCACTTTTTAAGATAATAAGCTGCAGTGGTATTTTCATGTCCTTACATGTGCCACCACACACAACACATACATCTTGTATACTTACATGTAATATCTCAATTAGAGGCTCTGAGCAATTATTCTCCCGTGTCCACAACACAAGAGACATCTGGTGCTGATTCACAGTCTCCCTTCCTCTCTTCTCCACATCGAAATTAGGTTAAGAGCAAGTGAAATCACAGGATAGGAGGAAAATACCCCATAACAAAGAACCTCACTGCATGTCATGTAACAAGAAGATTGAATCTCACAGGATGGGCAGAATAAAGTTGAGAGAAAGAGCATTTTGTGTCTTGATGCAAAAGGCTGATGCATTTGGTTAATTTAGCACAGTGTGGTTATAATTATAGCTTCTTCTTTTTTTTTGAGATTCATCAACACAGCGTTATCACTGGGTGTGCGCGTGCGTGTAATCCAGCGTGCTTGGTCTGATGTGTCTCTGTGTTGTGGTCATTTTAATTAGACTATGTGAAGGTTTGATCGGCCATGGTTCAAAGCTAAGTGTGTGTGTGTGAGAGAGAGAATGTTTGTTATGTCTCCCGGGGGGGGGTTGTTGTTTAAATGTTCCATGTACAATGAAATGTTATCGCTGTTACAGTATGTCCATATGTTTGTCTCCACCGTTCATCTGTTGTTTTTCAATGACCTGATATATTGTTCTCTGGGGTCCGAGGGCCTGGCTCGCTATCATCACATCAGATCCCATCATCACAACAGACCAGCACCCTCAATCTGGCTTGTTGTACTCCATTGTCAGCTGACTATCTATCTATATATCATATTATTTATTATTTTATCTTAGTGCACATGCTGTAAATATACTTCTCCCCTTTCTGCACGCCAAAGTAGCCGCCCTGTAAAACTAAATTAATAGAAAATGTAGTTGAACCAGGGTCTGCCCACTGGACTCTAGTTCAAACAGCTGTTTCTATTCTGTTAAACAACAGATACGGTATACTTGTTGAAAAGGTGCTGAATTATAATCATAAATAGTCATGCGATGACCTAAACATCAAGCACAATTTAGCTTCTTAACCAGCCGTGGACTGCTTATAGTGGTGATGGTTTCACGCTGATCTCATGTTAGCCTTTAAACTTGTTTTTGCATGCATATCATAAAAGTATATGCTTCATCTCTAATATGGACAACATCCAAGATGCTGCTAAACTCAAGATCCATGGCAGAATGGAGAAAAATAAAAACATCTTGAGTGAGCGGGAGTAATGTTGACTGGAATGTGCTGAAAGTACAAGGGGAAACCCCCCCAGATGGAAATGTAAACAGCCTAATTTTCTAAGGTTACAATTCACCAGTCCATAATTCCCCCTGAAAACACAGTCATGGTCCATTGGATCACACTTGGGTAACTTAGGCAACACTGCCCGATAGACAAGTCTTTTCACGTGCTCTTTCTTTCACAACCCTTTGAATCCACACCTACTTTGTGAATTTTTGCTCTATCAGAAGGAGATTAGTAGAAACTAGTTGATTTTGACATTTAATCTGCCATTGTAGTCCCTAACAGTCCCTAAATGCTACCAAGCCTTTATACAGAGGCAGTAAAACAGGATGTACCTTCCAGCCCTTCAGTGTGGTGTAGTATAAACACAGTAGTGCTCTGACGTGGATCTGCTGCCCACTTGTTCAGTGTCTTTCACTGTATTCTTCCCTCTGAAGTGTTTGTCTCCTCCCTCTCACTGACCCGATTCTCTGTCTGTTGATAGTTGGTCTCTGGAGACGGGGCCCACACAGATGCAGGCTCAGTGGCAGATAGTTTGGAGGCTGCACCCCCTTTGGAGAGGACCGGGGGCATCGGAGACTCAAGACCACCTTCTTATCAGTCAGTATATTCCCGGAAAGACTTTGTGGCGTATTTCTTTTAGTGTGCCGAAGGGAAGTTTGTGTGTAATGCGTGACTATGGGTGTGTGTGAAAGAGAGAGATGCCATGCGTATTTGTGTTTGGCTCTGTGCTTGTGTCTTGAATGAGTCCTTCTGTGTTTCCCAATAACCACAGTAACAGAGAAAACCGCTAAATGGATGGAAAGTCACCTTGTGACTGCCCAGGAGGAAACAAAATTTACCTTTTTTAATTTACCCATGGATCATTAGATTATCTTCATTCTTGGAATAGTCATTTAGAGCACTAATTTCAATACTCCCAATTTCTATATTTTTAGTTCTTTAAAATATTTCTTTAAAGATAGTTACTATAGTCATTGCTTAGTTTTCACATTTGTAAGTGCCATCTGGTTCATCTGCAAAGAAGTGAAGTGAAGAAGATAGAATAGTAATAGAAATGCCAAAGTCAACCAACACAATTGCAGTTCCTACCAGATATTAAACTAGTGAAACCTCAGCTACACTGAGCCAGAGAAGACTTTATACTCAACACAGTTTGTAATGTGATTATAACAAGAAGCATTTATTATGAACATTTGTTTTAGTGGCTATTAAATGAACTTAACTGCCTGGGTAATGATGCAGTGTAATTGTATCTGAATATATTGTCTTTTTAATGCAAACTCCTGTACACCGTCTCTCTCTGAAGTGGGAAAGCAGCCAGTGGTCGGGACAGTTTGGACAATGACACAGAGACCGGCTCCATGGTGTCGCAAAGGAGAGAGAGGGAGCGGCCGCGACGGAAACACGCTAACGACCACGGTCAGAAAGATGTTTGCTACGTAGTGCTTTCGTTGATGACTGTGTATCAATTTTATTTCTGTAATTTTCCCAGCTCACCAGTGTCATTTATATAGTGGGTAAAAAGTGTTTTCCATTCATGTCGATGTTCGCCTTGCCACAATGAGCCGCCCAAACTGACACAAATGAAAAGCTGAACCTGTGGTATATACACAGTGGCATTAAAGGTGCACGACTCCAGCTTGCTGCTCTCACGGATCCTATGAACTGTAAGCATGTGAGGGTTGTGCAGAGGCTAGATACCTGTGGTTTGAGTAACCACAGGAGGATGTTGCCGAAAAGCTGAAAAAGAATAAAATGTTGGAGCTCTGGGGTCGTGAAGATGTGTGGATATTTATGAATATACTACAGTGATTGTGGGCTTAAAAAGTGTTGCTACAATGTGAAGATCGTTAACTTCCATGTATTCATTCCATAACGATCCAAAAGGAACAAGCATGGTTTGAAGAAAGTTGTTTTTGAAAACTGTGACAATGTTAGAAGAGAAGAGCCTGACTTCTGACAGAATGACCATAAATGAGATATATTGTAGTAGTCTTTTTCTGAGCGTTTACATTTTTGTTAACGAAACCTCTATATTTCCACGTGGCTCTTGTGTGCATGTGTGATCCTGATTGTAATGCTGTCCCACTGCAGGTGGAAGGCAGAACGGCTACTCATCGCGTGCTGTGGGACGCGGGGGCCCCGAGTACGACAGCTGCTCGTCCTTCATGAGCAGCGAGCTGGAGTCTACTTCTTGCTTTGATTCAGAGGATGATGACGCAACCAGCAGGTCAGATGTTCTGTGTAGCTGTTCGGCTTGTTGTTCATAAGTGCAGTTCCCACTGAGAGCAGGCATTTTGAATGAGTAATGCATCTGGAACTAAACTTTTTTCTCCAGAGATGAGCATAATCTAGTTGTCTGGTGGTTTTTATGGTTACCTCCAGGAGTCGTACAAATATCTGCAGCCCACTTTAGAGACTCTACTGTTCTCAGTCTTCAGGCATCTCCCCAGTGTTTTTTCCTGTTGTTGCAACTCCTAATAGATCTGTATAAAAGCTTAATCCATATATGAGTTTCTATCCACCACAGGAAGAAGCCTCAACAAAATTTCGGGATATTTTTTTTAACTGTTGATTTGTTAGGTCATATCTTCAAAATGAAGTGAGTTGAATTCTGTTTTAGAAACAGTTAAAGCTCGTCCTGACTCATTGCAGGCATCACTTCTATTGTGAAAACAGTGTTAAAATGGGCTTCTTATTATGTAGGTAACAGTAGGGTTTTAATTTTAGACAAGTTACATGGGAAAAATATGTTGATTCACATCATGATCTGTCATGGTTTTTAAACTGAATTCAGGTATGTTTTTTCTGATGACGAATTAATTTGTATGGTATAACTTATTTTGCTAAGTAATTGTGTAGGAATAAATATTTGGTTATAAGCTCATATATTACAGTCGAGTGTGTGTGTGTGTGTATAGTGTGAAAATATAAGGTTTAAATATAAGGCTTTTGTCGTATTCAGATTCAGCAGCTCTACTGAGCAGAGCTCCTCACGTCTAATGAGACGACACCGGCGTCGTCGACGGAAACCCAAGGCCTCCAATATGGACAGGGTGAGACCACATACACTTTGGACATACAGGACTGTAAATCAGACCCAGACTTCTCTATTAAAATTTTGTTCCAGTATGTGACTCTCGATTACCTTCTCGTATCTCTTGTCTTTCTTCCCTATTTTCATCATTCTTCCTCCAGTCGTCGTCGTTCAGCAGCATCACAGACTCCACCATGTCTCTGAACATCATCACTGTCACTCTCAACATGGGTAAGTGCCTTGGACATGAGGAAGCTGCTCACAGAATGCAGTTAGATGTGTTGGGATTTATAGTCTGCTTCGTTTTTTTTGTCACACTCTGAGCCTAAGTTTAAAAAATCCTTTCACGCAGCAAATGTAACTATAATTAGTTGCATATTGATGCAGGTTGTGATAAACATTTCTCTCTTTACTTAATTCACTGCTGCTTCACGTCACTCATGAATACACGTCATCTGTTCCTCTCCCCTTCACAGAGAAGTACAACTTCTTGGGCATCAGCATTGTGGGTCAGAGTAATGAGAGGGGAGATGGAGGAATCTACATCGGCTCCATCATGAAGGGAGGAGCTGTGGCTGCAGATGGACGCATAGAGCCTGGGGACATGCTGTTGCAGGTGTGTGTGTGTGTGTGTGTGTGTGTGTGTGTGTGTGTGTGTGTGTGTGTGTGTGTAAGACAAAAGAGAGAGACTAAGAGTGCATACCTGAGACTTGAGTTTGTGTTTAGCTCCAGCGCCTGCAGTGAAGTGAAAGTACTCAGTAATGTGAGACAAATTGTGTTTTTTATTCAGATGGCTGTGTAAAGCATAAAAATATGACATCACTTGGATAACATCACAGTTAATGCCCGTGGCAGTATATCATTACAGTGTTTTAAGATTTAGCAATCTATTCCTCTTTTCCCATTCTTCTCATTCCCACATGTAAACTCAATCACATGATAATATACTGTTTAATTGTCATGTTGTATGGCAAGATGTGTCTGTCAGCTGTGTTTGGCTCTAATGATCATTTTCCGTTTTCATTATTTGTTGAAAACCCACTTCCCAATTTTAACATGATACGCCGTGTTGAACACTGCCGGTCCCACCAGTGGGTTTGTGTAGTGGGATGTATTGGAATAGCTTTAACTATGTGAAAGTTTTATACCACCATATATAGCAATTTAGGGTTCGGTCCATTCTTCAGTGTCGTAATTTTTTTTCTACAAATATGTTTATGATTTGCTTTTGTTTCTTTTTTTATCCCTTTAGGTCAACGACATAAACTTTGAGAACATGAGCAATGACGATGCAGTTCGAGTACTAAGGGACATAGTGCACAAACCAGGGTAAGCAGCAAACTGGCAAATATTAATATATACAAGCATATTCTTCAACAGCAATAAATATAAATATTCTTCCATAAAACACAGGTGCAAAACAAGGACATAGCTAAACTGTAGTAAAGTTGAAGATGAGAATATTCCTTTTGTATGTGTTTATTATTAGCCCCATTACTCTGACTGTGGCCAAGTGCTGGGACCCAAACCCTCGGAGCTGCTTCGCTCTACCCAGGAGTGAGTATTCCTTTTTTAGCTTTTCATTTCAGTAGAATAAATAACTGGAAATACATGCAGAGCCATCAGTTTTGATAATCATTTCTCTGGCTTGAATAAGATCACCAGCCCTAACTGCATATCGTACATTTAATACAACAGGTGAGCCAATCCGGCCCATTGACCCAGGGGCGTGGGTTTCCCACACGGCGGCTATGACTGGGGTATACCCTGCATATGGCATGAGCCCTTCAATGAGCACCGTCACCTCCACCAGCTCCTCCATCAGCAGCTCTATCCCTGAGACTGAACGTGAGTCACCCCCGTCAAGGCACTTTTATTCAAAAACTTTCACCAGACCTTCAGGAGGAACTCTGTTTTTTTTTGTTTTTTTTCAAGCTGGACCCTATTTTCATTTTACAGAGAGAGACCTTTTTTTAAAGAGTAAGATCATCTCTGTTTAACCAGAAACAGCCGTTGTATCACTCTGTTCAAAGCAACCAGACTCCCTTGACAAAAACAGACATTTTTAACTTACACTTTTAGTCACAGTTCTCCATTCACTTTTCACTTTCCTCCACTCCCTACACAGATTTTTTGTTTGTTTTGTTTTTGTTTACTATGTTTTCTGTGTCTTCGTGGTTACAGACTTATTACAGCACTTAATAGATACATTTGACTGTTCACACAATTATTATGAGGCTTCACATTTTCCAGGATTGTTGATGTTTGAGGATTTCACTTTCTTGAACACTCAGCTCTCATTTTGAAGCCCTCATCCTCCAACCTCCAAAATGCAGGAATATCTGTATCTTCTTCAGACGTTGTTAGTAAATCTTGGTGCTAAGTGTGGCCCTGCCCTCTCCACTACATTCCTGCGACTACTCTCTGTTCCAGCTTTTACTGTGTTCAGACTCACCGCTTCCATCTGCTCAATAACTCTTGTCAAAACTAAGCCATAACTCGCAGCTTTCATCTTCCCTGTAATCTTTGGAAGGACACTGTCTCTCTTTCTGAAGAAGAATCTTTCCCCTCTCAACACAGTTCCTTAACAAACTTGATATAATACAGATTATATAGATTTTCCCTTTCAGACAGACCATAAACCGTCCTGATCACATGCTTTAAAAGCCTAGGCCAACTGTATAGTTGCGGAGTTATTTCAAGTGCACCTACAGTGACTTTTAAAAGGAATGAAAAAATGTCTGCCATCTAAAATAACAGTTCAGTTGGTGTCTTAAAATCAGGGCAAGGACTTCTTTCTACACTCACTGTGTAGTACTAGTGTTGAACAATCACACAGGGAGAGGTCTGTCATGGACAACAGCTAGCACAACAAAGGGAAGTGTACATGGGTATTTTCAACCTGTGAGGTTGGTGTGTTTGTGAATGCTGAAAGCATTTAAACTCGTATACTAAATATGCTTTAAATTGTCCTGTTCGGGGATTTATAGATGTATTCATTCATTTACTTATGCTTGTTAACAAGTTATTGAAAACTGAAAACTAAATATCTTCAGAATATCAAACTGTCACATGGACAATACTCCCAGAAGAAGCTGTTCACATCTGTTTTTCTGAGGATGATTGGTCACAATGCCTTCCAGGAAACTAAATAAATCACTGACTGAACTGGAGGTAAATTAAAGATGTTGAGGGGAAGTGTAAACACCAAAGTGTGAATTACATCACATTATGAAAACATCTTATCTTGGAATGTAATGAAATAAATAGTGTTCTAGGGAGGACATTTAATTCATCATGAACAAGCTTTTGTTGGGGTTTTGTCAAGACCATCTTAGTTGTAGTCCAATTCGAACAAAGACCCAGCCTAATACAGTCTGATTCATGATCAAGACCGAACAGGGTCAGTTACAGTCCAGACCACAGGAAACCAACTGTTATTTGAGGCAAATTCCAAAACAGACCAACAGTTTTAGGGTTGTGTAGATACGGTATCGGCACTCAGCTGTGCTTTAATTAAATTTGTAGGTTGATATTTGTGTGAGATTAATATAATGGCTTTGTCCTTAAAACAGGTTCAGTGGTGTTAAATGTAAAAAATCTCTAAACAGATTTGAGACCGATCATACCCAAACAATCAACTCTTGACATGAGCCCCTGCGGTAACATGTCCTCTGATCTTTCCCAGGATTTGATGACTTCCACCTCTCCATCCACAGCGAGATGGCAACAGTCGCGAAGGCCATGGCCTGCCCAGAGTCGGGTCTAGAGGTGCGGGACAGAATGTGGCTCAAGATAACCATCGCTAACGCTTTTATTGGTATGTCTGTCAAAGCAGCGGGCACAGCCCAGCATTTATTTTCTTCATCAGTATGCACATCTGTCTTTACTCTTCATTTGCTCAGTTCAGTTTGGAGACTGCGCTCAGTGCTTCAGTGATGTGGCTGAAGTGATGCCTTAAAGCCTCAATTCAAAATGTTATTTGGTTAAATCGAACAACTTCGTTTCCAATTTTCATTGTGAGAAATGAATAAAAATCATCCCAGTAATCCATTAATATAGCTTTCCTTTATTGCTCCAAGTTGCACATCATAGCAGTAGTGTAGCAGTAGTGTGCAACTTTGTTCCATCTAATAAAATTTAATTTGGGTTTGTTGCTGAAAAAAACGGTTCTCTAAACATTAAAATCAGCTTTGGACAGATAAATATTCATTTATTGCATAAATATTCATTATTTAAATCCCTGCCTTCTATATTATGGTATATCATGAAATAGTTACTGAAACTGTAAAATTCACAACATGTCCAGTACCTGAAATGTGTGTGTCTTTGCGTCCTCAGGTTCTGATGTGGTGGACTGGCTCTTCCATCATGTGGAAGGGTTCTCAGATCGCAGAGAAGCCCGTAAATACGCCAGCAACCTGCTGAAGGCCGGCTACATCCGACACACCGTCAACAAGATCACCTTCTCCGAACAGTGTTACTATATCTTTGGAGACCTCTGTGGCAGTAAGTGGCAGCTCTTTGGTTAGCTGCGATCGGCATTGAGTGTTAGCAGACAAAGCAAGTGTTGCAGACAAAGTGTCGTGGTTGAGGTGTTACTGTAGAAGTCTAAATCTCTTTTTTTCCCCATATCTCCTCACACTCAGACATGACCCACCTGTCTCTCCATGACCATGATGGGTCCAGTGGTGGTGCCTCAGATCAAGACACTCTCCCTCCTCTGCCCCATCCCGGGGCAGCCCCCTGGCCCATGACCCTGCCCTACCAGTTCCCCATTCCACACCCATACGAACTGCCACAGCCCTTCCATGGTGGACCAGGCGCCGGCAGTGCAGGAAGCCAGCACAGTGGTGAGTGCAGTAAAAACATACTGTATGTGATCATCACCACTATATTCAACACGTACTGAAGAACAATTGGCTGGGTGCCATGTTAATATTGTAATACTCCATCCAAAATGTTATCTTATTATCTTTTATTACAATTCAACCCCTGTCTGTGTAGAGTTTGTTGTTTGTCCCTTAACAAAGCAGCAGTGAACTTGAATTGATAATAATCAAAATGTCAGTAGAAACTTCTTCAATGGCTGCAGATTGCTTTTCTTCTTTATTCATCTGTATGCTGCAAACACTATGTTGCACACTACGTTGCAATCACTGTAATGTCATTGTAACTGACATGAGTGAATGCTAGCTACAACAGCATTTCTTGTGAAGCAGCAAACTATAAGCCCAAATCTCTGTCTGTCAAGCCTACAGATTTGCGCTGCAGTGTCACTTTACATAGAGGGATTTAAAGGAATACAGTTTAGCTCTGTCAAGAGTGAAAAATATTTCTCCAAAGCTGCGTTATTTACAAGTTTTATTTTGTGTATTTAACGTGTAGAAATAGAAAACCAGACATTGTGGTTTTAGGAGCAGTTTGCTTACGCAATGGGGATATTTACTTGCCAACAACAGCTGGGCCCACTGACTGCACAAAACATCTCAGACATCCTGTCTTCATTTTGTGGTTGCAAACCACCATTGAATGTACTGAAGATTTTACCAGGTTATAAGATACAACATGAGTTTTATGGAAGCTCCCCCTGGCCTCCAGAGTTGGTGCTAAGCTAGTCTCAGGTCTATCTATCTAAAAGGCGCAGAGAGACAAAATGTAACTTTTCATCTATCTGTGGGTTTGATGGCAACAAGCGTGCTTCTAAAAATGTCACAGTGTTCCTTTTAACCATAGGAGCTGTGAAGGTTTTTAAATTCATCAGACTGAAGAACTTGCCTCAAAAGCATGCGGGCTGTTTGTGGTAATAAAATGAAAACATGCAATTGCCTTCAGTAATGGCTGAGCTGTTTGGCCTGCAAAATGCATTGAATGCTCCGTGACCATGTCTGCATTAGTCATGCAGCTCTCCTGAGAGTCTCCCACAAACTGGGTCAGTGCTGCCTGCGTCAGTTCACTGGCACCCAGATGGGAGTGAGTGGCTCATATAGGTCACTACTTAGATTAAGATATTACACTTGGATATTAATGATTGTCTCTTTTACTCTTGTCTACAGGAAGCAGTGGTTCTAACTGCAGTAAGAATGAGGGTCGGAAGTCTGGCGGCAGTGGCAGCGAAACGGAGATCAGGAGCCACCGAGCTCCAAGCGAGCGCTCGGTGGCTCCCCCTAGCGAGCGAAGCATCCGTAGCTCTGTCAGCCACCGCAGTGCCAATTCCCACTCAATAGCCTATGGTCCTGGCCTTGTCTATGGCCCCCCTGGCCTGCCCCCCCAGCCCCCACATCTGTCTACAGCTGCCCCTGGCGCCCCTCCAGGCAGAGAGCTCGTCTCTGTGCCCCCGGAGCTCACTGCCTCGCGCCAGTCTCTGCGCATGGCGGTGGGCAACGCTGGGGAGTTCTTTGTTGATGTAATGTAACGCAGATTTCGTAGGCCGGCAAACAAAGTAGCAGATTGGGCTTTTTCGCGTCACTGTAATGCTGAGAAGGACAGCATGACAGGACAGGAGGGAGGGAAGATTGCAAAAGCTGGAATGCCGAAATGGAACCAACCTTGTTGTGTATGCTGAGAGAAAATGTTCCTCCTCTCTTGTGCTTTTCTTCCTAGTAGTAGTGGCCATACTTTCTTCAGTGAAGAAACCCCCTCGCTCAAGATGGAACCAAAGCGCCTCTCTCAGTTTCCGCTCCTCGGTGGGGAAGGGTTTGCGTAAGGACAAAAGAGCAAGAGTGGGAGGGAGGCAGAGGAAACGGACAGCTGGGGACGATGACTCAGCGCTTTTCTACTTGGGTGTTTTTCATTTGTTCTTCTCTTCACTCTTCCCTCCTCTCTGCCTTCCTTATCTAACAAACTCCCCCTCCCGTTCACGTCAAACTGAGAGAAAGAAGCCTCTTCCCTCCTTCTGTTCTTTCAGTTCCCTGACCTCTAACAAGAAAAAAGAATAAACCCTAAAAGCTGAAATGAACACTAACTGTTAACCATATCCAGACTTTTTAAATGTTTGCTTGACTTAAGAAAGAAGGAAATGGAAATGTGTATGTAGTGCAAGAGAATCGCAGTCCTTCTTACTGTAAGAATGCATTTGTTTTATTATATATACGTAGTTGGTCACAACGATTTTTCAACGCTAAACATGAGCATAAACCTTCAAGAGTCAATTTTACACTACACAACCGCATTTGCAGACTCTGTTGTGATAATGTATAGTGGAAAAAAACATTTCTTACCATATCTTTCACACTACTCTTTTATCAAGGAAAAAAACGTCTTTTTATTTATAAATATAGTTTTATGACTTAACTCTGCTGCTTTGTGTTATGTTTTTATTTGAGTGGATGTGCATATGTTTGTGAAGCAGAAATGTCCATGGTACCTGAGGTCATATTTGCATTTAAAGGGAATGGATTCCATGACCAGGAATGCGAAGGTTAGGCACAGGTGGGTGGGTGTGCGCGCGCGCAAGAGCTCTGCCTGTGTACATTTAGATTAGCCTCGGAACTGTATGACCCTATGCAAAATGTTCCCTGTGGTTAGAGGGAGGAAAACTCCTGTAGAGAGGCGATTTGAGTCAACTTGGACCAAAAAAAGAGTCAGATGGAGTCCGCAGGACAGAAAATAAAATAAGACCACCCACATAATTTTAAAGTACAAACATTCCTATCTTTCCTCAGGGAAATAAGTTCTCTTGCTCTCATTTACTGATGGTGTGAGTTGGAGAGCAGAGCTATCCTCCTGTGGAGCTACAAAGACAACTTATGGCATTACTCAAAGACAATTAATCAAGCAAGTTGGATGTATGCCAAAATGGTCCCAAGTCCGTTAAGAAGGATATATATAGTTATCAGAAACATAACCAATAATTAAATTCCATTATATACCATGAAAAATAATTGACCAGTAGCTTATCACAATAAGGCCTGGGTGCGGTTTACACATCGCTCCAGCCGCGCCTTTTCCTGTCAGCGGAACGGTTGTGCGTAAGGACGGCGGGTCAGCTGACAGCTATCAGAGGACCAGGAGGAAGGAGCGGAAGGAGCGGAATTAGCGGGTGTGTGAGCTGGGAACCTAACGTACCGGATCCTGACAGAGCCTATATCCAAGGCAGACGGGGCGCGAAAGACAGGTGGCGTTCGTGAGAGAACTAGGGTAAGTTCACTTAAGTCATGGTGGCTGTATGTTTGTCGTCAAAATTATTATCTGTAGCGCGGTAACCGTTTCGGACAGCCGGTGAAACTGTTTCAATCGGGAGGGAAGCTAACATTAGCAAAGTTAGCTGCAGCTCCGTTAGCTAACGTCAAGCTAGCAGCGACAAATAGTATGATCACGGAAAAGAGGCGTTGTATTCCTTCCAAATAAGAGCATATAGCACGCGTTTCTGCATTTAAAAAAACAAACAACTAACGTTATTGGGGACAGTCGGTGCGAAAATCTTAAATTGTCAATTTGGAAGTTGACGATTAGTAATTAAGTTGAATGTGTAGTCGAACGGTCTACGTTTCTTTTCACCGGAAGTCCATTTAAAATTCCGCTCGGCTCGACGCTGAACATCACCACCAGCTGGCCTGCTATCGTTAGCTAAATTAGCTAGCTACCTACCCCTCTCTCCGTCGATTCTCCATCACTTTGATCTTAACTGAAGGTCAAGCCTCCAACAATGATTTAGCCATTTAAGAATGTTTAAAGCTAAGCGCTTCAAGCAGACCTGTACCCTCACCGGTCGAGGAACAAATGGGGAAAACATGAAAAATGTATGAACGTTAGGAAATGGCCCGAGTGAGCAGACATCTTGACTTCGACCAATAAAAGGGCTATTAAACCCGCTCAGGTCTTGTGCACGGTTTATTCGGCCACGACTCGGCACTGTACACATGGGGGAAATAATTTTACTATTCTTAACCATATGGTTATGTTCATCACTTCCTCTGAGCGCCTTGTGGGGTTGTCTGGCCTCTGTCTTCGAGGAATTTCAAGCATGTCCTTCATCCCCTGTTTCCAGAAGCTTCATTCTTGAATGAGCGCAAACTCTTATGATTTGTTGGTCTAAACCATAATCCCTAAACGCTAATTGTCTAACAACCATCCTCTAGATTAATTTTGCTGTTTTAAGATATTATTGTTTAGAATTTTATGTTTAGTCAAATCATATCCAGACTGCATCTGGCAGTCAAATGCAACCCAGTAGGAGCAACATATTTGTATCTTGCTACCTGGTGGCATCCTACTTCAAACCAATGGCTGCTAATCTGCTGTTAATCTTACTTTGGAAGCAAACAAGGAATTGACTGTGGTGAGGGTGGTGGTAGTAGAGTCTTTTTAGTCTGTTGGAGTGATATTTTATGCACGTATGCACATGCACGAATCAAAAATGAGCCACCACAGTGGTGCAGCTGCAGGATATATACAATTGAGGTGTGTGTGTGTGTGAGAGAGACATGGAGAAAGCGGATGTGAGGGACAAGTGCCTCCCTGTACTGTTGGTCACTCGCTCACTTTTCACTGCTTTCACTTCTCTATCACCCTTCTTTCCTTTCCCTGTTTCCTTCCTGCAATCTCTGGCTGCATTTCTATCTCTTCTCAGGTGGGGTTTCGTTTCACCATGGCCAGTTGGGACTGAGAAGCAGCCACAATGATTGGAGGATTGTTCATCTACAACCACAAGGGGGAGGTTCTCATCTCCCGGGTCTACCGAGATGACATTGGGTATGTTTCACAGGAGCAAAGCTGCTGTAACTGCTGTTTTGGTGGGACTTCATTTCAGTGAGCAGGTCTTGATCCAGTGAGTGTGGACAGGTTGGGATTTATTCTGAAGGCATGAGAGAGGGGATTATGTCCCTCTTCCCTGCTAATAAGTTTATATTTGCCTGTTTTGTTATCACTTGGATGTTTTTGAAACCTAGCTAAACCAGAATTACAATGTTACTAATGGACAAAGAACACAATTGTTTTATTAAGTACAAGTAACTATAATAAAAAGTACAATTATGCACAATCTGGAAAAAATAATATTCTCATTCACTATTCCCATGTTATGAGGTAATGGTTCGATTCACTCGTGTTTACCAAACCGCACCCTCTGTTTAAAAGATTAGGGGTAGCTGTGTTAAAAGCACTTCCAAACTATCCACCAGTGTTGATACAAGAGACAAGTTATTATTACCAGATGGAAATGAGGTACGTATAGTAAGCAACCTTTTCCCTTGCATGTGTAGATAATGAAAATACCCACGTTATGTCAAAGAAACATTCTCGTAGGTTTGGCATGGAGGGATGGGGAATTAATAATTGTCTGGTTGGGGGGAAAAACGTGTCAAAAAGAATACTTTAAAACAATAAAAAGCAAGAAATATTTTCACAAATCTTCAGTGCTGTTTTACTGTAATACAAAAATTATTTGAAGTCATTTTAGAAAAAACATAAAGGTTTGCTGTTTTTCCATAAACAACTGTAAACATATTTACCCACAAGAATGATCATATTAATCATGTCAGAGATGGTCAGTCTAAATTGTCCACATAACAGAAAATATGAGAGATGTCAAAGGTCGGCATGTCATTAACAGTAAGCAATATCCAGTTCTTTATGTCTGACCAAATTCTTTTGGACTCCGGACATGAGAGAAAAAAGTGGTCTAATGAATGCCAAAGGTACAAGGGTCCACTTCAAATATGTAACCTTACTTTACAACCGGGTAAACCTTATGAATTACTTTTGAAATTAGTTTTTTTTTTTTTTTTTTTTTTTTTTTTGGACTTATGGGCAATGGGGCATTTAATATATTCAGAGTTTGCTTTTTCCATGATAGACAAAGTTTGCGCATCAGGAACTTGAGCGTGCCGTTATCTATTATAATCATGAAACACTTTTAGTTTCAGAGCCACACTACTATTTGTTATAACACTTGCTATCCTTTAAGCTGAAATCATTAATTACTGGATTTGGCAGCACAGATTCAACATTAGAATCCATTAGGGTATTTTGGATTACCTGAATCGGCGATAGAGGGATCACTTTACATATCTTACAGAACTCTCCACAAGTACAATTTAAATTATATTTATCTATAAAGGCCATATAATCCAAAAGGTTACCATTGTAGTCCAATAAATCATTAACAAACAAAATGCTTTCCTCATACCAATCCCTGTTAAATAGAGATGTTCTATTGATTGTAATCACTCTGTTTCATAAAGTTGATAAATCGGGAGAAAGATTTTGAGAAAATATTAATAACTTTAAACCAACCGAACAAAGCTGAGACAGGAGCCTAAAAACTGCTGAAGATTTAGTTTTGATGAAAAGAACTGTTCCCGCAGCCTAAGATGGACTATTAAAAACATGGCTGAGTCATAAACAGTGTAGGCTACAGACACACAGATTCTCACATATCAATGGGTATGTTATTGATAGGAACTCAGCTGTGTGGCCAGAGGAATATTCTACATATTGTGAAGGTCTGACTTTTATTCTCTCTCATTCTTCCTTTCCTCTTCCTCATTTGTGTGTGACTCATTATTGATGTGATTCATTTGTAACGACGAAACCAGGTCTCCATGCTGAGACCCAGATGTCACTTTATGTCTTGTGTATACCCAGCCACATTGAGTGATTGGGCTGAGTGTAGGTATCTCCAGAACACACGCCAGCCGGTGCTTTGTAGATTTACACAGTGAGGGTTGGCAAGGTGCAGAGAGAGGGCACAAGTGGTGGGTCCACTACAGCAGTACTGGGTCAGTGAGCTATAACACTTAATGTTTAATCTCTTCAGCAGTTTTTGGTGTCGCAGGGTTATCAATAGGACAATGGAAATGGTCCGACATAGAATAGTATATGCTGCATTAGAGCTGTTCATTGTTAACATGTGGCATCAGCAGACTGAGACTCGATTAAAAAGTCTAGCCTTCCATCTTTTGTCCTGCTTCTAGGCAGCAATCAGTAATGTGATTGTCGTTGATTTATTTTTAACCATTGCTCCTTCCTTGTCTAACAGTAGCACAAATGGCAGTAGAGCTGCTAGCCTCTGCCTCCTCAGACAAAGCTCAAGATGTACTGCAGAAAAGCACTGAATACTAAACTAAAATAAAAATCAACAGAATTCAGGCCCCCATAACCACAGTTCATTTTGCTAAACGCTGTAAAAAGAGAGACAACAGCGGTCATTAACAGTTTTCATATTATGTTCAGTAAAAGTAGTTGACTGTGGTCCCGACATCTGTTGCTGCAACAGTGGAAACCAGATGTTTTAGATGTTGTGTTACTCTAATGCCTACGGTGTGTTGTGCTTTGATGTTGTGTTGACAGCTATGGTCGCACTTGTTTTTGCATTGAGAAATAGAATTGATCCACTTGTCACGCTGTTGTTACGATACAACACAAATTAAAGAACAATATAATCCTGCTGACTTGCTCCTGACATATTCACTTTCAATTATGGCGTCATAAGAAACACCGTGTTACTCAGTGTCTGTGTACATGATACACGAAAATGTCTCTTGTACATTTTTGTCTCTCTCCTTTTACTTCATCCTTTTTCCCCTTCTCTATCCTCTGTATCACCATTTTCCTCCATCTGTCCATCTTGGCCCCTGTAGGAATAGGTAAGAGATGCTCCAGCCTATCAAGCATGACCCCTCCCCTCTTATGGCCACCAGATCAGTGACCCACCTCCTGAAACCCCTGACTGCATGCCCATTGATTCCACAGTCAACTTCCTGATACTTCCTCTAAGCATGAGTCACCTGTCATGACATTACAGTGGAAAAGAAGCCACCAGATGCTGAGACCTAAAACAGCCAGTCAGTCTAAGCAAACAAATTCAGCCACTACCCAAGCCCTTCAATGAGTATTAGTGCTCGCAAACAGCTCTACCAGTGTCTAAGCATGTAATCTGAGCATGGGATATGACGGTTAAGTTAGTCCTCTCATCCTTTGATTCTGCCCTTTTTGATTTTGTGTGATCTCATTTGTAGAAGTGGGCCTTAAATCAAGTACCACACGCTGGAATCAACTATGATTTTGGCTTTGGGTAAAAGTTTGTCATTGAGGTTTTATTTTTAATCAAAGCTTAAATACACATTTTTCAAAGAAAAAGATGTTCAGGATATTTAGGCTGATAAGGCGTTTGTACTTGTTAGTTGTAATATTAAAAACGCAGTCTAATGAATAAGGCCGACACCATGGCGGCCTCCTAGACTGACATATTGTATCCTTGCGTTCAGTACTCCTCACCACGTTGAATTCCTAAACTTGCGAGCTTAGATGTTAATATTTTGATGCTTTGCAGGCATTATAGAAATTATGTCTTTTTAAACGTGTGTAACCAAACAACCAAGAAGGCTGCCACCTGCATATATGTAGTACATTTGTTCTTCATGGTCCCATTCAAAAATGGGAGCAATCAATAAGAGAGTGATTGAATTGTTTACCTTCAGGCTTGGTTTGTCTAATAAGGTATTCCATTTTTAGAGGAGATATTTTTAGATGCAGTCAGCTGATAGTATGTCACTTATTGCATATCTTAAAGCAAGGTAGATAATCTCATATCAGTAAGGTGAGCAGTCTGTGTGTCTGGATGTTCTCGAGCATTTCTCAGTAGGATTTTGTGTTGTCAGAACATGCTGCGTCGTCTACACTAAGCCCTGTTATTTATAAATCCACAATAATCTGGGCTACGTTTACCCAATGCATCGCGGCACGAAGGTGTACCTTTTAGGTAAACTATCTCACAGATTTTTTGATATCGGTATAAAAAAATCAGATGTAATCCCTTTTTACATTTCTAAAAATAAAGAAATAGTCCAACTTAAGATCAGGTTTGGACCATACATGGTTTAAAAACAGGTTGTTGTGTTTTTTTTGTTTTTTTTTTTTTTTGTTCCCATGGAGTTATAATGCTGTTGCCTGCGTGTCACCCTAAACTCTCAAAGCCGTCCCTCTCCCTCCTGGTAATTATCACCATTTACACAAAACACTACTCCTTTTCTCCGTCTAAATGCATCAACTTGTGTCCCTTTCCACTAGGTAGGAAAAGGTTTTGATAATTGCTCGTTCCTTGAAATGGGGTGCATATGTTGTTCGGGTGAACTACCATTCACATTTGAACCGATACCTGGAATTCAGTATCGGTACTCAACGGCCACTTTTTCTAGGACTTTGATCTCTGTAGCCTAATAACAAACATGTCATTTCAGTTGTAAAAAAAGAGTCCTAACATCTCAATTTCAACATTGTTTTTTTATTTACAACATTTTGTTGTGTACCATAAAATAAACAATAATAAATTACCGGTAAAATCAGTTGCTGAGGCTACCAGTTCAATTGTACTGTTGGCTGAAAATGCACTTAGAGCCTGTCGTCTGCAGCTCTTCATGAAACATCTCACTGTGGCTGTTTCTGCTTGAACGGTTCCCCTCTGCAGTATTTCTGATGAACACATAGGGCCAAATATCTCCAGATCTTGTTTTTGTAGAAGAATAGTGCAGCTAACGAAGCTCTTACGCCACGATAAACACATTTCACTTCCACAAGTTCTTCACAATAAAAGCCTTCCATTAGCTTGTCATTGGAAAACTTTTAATATGAAGCAGCAGCAGCAGGAAATGTTTTTACCAGCAGTAACTTAACATGGCTTCGATACGGCTGAAATATGATCAGGAAACGGTCAGAAAAGGCTGGTATCCGAAAGTACAAACAGTAACACTGGAGAGAAATGTAAACTACAAGTGTTTTTATTATTTATTTTTCCCCCTATGGTGATATGTTTTATTTTGTTAATTATCTTGTGTGCAAGTTGTCTTGATGGAAACGATAAAAAAAAAAAATCACCTTTCAGGATTGTAGGGGCACTGTAGGAATCTTATCAATATGTGTTTGAATTCACAACACAACGGGGTCTCAAGGCACCAAAATTACCCTTAAAGGACTGTAAAAAGAGTTCGGCATACAACCTTAAATGTTGGCCCAGGGTTTTTTTTAAATTTTAAATCCAGTGCAGAACTGGATAGCAAACTCTAGTTATTTAGCAGCAACATTTTCACATAATGTGGTGGTAGGGTGAGATAGTATTATTAACAGTCTCACTATTATGTAAAAGCCTAAAACACCCCCCCTCTCTTTTTCTCATCCTCCCTCCCATCCTAGGCGTAATGCGGTGGACGCGTTCCGTGTGAACGTGATTCACGCCCGCCAACAAGTTCGATCCCCGGTGACCAACATTGCCCGCACCAGCTTTTTCCATGTCAAGCGCTCCAACATCTGGTTGGCGGCCGTCACCAAGCAGAATGTCAACGCCGCCATGGTGTTCGAATTCCTCTACAAGATGTGTGACGTCATGACGGCATACTTTGGCAAGATCAGCGAGGAGAACATCAAGAATAACTTTGTGCTCATCTACGAGCTGCTGGATGGTAGGAGACTGTACTTTTGTGTGTGGAATCAGTGGAATTGTCAAAAATATGCTGAGATTTAGAGTGAAAGCCAGATTATTGTTTGTTGATTGTGATGGTAAAGCCTGAACTCTAGTCTTCTCATGTAATTATGATTGTAGGTTGTATTAACCTGAAATGTCCGGCAAATAAACATCAGTATCCACAGCTGTCTTTAGCAACATTATATCTTGTGGTGTTCCATGGTTTAGCTGTGATGTGTATTAAAGTAGTGTATTGTAGCAGCGCTGGGTCTTGCAATCCAGACTTCATTACACTGTGTTAAAAACACAAAGTTTGTGTTTATCCTCCCAGAGAAAGTTGTATTAATATTCTGTCTCAGAGTCAGCACGGGTTCTTTCCATCGCTACATATCCTAGTTTTTTCTCTTACCCAGCTTATCTCTGACCGACGGTTATCTGTCTGTTTGTTCATACAGAGATCCTGGACTTTGGCTACCCCCAGAACTCAGAGACCGGAGCTCTGAAGACCTTCATCACCCAGCAGGGCATTAAGGGACAGGTCAGTAAGTTTAGTCTTAAATGTAGGGATTGGGTTTTGCTGTGTTGAGAGAACCATGATATATAGTCAGCTCATTAGGTACAAAACCTACCGTCATGAAGGTTGTAATGTTCAGTGTATGTTGAAACAGTTTTAGGCCCCAATCAGACAGAATGTGTTTTTTGCAGGAGCGCTCAGAGTACAAAGTTGAGAAAAATTCAACTCTGAGCTGAAAATGCCTGACGTCATTAGCGTTTTTTTCCATTGTCCAATCAAATGAATGGCGAGACGGGCCCTCAGTTGTGGTCACAGAATTTTACAGTTGCTTGGATTGTCCGAAGACTGCAACAAACTGTCGCTGACTCATCCTAAAATAAGCCTTGAACCGATCATTATTAAGACGAAGCTCCTGGACCAACTGATCTTTGATTAGACTGACAGGACAGCTGATTTGGTGGTTGCCTAGCAACATTTAAAAAAAAAAGAAGAAGTAAAATAGAATAAAATAAAAGGGATAAAATAAAGTCAAATAAGATCGGGAAAGGCTCTCCTATAAAAGTATGTTTTAAGAAGGGACTTAAAAGAGTTCACTGACTCAGCCAACCTGATTTCCTCGGGCAGGCTGTTCCAGAGCCTCGGGGCCCTGACAGCAAACGCTCTGTCCCCTTTAGTTTTCAGTCGAGACTCTGGAACAGACAACAGACTTCTGCCCGAGGATCTCAAGGTACGTGCTGGTGCGTATGGGACTAAAAGTTCAGAAATATAACAAGGCGAGAGGCCATGAAGAGCTTTAAAAGTGATCAATAGAATTTTAAAGTCAACTCTAAAACATACTGGGAGCCTGAATGTGGGACTGGGAGCCAGTGTAATGAGGCTAAAATAGGGGTAATGTGGTCATATTACTTTGTTCTGGTTAAAAGCCTGGCAGCTGAGTTCTGGACAGTCTGGAGTCGATCAGTAGATTTTTGGGTTAAACAAGTGAAAAGGTTGTTGCAATAGTCCAGGTGTGATGAGATGAAGGCGTGTACTATGAGCTCTTACTAGTACTTATTGCTGCTCTTACTAGTATGTATTGTCAGTTGTAGATCTGTATTTGATACTCTGTTGATGCTTGTATGCTGTTCCTCAAATGTATGTCGCTGTTGGATAAAAGCGTCTGCCAAATGAGTAAATGTGTAAAATGGTCTCAGTGTCCTTAAAAGTTAACATAGATCGAATTTTTGCTATATTTCTAAGTTGATAAAAACATGATTGATTGAACATGATTGGTGTGCTCCTCAAAATTTTAATTACTATCAAACCAAACACCAAGGTTCTTTGCAACAGGCTTAATGTGATTTATTAGGGAACCGGCAGATGGCAATATTTGTTTTGCCATCTGCTGGGACCCAGTGACTGTCTGAGTTCAGCTAGAGGAAATTATTTGACATCCATTTTTTAACTTCACAAAGGCAGTCGGTAAGTGAACTCTGTCTGTGGATCTGACGGGCAAGTACATTTGTGTGTCATCAGCAAAATATGAAAAGTACCACCATGTTTATGGATAATATGTCCAAGGGGAACCAGATACAAGGAAACAAAATGGGTCCTAAGACCGACCCCTGAGGCACACCATATTTAACTGGACAGAATGAGGAGACATAGTTGTTTACAGACACACAAAACTTCCTATTTGACAGGTAGGATGAAAACCATTCTAGGGCAGTACCAGAGATCCCCACCCAGTGCCTCAGTCTGTCTAACATGATGTTCTGATCAATGGTGTCAAAAGCAGCGCTAAGGTCCAGGAGTACAAGGACTGAGCACATGCCTTCATCAGCAGACATTAAAAGGTCATTGGTGACTTTAAGCAGGGCAGTCTCAGTGCTGTGGTACTTCCTAAAACCAGACTGAAACTTTTCAAATAATTTGTTATTTTCCAGTACAGTGAGCAGCTGTTTGGACACAATTCTTTCTAGAATCTTTGCAATAAAAGGCAGTTTTGAAATTGGTGTAAAATTTTGAGGGAGGGATCTAAACCAGGTTTCTTTAAAAGTGGGTTCACGCAAGCAGTTTTAAAATAATCAGGGACACAACCAGTAGATAGGGAGCTGTTGAAAACAAAGATCAAATGGGGCCCAACAGAATCTATTACTTTCATTAAAAATTTTGTAGGTATTACATCAAGTGGGCTGGAGGACACGCTCATTGAACCCACAACCTTCTTGCTGTGAGGCGACAGTGCTAACCACTGTGCCGCCCACGTCGCTGGGATAAAACTGGTTAAAACTCTCTTGTTGCTGGTGAGGGACATCTGAGTAAGAGGCCGTGGGGGTAATAGAGGCTCTGATTGACACCACCTTATTGGTAAAATAAGATAAAAACAATTCACAGTCATCATTACTTCCAGCTGAGGCACAAGGAGGGGTTGGGTTTACCAGCTGATCCACAGTCTTAAACAGAAACCTGGGATTGTGTTTGTGTAGTGATGAGTTCAGAAAAATGGTGTGTTCTCGCATCCTTAACCATGTTATTGTAGTTAATTAATAAATCCTTCAGACTGAGGTAATGGACTTGGAGACTGGATTTTTCCATCTGCGCTCTGCTTTCCTGCATTCCCTTTTTAGGCTGCGAATGCTGTCATTTATCCAGGGTTGCTTACTAGCTTTAGATGTAGGCCTAACCTTTAGAGGAGCAGTAATATTTAGTGACGACAAGCAGATATGATTGAAGTGATCGACCAGATTGTTGTTGTTGGAATCAGACAGGTGTTGGCTTTGGCTCTGAAAGAATGCCCAAACTTTGAAACACCTTGTTCATTAAAGATGCGAGAACACACGGCGCTTGGTGAGGCGGCATGAGTAACAGGCGAATCGCAGCTAAAAACAATACATCTGTGGTCAGATGTAGTCACCCAGGGTACAAACCAAGTCCAGTGTATGACCACGGTTATGGGTTTGCCCTTTGACATGTTGTTTGAAGTTAAAACATGAATATTAAAATCGCCACAAAGAACAATTCTGTCATAATTTAAAACCAGAGTAGATAAAAAAATCAGAAAGTTCTGATAAAAATCCACCAGTTTTTTTGGGGGGCGATAAATTATAACAAATATGACAGGTTGCAGCCCTCCAACTTTAAGAGTGAGAACTTCAAAGGAGTTAAATTCATCACAGCATACTTGATGACATTTAACATTTTTCCTATACACGCTCACTAGCCCACCACCACAACCACTGACCCTCGGTTGACTAAAACAATCATAGTGAGGCGGACACAGTTCAGCTAGCTGGCTATAGTCATTAAATGTGGCTGTAGTTTGTGGAACATTAGAGGAAAGTTAAAGCCCTCCTCCAGCCAGTTTTAACTGCCGTTTTTGGTTAACGTTCTTTCTTAAACAGAGAATGGGGGTGTGGTTAATAGTCGGACGTAATACATTACCATGACAACCAAAAACTGACCGGCTGGAGTGTTCACTAACGATATGCTGTGTTAACATCACTACACTGTAAAGTTTAGTACACTTTACTATCTGGCAGGAGTAGCTATTACTTACTCATGATGGAAACTAATGTGCGCGCATCAGCTGTTTAGTCGATGGTCCTGTCACGCACTGCACACGATAACTCCCACTACGTTTTATGGTGCGCTTCCTTTACTGCAGGGGTGTGGGGGGTGCCTCCGCCGATGCATTGGTAAAACGGCTGTCAGTAAAATGCATGTTGGAGACGGTGGCAGGTGAAAATGCAACGCGTTTTCTGTCATCTGTCCTCAACACCGCACACACAGATGCCATAATGAAAATGAACAGCACACTAAACCAAGAGGAGGAAACTAAAAAATAAAATGAAGACCATCCGTTAGCTAACTTTCTGCAATAACTATGCTAGCTAACTACAACTAACTTAGCTAACTAAACAAGAAAGACAAACTAACAATCAGACACAGAGACATACCTACTGTAAGTTCTAAGTAAATTACATGATAAATTGGTTAGCTAGCTCACAACGATGTTTATCGGTTTGATGCTCTGACTAAACGAGATGTGACAGAGTGACAGTTTTTAACGAGGCATGACAGTGCGCCTGCGCAAGCTTGGAGAATGACGTATGACTTATGGTATTACTATAGTCATACGTCACAAACCCGTCTTAAGAACTAAGCCAGTTTTTCAACTCTGAGCACGAAATTAAGCCATTTGTCAAAAAATATTACGAACTATGTGGGTAATCAACATTGGATTGAGAAAAAGATGAAATTTTATAGAAATGTCAAAATACACTGGAGGGGGGCTTTAAATAATCTAAATTAAACTGGTTTCACAAACCTGACTGGCAATTTACACCTGACATTAAAATGCATTTTGGGTGATTGGATTGCTGTCGGATAGTGCATTAAATTACAGGTGTAAATTCACCCAAGAAACACTGAGGACAGGTTGTGCTCCAGTTGGCCAAACCACCTCCGGAGGTGTTCAGGGACTCAATTTTCAATTCAATTCAGATTAGCTTTATTGGCATGAATGTGTAATAACAATATTGCCAAAGCATCATACAAACTACATAAGAACAATCAACTCCATACATTTCATTAAACAAGTAATTAAAGCTTAAAGTAATCAAAGACTCTTTGTGACCACATTGTACACAAGTGTAAATGCAAAAGCATTGTCAATCCACATACAACAAGTGTGTGGGCGGAAGTAAATACCGGTCATAGTCCTCCACAAATAAAATCCAAAGTTTGCCCGCGCGGGCAGTGCTTCCATACAGTGTTACGTGACTCATGTTTTTGGTGAACTGAACGTATCAGTTTGTGTGTCACGCACTGTTCAGTTAAACTTAATCTAAACCTACTAAACAACTACTAAAATAACAGAAAGGAGTACACAAAGGTCTAAATCTAGATATGAGACCATTTTAATGCGAGGTGTAAATGGGCTATGAATGTAGGCACAATGTGTTTAATACAGGGTTTGCAGATACTGTTATGATTTGATTGGCACCTTCCTTGTTTATGTTTGAAATAAATGTTGTGTGATAAACAAAAAATTGCTTTGAAATTATATCTTCTGTTTCCCTCTCCTTGTTTCCCCCCTCCAAACTGCGGTCTTGGACACTTCATAATTCAGCACCAGGTAATAAACAACATACTGAGACTCATTTTATCCGTGTATAGAAACATGTCATCTTTGTTTTCCGCCTCCCTGTAGTGCTAATGATCCCTTTTCATCACCTTCCTACTTTTGTGAGTCTGTCAGCCATCTCCTTTTTGTTAGTAGTGATACAGTTTCTCTCCCTGTCTCCCAGACAAAAGAGGAGCAGTCTCAGATCACCAGCCAGGTGACGGGGCAGATCGGCTGGCGCCGCGAGGGCATCAAATATCGCCGCAATGAACTTTTCCTGGATGTACTGGAGAGCGTCAACCTGCTCATGTCACCGCAAGGTCTGTTTTTATGGCCTAGTCTAACTGGGTGGGGACTGCTGACACGAACGATTCACTGAAATCGTATCATTCTTGAAGTTGTTCACCACTTTAGAGTTTTGTCTTTGATATCTCTCCTCCTTCATATTTATATATTTGATTTTTATTTCTCACTATATTTGTCAGGTGTGCCCTGCAGAGAGTCAGTGCATCAGATATCTATATTTAGATTTAAAATCCCTCAGTTAGTTAATAGGCATAGACCTATTAAACTTGGAAAGTCACTGTCCCTCCTCCTCTCCAGGCCAGGTACTGAGCGCCCACGTGTCGGGCCGAGTGGTGATGAAGAGCTACCTGAGTGGAATGCCCGAGTGCAAATTTGGCATGAACGACAAGATCGTCATCGACAAGCAGGGCAAGGGAGGAGCGACTGATGAAGCAGGGAAGAGGTGAGTGACAGAACAAGGAGGGGTCAGCAGGCGGCCAAATGAATATCTGAAATCAACGTGTTTTGATGAGCGAGGCTGGAAATTTGTTTAGATAATTTGCTGTTCAGTTTCTTTAGTGAGTGGTGCTTTTATATTATTTCCATCTTGAAAACCCTGACAAGGAAATACATTGAGTCAAAATTTAAGAGGCCGCCATGTCTGTTTAGCTCTGTGTCTGTGTTATGAGTGTTGTCTTGCTGTTTACAACAAGACAGGCTTTACAATTTATTTTTTTCATTTTTCCTTTCCTTTGGATGCATCTCCCCTTTCTTTCCCTCTCTTTCTTTTCTATGTGCTGTACCTCAGTGACTTAGGGGGAGGAAGGTACTGTACTGACAAGTGTCCTCACCCTCTGCCACCTCAACACACACACACACACACACACACACACACACACACACACACACATATACACACACACACACACACACACACACACCTGTCTTGTCTAAGCCTTCAAGCATCTGTACATCTCGTGCATTGTTGCTCTCCACACGCTCAATACAAATCAAACACACCTTGTTAACTCTTCAGTGTAATGCCCGGTGGTTGTTTCTCTATTTTGTGGAATGGTTGGTTTGTTTTATTACCCAACACCTACCTGCTTGAACTCTTTTCCTAACGGGGATTGTGATTTTTATTTTATTGCACAATGATGTCATTTTTTAAATGTTTTTAAGTTCTTCTGTCTTGGTACCAGCAGTTGTGTCCTTATGTGTACTTTTATGTTATTGTTTCCTTTTTTAATATGGACAGTAGTTGAGGGAGAGTAGTTTTATCTTTTTGAAGAATTATCATAATAATTATTATATAATTTAAAAATAGTTGATTAATAATAAACTAATTCTTTTGTCTGTGTTCTTTTTTTTTTTTCTCTCTCCCAGCAGTGGGAAGCAGTCCATAGCCATCGATGACTGCACTTTCCACCAATGTGTGCGCCTCAGTAAGTTTGACTCAGAGCGTAGCATCAGCTTCATCCCCCCTGATGGAGAGTATGAGCTCATGAGGTCAGTAGATGGCTTTGTAAAAAAAAAAAAATATATATATATATATTTTCAAGCTTTTATTTATCATTAAGCCGCCCAGACAGGCGTGGAGGGGGGTCAGGGTGAAATTAAGACTCACACAGACAATATTGAAAGCATAAAACATACGCTAGTTTGTTTCCATATGGTGCATTCTGTCTTTTTTAAAGTGTTAGTATTGAGAAATGAATGAGAAGGCCGTGGTTGAACACTGAAACAAAATGTGGGATGTGTTTGTTTGTGCTTTATAAAAAGACTTAATTTTGTTGTGTTTTTTCTCCCCCTACCTTTTTGCAGGTATCGCACCACTAAAGACATCATCCTGCCGTTCAGAGTTATTCCTCTGGTCAGGGAGGTTGGCCGCACTAAACTGGAGGTTAAGGTGGTCATCAAGTCCAACTTCAAACCCTCGCTGCTGGCCCAAAAGATCGAGGTGAGCTCTTATCAAAGTCATGATGATGCTGAATGCAAACAGCCACTAGCAGCACACGCAGGTCCTAATTTACAAAGTGGGTGATTTAGTTTTTTCTCCCATTACCACAAATTACAGCTTAAACATAGGGCTGGACAATAAAACAATAACACTTATCATGGTATTGTTTTTCCTCAATAACAATATAATAAATGTTCAATAAATGTTTGTATTAATTTATTTGAATCTCGAACAAAATGGCATTGACATATTAAGATTTTTAGTTTGAGTACAAGGGACTGAAAAAAGATTTTACTCATGAATATTTGTTGAAAAAAGATTTTTATCATTATAATTGTTTTGAATATTCTCCCTCAGATTTGTGTGATAGCAACTGTTTGTCATGTTCTGACCATGAAGAATAGTTATATGGAACCACAATTAATTATGTTGTTTTTTCAACTTTCACTCAGGAGCAAAAATTAGCCTTTAAACTCTAAAGAATTAATGATTTGACATTTATCGTGATGATTATCGAATGATATGAAGTTTTTTTTATCGGGATAACATATTTGACCATATTGCCCAGCCCTATTTAAACATGACTAAATATAATGAGAGACACTTTGGGACCTCTCTACAATCTCTACAATGTGTATGAAGTTTGACCACTTTAAACATTAAAAATGCTCATCTTCATCAACTCCTCAGGTGCGTATCCCAACGCCCCTCAACACCAGCGGCGTGCAGGTGATTTGTATGAAGGGAAAAGCAAAGTACAAGGCCAGTGAGAACGCCATTGTCTGGAAGTAAGTAGTAGCTCTGCCCGTTATGTTCATGACATACAACTTAACTCATTTTTTTAATGCTCAGTCAAGTTAATGAGTAACAGTTTCTCTTTTGTTTGTGTAACCTCAAACACACACACTCCTCTTTTGTATAACCCCCTTTTTATACTTGACTCATGTCATGTCATTCTTGTGAGGGTTTTAAAATGAGGTTCCTTGTTAGTGACACCTATACGACTCTTGTTTAGGATCAAACGCATGGCTGGGATGAAGGAGTCTCAGATCAGTGCTGAGATTGAGCTGCTGCCGACCAACGATAAGAAGAAATGGGCAAGGCCTCCCATCTCTATGAACTTTGAGGTCAGAATGCAATTCATAGTTTACATTCTTTGCCTTTATCTCACACACACGCTCTGAGGTTCACACGTGCCTTTCAGATAATGACTGATTTGAAGGAATTTTCATATCTCAGTTTTATTGAACACATCTCACATTGGATTGTTTTGAATCCAGTTTGTTGAATCTGAAACTTAAGTTAGCTGCAACAATTGTTCCTAATTAGATGTGAGATATTCTGTTTGCTTTGTACAGAGTTGGCAGCTAAACAAATGGACTATGGATTAAAAGTGATCCCACTCTCGGTCATGCAAATAGCAACACAATTCCTGTTCAGAGCTCACTTGATTTTCACGCCCACAGTACAGCCCCAGCATGCACCGGCACGCCTTAACCTTTTCCTCTTCTCCGCAGGTTCCTTTTGCTCCGTCTGGTCTGAAGGTGCGCTACTTGAAGGTGTTCGAGTCCAAGCTCAACTACAGTGACCACGATGTCATCAAATGGGTGCGATACATCGGCCGCTCCGGCATCTATGAAACGCGCTGCTAAACCCCCCCCACCCCCTGCCAGGCAGCGAACTGACCACTTTACCACTCTTGTTAAGATTCTTTTTCTTCTACCCCTTCCTACTTTGTCTCTCTCCTCCCCTTTCTCTTTATAGCTTCTCGCATACAACCTCCCATCACCACCACCACCCCCTCACCCCTTCCTAAGTAGGTGTTGGAGATTGAATTTACATCATAAAAATAAAAAAAAAAGTAAATATATAATGCACAGATATATGCAAAATGTGAACCATTGTATCGTATATATCTCGTAGTGAAGAGTAAACCTGTAAACCAACTGGTCGAAGGGGGGGGGGAAGTGATGCAGGTGGGGACCAGGGGGAGAGGATTGGCAGCACCTTTTGGTGTCTTTAAAGGGTGCCCATGTCGTGTTACTGTTTCACTACCTACTCTCCAGTTACTTTAGAAGCCCCACAAGTCCTAGAGTTCACTGGTGACATGATTTGTAGCCGTTGTGGTTTAAAATGAATCCTGATATAGTTCCTGTTTATGAACTTCTGTCTCAGTAGTCTACCCTTCAAATTGAGATGCATTGTTGGATATTGTGGACTGATTGATATTTGATCTGTGTGTGGTTTTTGTTTGGAGGAGGGATGGTCATTTGGATGAAAAGTCTCATTTCAACCTCTCTTGTGGGTAGTTAAGAACGAGAAAGGAATTGATAGTGACTGAGCTGTTTTTTGTACTTTTCTGCAACGTGTATAGTCTCTTTTCCCTTGCTAGTTTTCCACTATTAGTTTTCCCAGCATTCAAGGTATCAAACACAGAGGAGCATTCCAGGAGAGTTTTGAAGTTTGTCATCCCGATAAGCTTGACTGTGACTTAAATATTCTGTTTCTTAAGCACGAACTTTTGACTTAAAGATTTTCTGGGGAAATCTGGCACTGGGATTGTGTATTTGCAGCGAGGTTAGGTCTCCCCCTGGTGTTTGCCTCATCACTGTCTGCTTCTTCATGTTTGTAGCCCTGGTGACTGTTCTGTCCAATAAAATCTGACTATGTAACCAACCCTGCCTACGCTGCGTGTCATGTTTTTATATCCCAGTGGGGACTTCAACCTTAACTCCAATGCACACTACCCTATGGGGACTTGTGTCACAGGTAGAGACTGCTTTGAGGGTTAACATGTGGTTTTAGGGTTCAGATTACAATAAGTTAGGCATGTGGTTTAGGGGCTAGGGAATGAATGTCAATGAGATGTCCTCCTGTCTGATATTATAGGTTTCAATTCCATTTCCTTTTGAAATTGACAAATGATTTGAAAATGAATGGTTGTGTAGAAACCATGGATTTTGGGCCATATTAGTTGCAGCATGTCTGAAGTTAATCCAGTTTTCATCCTGTCTGTCCCCATTTGACAAATGTTAGCTCAAACCTTTTCAGTTTTCACAATTTAAGGAAGCTGAATTGAATGAGTTGTGCCTAAACCTGACCTACAGACTACACAGGTTTTAATTGGTAGTGAAGGAACAAATGAACAGTTATGTGAATAAATGCCCAATCCAGAAAACCCCCTCAGCAGTTTTAATAAACCAGAGGAGACAATAACTGGTCGAGGTCAACAAATGCTTTGGCCTACTTGTTTAATACATTGTTCTTGTCTTGCTCTTACTCTACATCCAGAACATTAAACAAAAACAACCCCAAACAGTAAAATAACGATTAAAACATTAAAAACATTTACATTTGTATCTAGCAGTAGTGGCTGTTATCGTCTTGCCACTCGAGTCTTCGCCACCTTGACCTCATAACGTGGACATGCTCTTAACTGAGACATTCACACTGATTAAAAGGAAGATTCCACAAGAATCGAGGCAAGGCTTCCCAAAAGTAGCTTAGCACCAACATTTGCTGGATTTTCTCAGCAAAGTGTTCTGGTTTTGTACTAATAAAGCCAAAAGTATTTCCCTTTCCAGTTATTTCCCAACCTTAAACCTTGATTCAGAGAGGCAGACTTGATTGATTTAAACCGTAAGTTCTTTTGGGAAACCAAGCCTAGAACAGATCAACCGGATATCTGTCAACATTTATATTAGTCATCTGACAGTATTGCATTATGTCTTCAGATCACCTGTGATGTTTCATTTTATATATATGAATGAGAGGAGACACAGACATGCTTTCACTTGAGATGCAGGACACACACCCGAGGCCAGACAATCTCAAACAATTTGACCCAGTCACATTGCTTCGGTGCTGCAACAATGGCTCTGTTCAGAAAGAGAAATGAATGCTCGTGCTTTGTGCGCATCTTAGGAAACAGAATCAGGGAAGAAGGAGGTAGCTACATAAAATGTTGATCTGGAGTATCATTGATGCATAAAATCCCTCACGCTACAATGCGACACAGTGCAGTCCAGTCGGCGAAAATACACCTCTGAACTGATTCAGGTTGTGTGCACAGACTCAGTTCACCTGTAGACTGGTGCAAGACGTGGAAAAACCCCAAAGCCTTTTTGGGACAACCTATATATTATATATTTTGCTGTGTGTGCACTACCAATGAGGAGGCCTTATTCATAAAACAATCCTGGTTTGTGCTTATGACTCCAAATAATTAAAAGATGTAGTTTCTTATAAGAAGTATGGCATTTAGATAGTTCTCAGGTCTGTCATCACATTGTGTGTCAAGTAAAAATTATTACGTACTTCCCTACAGGCCCAGGTGATGCAGGATCTGCATTACAAAAAAAAATAATTCCAGCCTCGCTCATGTTGATTCACTGCTCAGGACTGTCAAAGCACTTTTAAACAGGATGATTAAGATCATTATCTGTACACAGGATAAATAAAGCAAAGGGGAATTCTACAAAAATAAGTATATCTACATCAATATTTAAATGAGTCATCCTTGCAAGACTTTTACGCCATAGGAAAGGCTTCTTCCAGACACTGAATCTTGTCAGCCGACAACAACATTTAAGAGCAACTTTTATACTATGCAGTCAAAGCTGAACCCAGATCTGTCAACAGATAGAGAACGTTGACAATACATTTCATACATGCCGACGCTAGAGCTCGCACGGACAAACATGACATGCACATACACGCATAGCCCCAAAGCAGGCGGACAAATGGGGGGGGGGGGGGGGGTATTCAACACTCAACTCTCAGATTTGACGTAATCTGGAGTGTCCCTGTTATTTAAAAGCCAGGTTGGTTTCTTGTTAGCATTAGCAGAATGTGAGCACATCATTTCAATGTCCAGTTTTCTGATCTGCTCTGAAAAACTTCCCACAGAGATCATTCAACAGTCCATGAGGTCTCAGTTGACCTCTCCCCACACCAGACAACCTGCGAGCCCTCCCGCTAAAGCCATGACAAAAATAAAACCACAAACTTCTACCTCATTACAATGACAAACTTAAAAACTGAAGAAGTGTAACACCTGCAAATATTCCTGTGACAGTGCGTGACTAATAAACTCAACATCAAAAGTGAATACGATAAATGAGACTAATTTTCTAAGAACTCAGGTGACTAGTGGTAACGTTTACTGAACGAGGACAAAATTGGCTGTTAAAAACGAGCTGTGGAGAAACTGGCTGTTACAGTTAACGTCACACTGAAGTGCTAAATGTCAAAGTAAAACCATAAACAAAGAAAAAAATGGAAGCAGGAGCTCGATGAAAACCACATTACTCGACATCTGAGTAAACTGGTAGCACAGACTGCGGCCCCGACAAAGGTGAACAATTCAAGCGCGCTCTAGTTTTCGTCATCCTCGTCATCATCGTCGTCGTCGTCGCTGATGAGGTATCCACGGGCCCCGCTGTGGTGGGGCGGAGGCGAGGGAGGCGGTGAGGTCTTGGTGAAGAAGGGGAGACGGAAAGTGGGAGAGGGGGAGCGCTCCTCACGGGTGGGGCTGCTGTTGGGGCTCTGCCTGGGGCTGATGGCCTGCAGCATGCGGCCCTTCCCTTCCTTCAGCATGTGCTTCTGTGGAGGTGCGACAGACAGAAACATGAAGACAACACCTGTTAGATCAACTGAGGATACAATCAGTTTAATGCAAACACAGGAGGAGTTAAAAACACTGCTTAAAAGTGTCAGAAGACAAAAAGTTCTGTATCTGCACACGTCTATTTGGTTGGTGATCTGAATTTTGTTTGAGTACAAATGTATCCTATTGCACTTGAAATTTTGGGAAAATAAAACTTTACAGGGTAAGATGAGAAGACCACAACTGTTGTATTAACAAAACAGATATAACATGTTACTTCGTGAGCTTTTGAAGTGGTGGTACCTTAATTTTGTTACCTTCGGACAGAGCCAGGCTAGAGGCTTCCCTGTTTCCAGTCTTTATGCTAAGCTAAACTAACAGTCTGCTGAGTATGGCTTTATATTCAACAGGCACACATGACAGTGGTATCAAATGGCTCTTCTAACACTCTCCAAAAAAGAAAATAAGCATATTTTCCAAAAAAAACCTATTCCTTTAAAAGAATGTTAAAGGGTAACTTTGGTATTTTTCAACCTAGATTGTATTTTCCAATGTTTTTGTGTCTATGTGACTAATTGGGACCAGTATAGAACAAGTCATTATCCTTGCAGGAAATTGTGCTCCATCAAAGTGCATCTACTACGCTACGACACAAAAACAGGTTGAAAAATACCAAAGTTACCCTTTAATAGATGCACACAATCAGATCAAACCAAATCTTTTTGAACGTTGGCTCACTGGTATGAAATCTTATCAACTGGTGGTATAAGACCTGATGCAGATCTAAATAGAAGTTACAGTTGCATGAAAAGTACTCGCCTAACAGTGATTAAAGACCAAACAAAAGCAACGTCCTTACCAGAGCCCCCTCAGGGCCAAACATCTGCAGGAAGTTGCCAATGAACTCCCTGGATTTCTCCTCCCATTTCTGGATGAGGTCGATGCTCTTCTCCTCCACCTTCTGAACGAACTCTTTGCTCTTCTCCTCCACGTCACGTACCTTCCTCTTCACCTTGTCAACGCGCTCCTGAAGGTGGTACTTCTTCTCCTAATTAAGAATGGAGACAACAAAGGTTACAATAAATAGATGAGGTGCCTGCAACTGCCAAACATTCACGCACACCAACAACTGCCTTCACATTACAAGCTCTGTCACCGTCACACTAACTTCTCTCTCTTCAGTCAACACTCACACAGTCAAACCAAAGCTAAGATTCATACATTAATGAAGCTGACGTTGAGCTCCTTAGCCGTGTATCCTCTCTGCAGGTTGCGTCTGACGTACACATCATAGTCACGGACTATGCGTGTGATGATATCAGAGGTGGAGATGCCCTCTGTCCGCTGGGTGGGAGCGAACATACCTGCGGAGGGCAGAGGGGGTCGTGAGGATGAAAAGGCTAGTCGCCACAGTCTTGCGAGACTCAACACAAGTGACACTTTTCACCCGCTGTCACGCCACACATCAATTTTCTCACGCAGTTAAAAACAACGGTACAACTTATGATTGCTTTGCAAATCATCTCTACCCAGCTGATTCCATTATCAACAGAGCATAATGCACAGCAGAGTATAGGACAGCAACATTTCCATCGCAAATGGTTGCAGAAAAGGCAGAAATTGGTGCAAAAAAAGAAAATCAGCAGAATGCGGGAAATGCTAAAAATGTTCATATAACTTCGCACTGAAGATTTCTTAAAAATAGTGAAGGTTTCATGATGTGTGCATAAAAACAAAATTGTTGGTGTGTCAAATCCCTGTGCTTTCCTTGTAGCACAATTCAAACAAAAACACTAAAATTCTTCCTGTAGCAGTCAGCTAAAGGAGCAGTCACAGATTTTAAGACATATAAGTTAGAACATAAAGAATTATCCCTTTAATTAATGTTCTTAACACTCCCCTGCACAAAGTTTGAGCAAACTGTCACTATCCACATTCGGGAGGATACATTATTGTTATGACTATACCCACTCACCAGCATCCTTGATGTGTTTGTACACGTCATCACTGCCTGCTGAGGAGTATGGGATGTCATCATGGGCCACAAAGTCAATCTGGAGAGGTCATTACAACATGAATCAACACAGTAGATTCAGATCTACAAATTGTACAAAAACAAAAATACACAAAAAGAACAGCAGGGAAAAGATTACAGAGGATCAGGGACAATGGCTTTTTAGTTTATTTTACGAAACAGTTTTTGTCTTTTAACTCGAGTGTTTCTCTGTTCCATACACTCACGTGATGTTTTGCAAGGAACTCTGGCGATAATGTCCAGGGAGCGTTTCGCACCACTTCATCCACATAGCGGCAATGTCTGATGGCATCATAGCGCTCATCCTCATTCATCACTGTGAAGCCCTTGTATTTGTGGGTCAGGTCATCACTGCACACTTTGAATAATTAAAACAAAATACAGAAATTATTGTTTGAAATGCTTTAACCATGATTTTAATTCTAAACGAAATAAAAAAAATAAAGAATTAAGTTTGAGGTTTTGAAGCGGGTTAACATGGAAATGTATTAAACTGATGGAGAGAAGGAAACCAGAGGACACTGAACAACACTCTGGTCTGTGTTGCCGATACTTCAGCTTAATATTTCTTTTGCAATAAAAAAAAAAACTGCACTTCCTATTTGTATACAGTTTTTACACAAAACTCATGTACCAGCCCCCTGAACCAATTCTGCTCAAATACAAGCACATTTCTTGCTTTACACTGCATTTCTTAACCACACTTCTCTACATTTGGCACAAACATCATGATAAAAATCTCTTGTGTTCACATGTAACACACTGCCATTCAAAATGCTTAACTTAAATGTCATGCTGTGACTCCTCATATGGGCAAAGACATGTTGCACATTTGTTCAACAGACAATAAGAGCTTTAGCGATACAGGGCCATTTTTAAGGCAACCGATGCCACCATAGCAGAGAGGCAAGCGGCGTGAATGTAAGAGGAGGAGGAGGAAGAAGAGCAAGACCAAGGTTGATACTGTATATCAATACAGTACTCAATGATTACTGTACGGTATTGCAAGTGGACTACAGTACTATGAATAGAAGGTATGTTTTATGTATGCATGAAATTAGGTAACTCTTCCACAAACTATGGAAGACGCACGTGCAGATATAACTGCAGAAGCTACACCATTCTAGGCGACACTTCTCCTGCTGCTTGGCCAGGGAGAACACTGGCTGAGATGTTGATTGGGTGCTGTGGTAAGACCGAGACCTTTTCTTTATATATACAGAAGGTTTATTTTCCTTTTTCTGTTTGTTCTGTATGAAGAACACTTCACAAATCCTACTGTGTTTGCTGAGATGTGTAAACAGTATTTCAGAATAAAAAAAGCATTCTATTCTTGTATTTGTGTGTTTTATGTTTAAGTATGAAAACACATGCTACTGTGCGTACAGTATGGCGTCTAACACTGAAAATGCAAATGGCCTATTAATAAGATTATCATAGTAATGTTTCCCGCTCATCATAGTGTTTTTAACAGAGCACATGAGAGTTCAGTTGGTTAATAGAAATGTCTATTCATTACATGGTGTGTGTGTCATCTGAAGACAAAATTTCATTTTGAGAAGGCAAAACATTGTTTTTTACTGCAGTCTTTGTTTTGCAAGAGTTTTGTGTTTAGAGTTTTAAGAAAATAAGCCATGCTTTCAGAAAACGTGTAAGCAATTGAGAAAAGCTGTAAGAAAGATCTATCACAGTCTGAAGAAACAAAACGTGGAGGTGAAAGACACTCATAAGATGTATAAAATAGACGTTAAGACCATCTAGCAATAGCTCACATTATCCCACAGTTAACTTTTTTTATCTTGTACTATTAACTTATTTTATCTAACGTCTACCAGATATCTATATTCATCAGACTTGGTGGACTTCTGCTGCTGTGAAAGCTTATGTGGACACAGACGCTCAAAGACTCACACTTACCTCCGACAATGAGGTGTGTATTTGGGAAGAGGCATTTAGCCTGCATGAGTGCTCTGGCGTGACCTGAGTGGAAAACGTCAAAGATGCCGTCTGCATACACCCGCACCGGTCTATCGGCTGGACGTAGAAAGACGAGACATGCAGAGATGAAAGATTCATTCTGGGGTAAACCTAAAATTGTACTTTTGTTCACATGTATGACTGTACTTAAGACTAAGAAGAACTTTACTGATCTAGGGATGGGGGAAATAGGTGTATAAGAAACTTGAGGAGAAAGGGAAACATGAACAAGACAACTAAATCAATCAACTAAAAGACTCACGTGGTGTTCCCCTCTTGGCCTCCTCCATGCTGACTCTCTCATAGGGTTTACCATCAGCTGACTCCAGCTCATCTGCGAAAGGTGCAGGGTGCTTCAATCCCTAAAAGACCCGTACAAACAGAAGGAGAAGATTTCAGCGGTCAAGGAAGGTTTTTCTCTGGTTGGATAAAGTTAAAACATAAAATTTACAAACTCTAATTTTGTAATATTCTTTCCTGGAACAATCTGATGTGGAAATCAAGGGTTTTGCGTTGTGGTTAAACGGATGATGACATTATTTTAAGCATCTGCTCCTCTGACACATGATGCACACCGCAAATAAAAACTAATTTTTAGACCTTCGTAGAGAACATACATTAAAAAACAGTATATGTTTATGCTGTATACTGTGAATATGCAAATTCATCCACAGCCAGAGAGGCTTCCTTGTTCACAGAGCCTAAATAAATTGCAGGGCAGAAACGCCGCTCAGTGACAGCTAAAGCACACAGCTGACTCACCACAGTACATCTGGGGATTTTCACCAGCTTCTCTCCCTCCTCCGCCTCCCCATTGGAGCCCTCTCTTCTCCTCTTTCTGGACAGCAGCAGCCCACTGGAGCTTTGGGCTTCCATCTGTGACAAAGGCCAAGAAAAACTCTGTTAAAACCCAGTATACTTCACATACACCATACACTACTTTGCCATCTTCTAGTATAATTAAAAAACACACGTACAAATGTATATCAAGTACAGGCAAGACTGTAAATCCTGAGTCAACTTTGACCCAGTAACCCTGTAAGAACACAGTACGTGGCTCAACAAACCACCAGGACGCATTAAAACAAAAGCCTTTCACGGACACACATCTAAAGGTCAAGTGAAAACTGAGCAAACACCACCTGTTTCAACATGAAACATTTTGTTCCTAAACATACAGAGAATTAACCATGTACAATACATACATCCTTCACTTCAGATTCACGGCCTATTGTCATTTCAAAAAGATCAAGAGATCCAGCCGTGCTTCACCAGACTTCAGATGACTTTCTTGTGCCTGCACACACTGGTATTTTAGTGCCACTTTTAACCAGAACTCCATTATCAAATGTATCAAAAAGCTCTGAGAAAAATGTTTGAGAATAATTAAAAACTGCAAGGTATGTGTAAGATTTCTATAAGCACAACATCCTGGATATCTGTACTAGATATCATATAGTAGGGCTGAACATAACTAATCATTTTGATCATTGATTAATCTGCTAATTATCTTCTTGATTGATCTGTAAATTGTTTGGTCTATGAAACATCGTAAAATGTTAAATGTTCTGTCAATTAATGGACTGTGCAGAAACAAATAAACCTGGAAGAGTTCATTGATCAGAATCTATTAACGGTCCTGTGTATCCTGGTGGAACAGGGCTGGGGACTAGATCAATGATTATTTGATTAGTTACTATTGAGTTAATGGCCACATATTTTGATAATCGATTAATCAGTTAAAGTATTTTCTTAAGAAAAAGAAGTTAAAATTATATGACTCCAGCTTCTTAAATGTGAATATTTTCTGGTTTCTTTACTCCTCTGATAGTTGCCTGACAGTTAACTGAATACCTTTGGGTTGTGGACAAAACAGGATATTTGAAGCTGTCATCAAAACACTGATCGACATATTTCACCCTCTTATAGACCAAACAACTAATTGAGAAAGTAAGCAACAGATGAATCGGCAATGAAAATAATCGCTAGTTGCCACCTTAGCTGGAACCTAAAATAGTCTTTGAATTTTAACATCACATTCAATTCTATTAACAGAGTTTTAAAGATCCCATAACTTTAGAGGAACAACATAAACTACTGCTGATATCTTGTTACATGCTTCCTGTGTTATGGGTTAAGTTCTGCCCCATTCCACACATTCCATCATGCCACAGGTCATTAAAGGGAAGGTTCACTAGTTTGAAAGGTTTAGCCTCGTCACTTCTTTACCACCGTTGGCTGGACATTTGCTTCTGCATCAGTTATGAAAGTGTGACTAAGTACAATGAGTGACAGTTGTGGCAGTACACAATCCTGGTGGTGACAGATACCTGATCCCATGCTTGGCACTTGCAAAAGCAGCCCAGCCCCCGTTCCCCTCCCCCAGACTCATCCACTTAGCAACAACTAACAGTGAGTAGACCTGCAGAGCCCCCCACACTCTGGCAGAGAAGATTTACGTGAACAGCACATGTCATCATAACTTTAACTGCTATAATAAGAAAGCAACAAAAGGACAGCGCCAAGTCTTGCTTAACCTGATGCTTTGCAAACAGAGATTCATGCCCCTACAACCTTATTTTGTACATAGGGTTGGGCAATAAAACTATAATGATAATTATCAATAGAATTTTCCTCAATAACAATATAACAAATGTTCAAGAAACATTCAAGAAATATTTAATTTAATTCATTAGAATCACAAACGAATCAGCACTAAATTTTTCTATTAAGATATTTAGTTTGTTGAGTAAAAGGGACTGGAAAAATGTTTTAATTAATTTTCCTCATGCATAATTTTTTTGAATGTTCTTCCTGTTGTTTGTTAAGTGATCCACTGTTTGGCATAAAGTGTTTGTCATGTTCTGACCATAAAGAATAGTTTAAAACCACAATTAACCGTCAAAAATCTGCCTTTAAAACTTGAAAGAAATAATGATTTGGCATTTATCGTGAAAACTATGGATATTAGATTATATGAATTTTCTTATCGTGATAATATTTTTTGCCCAGTCCTATTTTTTACAACAATGCCTCATAGAGAAGAGAAAGGATAGATCTTTTAAAGAGCTTATCCATAAAATTAATTACAGATTAAATGTTTTCAGGAATATCTGGGGTCCCTATTTAGAATTGATAGTTAGAGATGATCACCATGACAACTGGTATCATGTGTCCCATCCCTGTTGTCTGTGCATCCTATAACTTAATCGGTTATTCTCAGTACATACAGTAAATTTAAAACACAAAAATCAAATGTCCATTTCAGTTCTGGGCCACTGGAATCTTTTGCTGGCCTCCTGATAGTTCTCGGACCACACTTTGACAACTACAGGCTTCAGCCGCATTCCACACAATGTCCCCAATATCTCTTTCTTGTGTATTTAAGTCACTTAACAGAAGCAGACACAAATAACGTTGTGCCAAAAGTCGTTTAAAGTAAAGACAGAAATGAAACCAGCTGACGGAGGAGTTGGAACAGTAAGTTAAGGGACACGGGTTGTGCAGCTCAACTGTCAAATCGTGGCTTACTGGACGCTATCGCTTCTGGCAAAAATCCTTCATATCAATATGCTAACGTTAACTAACGTCACCTAATACAACAGAGAAGTTAGCTAACGTTAGACAGCTACATTAGTTTGTGTTTACTTACCGTTCACTCTTTTGTCCGGTGTGCTACTTTACAGGAGTGGGCGGCTTCCTCGCCTCGTACTAACAGCAGCCTAGCTAGCTAGCTAACTGAAACGTCAGCTAACGATGCTAGCTACCGTCGAATGCTAGCTAGCAAGTTAGTCGTCAAGCTTGTTGGCTAACTTTAGCCGTTAGCTCGCTGGTTAGTTGACACCGGCTACAACTGTAAGTACGGACAATCCTGTGCGTCCGACGCCGCGGTGCTCGCTGTGTTGCTGGCCGAAAACTGCAAGTACCAGAAGGACAGACAAACTGTCAGCTGTGACAGCTTGTACTACAATGCTGACAGGTCAACTACACAGGAACTACAAACCTTCGACATCCTTAAAGGAACTGACATACAGAGTTGGATATTTCCGGTCTTGTATCGTGCTGCCGCCTAGTGGACATTCTGTATATTGCAGAAGGTCACTTCAAGAAGATGTCCTTCATTTGATTATGAGGCTTCCACTGATGCTAGCTATAAAGGTAATTATTTAATAAAATATGACATGTAAAAGGTAATTATGTAATAAAATATGACATGCAGCCTTTGTATGCATATTATAACATTATGTAACCATTTCTACCACCACGAAACAGTAATTTGACTTCAGAAGTAGTATACCTTAATCCATGTTTTGAGTGTCAACAGAGCTGTAACATCACCTTAAGTATTTAATTATTTGAATGTTAACATGATTCCATATTTATTGTTATGCCGTGCATAAGGCTGTTTCCAGTGGTGAAAGAACATTGGCCTTTTCTGAGCAGACAATTTGACCTGTCTTAATACAAACAGCACAGGAGTCACTAATAAGATTAACAATGGCTCTGCCCTGACAGTGAGCCAGCATGTACAGTACCAGCACCTGATTACTGAAACAGATGGAATTCAGCCATCATTCATTTTAGTATTTACACCTGTGCTTTTCCAACTGTGACAGTTTCAGTTGGATAGTTTTAGTTTTATTTTGCAAAATAATTCTGCCAATTCTAGCCTGTTTTATTAATCTGTGATTGTTAAGTTAAGTCAAGTTGTCATTTTCAAATAATACAACACTATACAGGCCAGATTGTAAGAGTAATATTAATGCATATGTGTGTAGATTGAAATATGATTAAATATTTGTGTAAAAACCAACATTGTTTGACAACTTCAATCAGTATCGTAGACATGTGGATTAGCTGAGGTTTAGATAACGTTGATACAAGTGCTGAACATTATCTGACCTTAAATAGGACCAACTTAGGGGCAGCTGATTATTCAGTGGCTGAGAGAAAGCTTCATCATGGCCAATACATGGTCCTGCTCTGGCAACCAGATCTTGACCACCCAACCACTGTTATTCTGAGTGATACTGGACTGTGTGTGCTATCACTGGACCAGACCAGATGTGCACATTTCCTTCTGCAGCAAACAAGAGAGAAGTCTCATCCAAAATATCTGCAATGTTACATGATCTTACAACAGGAAAACCAGCCTTAAACATATATAGTGGTAATCTGGCACATATTTCTGGTATGATAAGATAAACTCTTCAGAGTCAGGACTAAATCGCCTTAATTCTGCTGAGGAAATATACAGCACAGAGGTACCACAGCTTTAAAATTAAGAGTATAGAGCTAAAAACCTTACTCCTGAGCTGATCCTCTTGTCCTGCAGGCAGCTCCAGGACAAGGTATAATTTCACTAGAAGATCTGAGGGGCACATGCTACGATAATTGATGCCCTGAAGGTGGTGGTAAAGTTGTGCAACAAACGTTGCTATACATTGCAGTAATGCAGCTATTTTACAATCTCCTGCTCTCCATCAGTGGTTTGACCACGTAATCCATCCATCCATCCATCCATCCATCCATCCATCGTCAACCGCTTATCCTGTGTACAGGGTCGCGTGGGACCTCGTAATCATCTCTTTAAAAAATGTGTCCTAATATAGTATAGCCTGGATGTGAGATCCTTGCAACATATTTAAATGTTTCCATCACAAAACTATGGCAATATAACAATATAATATATTAAATATAATTACAATCTCATTCCACATTGTAAACCCCTTAATATTTACTGTTTTGTAATTTAAAAAGACATTGCAGCATGATACTTCATTTTTCAAGGAGTTTATATCTTCACATTGCTGTTTAACTGCCACAAAGCTCATCACGATTCATGTTAATCATTGGTTAAAAAAATAAGTCAGAAATCCTGAGGGCATGTATGTTTTGTTGCCCTTCTTACACCTTCTGTAAAACAAGTTGATTTATTTTGTGAGGCTGTTGTCTTAGTGTACAGGTAAAATAAATGTATATCATTTAACAGCAACAGGTACCCTTACCCTTCCATTTTTGTCATTTGCACAGAGCAATTACACTATGATGTTCACCATTAGCCACCTGGTAGAATCCCTTTAGACTCCCTGTCTCCTTCTTGCACTCTTTGATCGCAGCCTTACCTGCTGGTTTGAAGTATATAATGTGCTTCACTGTTGAAGTGACAAATGAAACTGAAAATGAAGACAAGAAAGTCAAAAGAGTATCGGAGAATGTGATGAAATAATAAAAAATAATAAAAAATTAGTTTTACCTGGCTGAGCCAAGGTGGGCATTAAGACTGATTCAGTTTCGACAGAACACGTCCATTGCATGTTCTAGTCAACCTAAACAAACACACAACACTTTTGACTAGATGTGTGAAGGAGCCCAGTTTGTTTTTGTCTTAGCTCTATGTATGTTATGTGTTTCCCATTGTTTTGACTCCAATTGGGACAGCAAATTGAGATGAATAACTGTATATGTATATTTTCTAAACATTTATCCAAATATTAACTTTATAACTTCTCATGTGCATTTATGTGTATTTTTGCTCTCTTATTCAGAAATGCGTGTGTCAATGTGTAAATTAATAAAAGCGTTTCCCAGGCTTTGTTACATTGACTTTGTGTTTAGACAGGCTGGCCCATAATTCCTGCATATTTCTTGGGGACTTAAATATCAGTTGGCGTGGCTCCCACCTCTATTTTTTGACTGGCCAAGACCAAAGTTAAAAGGACATATCCAGCTGTTTTGTGACAGAGGGTTAATTTTGACCTGTCAGGCATGTTTTGTCAAGAATTAGGACACAGTAGCACAGTGCATGTTGCCTATATGTTGCATATTTGGTCCATTAAACGAACAGAAAAATCCATGTGAAGTGTTTTTCAATGAATACATCATTCCTCCACTGACGGTTTCAACCAAGACTGTGACCCCATAGAAAGAGCCAAGAACCTGGAATGCCTGTGCAGCCAGTAGGTCCTCTGCTGTCACATTTTGTTTGAAGTTGTTTTTTTTACTGCTGGTTTATGCTCAGCGTGCTAATGAGCTCTTCCACGTCTCAACACAAAATGCACGAGAGGTGGAGTTAGGGCAGATCAGTGGCCAATGGAGAGGCCCCAGTGTTAACAGCAGTATTTATGAACATATTTTGAGAAACAGCTTAGACCAAGACTGCAGAGATGCAACAGCAGGTGAGCAGGTCCAGTTTTCTTTTTCACTCTAATAGAACTCCAGTAAGTTTAAAAGTATAGCTGTTCAAATAAGGCAACACTTGCTTTGCATTGTTTACGTTGATTGCTTTTCTCTGACATCTGCTTAAAAGATAATCTGCAAATGTCATAACGAAAGGATTTGGATTGATTGATAAATATCAGACAGCTACTATAATTAAAATAAGATAGGTTTATCTTATTGGCAAGTTGTTTTTTTTATCCAGGGAGTTGAGTGTCATACTTTTGAGCATTCCTGCATTTTTTTTTTAACCTTTGTTGTTTGTATTACAACAAGAAGAAAAATATGGAAAATTATTTATTATGCATTTGTGAATAACAGCAGTGATATAAGGCAGAATGCAAAATAATTGGAGTTATGCGTGATATTGATATTGCAGATGTGGAGGATGATTTCCCCGGTGTCCTTGTTGAGGGCGCTATGCTGCTTGCTGTTGATGCCAGGTTTGTCAAAATAAAATGCATGATGTTATTCTTCTTTCATCTGACCTTTATGTAGCTGTTAAAACAATAAAAAGTTGAAAGATGATTGATAACACTGTTCACGTAGTAATGAATTGTCTCCTTGAGTTGCTGCGTAATACTTTGCAGAGTGAAGTGTTATGTTGTATGGGGTGTGTGTCTAATATATTCTCTGCCTGCCTCCAGGTTTGCAGGAAGCAACATCTCTGGTGAAAGTGAAGAATCCCGGAGGTATTTCATCTTCTTATGACAATTGTTAACATGTTAATGAGAAATAGATTGTAATAACAATGTTATATAGCATTTATGGGCGGATTAGTGTCTTTACTAAAGTTAACGTGAATTTCGAGACATGTTATAAAATAAAGTGCAGCTATTTCTGTAAAGACACTGTACTCTGCTCTAATTAGTATTATAAATGGCACTTAGTTCTTCATAAAAATAAGTTATCCTGTACACTGTTAAAAAAATGTCATATTAATCATATCACTACTACAATAATATATGTGTCACAGATATAAGACCTATATATAATACTAACTATGTTTCTATGGTGTTTACATTACCCCTGAATTGTGAAAATAAAAAAATTTACTATTTTTGAGTTGAAATTGCAACAGAGTTGTTTTTCCCTCTTATAATTTCTCTTTCTGTGTTCTTCCACAGGAAATCCTTTTAGCATTGGCTCGGCTCAGGCACATGATTTCTTGACTAATTCTCGACCTAAGAGGAATGTTGACCCAAAGTGGTACAGAGGCACTCCTGATTTTCAGTCTTACTACCGCTTCTACAACAGTATTGGACACATTGAAGGAGTAAGTTGAGGTTAATTGGAGATTCTTACATGTGATTCCACTTGGATTACACTATTCGACTAAACTCTTTCATAATCTTAAAATTTTTCATTTCCTCTCTGATATGTTTTTGTGTTTCTCAATCAGCTCTATGAGATTGACAGGATCCGGATGTTGTATCAGCAGATGCGTCACTTGGAGGTGACCTATGGCCCAGACGCCTCCAGTTACCAAAATGTCATGGGGGTACTGACTACCACTGCAGCGCCAACTACTACCACTCAGCCTCCTCCACCGCCCACCACTCCTGCTCCTACACCAGATCCTCTGGAGAAGGCTCAGAGGGTGTATCTGTGTAACCCCAAAGATCCACTGTGCAAACCTCAGATCGTCTACCTGCCAACAGGGGCTGTTCCAGTGCTGTGTGACCCACGACTCAACCCCGCCTGCAGGATGAAAACAGAGGAAGAGATAAAAGCTGCTGCTCCTCCCCAACCACCCCCAGCTCCTGCTGCTCCCAAAATGTCTGTCCCACCTCCCCCTCCCACCATCACTGTTAAAGGTATGGAGTATGACTGTGACCCATACTGGGACCCTGACTGCCTCATTGATCACCCTCCCCGCCCTATCCAGGAAACATCTGAACCAGACACACCTGCTGAAGAGAAAGAAATGAAACAGGAAGTAGCAAAAGCTGAGCAAAGTGTCCCAGCAGCACCAGCCACCCAGAAAACCCCAGACCATTACTTTGACCCTTATGATTTCAAACGTGACCTTTATGACCCCTTTCTTTATGCCCATCCAGCTCCCGAGCAGTGAAAACAAAGTGCTTAAGAAACAGTAGCTTTCTATGCAGGGCAAAATAAATCCACAAGACAGAGGCAGCACTGTCAGTGAATCTGCATTAAGAACAAACAGCAAAATTAAAATCATGCAAATCATCAAATGTGAAATGTAAACAATCCTTTTATGACGAACCACACTATGACTTTGCTGTTGTTTGTATGGGTGTTTATAAGAAATGCATAATACACTTTTGTAAGGAATAAAAACAATTAAAAAAAGAATTACATTTGATTGACACGGTAAGACATAAAATGTGTGATTTTTAGATAGAATTTAGTGTTTTATTCTGTGGCATCTGTATAGGTTTGAAAACTAAAATGGAAATACATCTCATTCCCTGATCCCCCCCCCCCCCCTCACATTTATTTGACAGCTATATTTGGTAGTTATTTGAAGATTTATCTTAAAAGGGGTGGTGATAGAACAGTGGGTAACACACATACCTTTGGTGTGAGAGATCCGGGTTTGAATCCACTGTGAGACACCAGTGTGTCCCTGAGTAATAATCCACTAGAATAATACAGTCTGGAAATGGGCCATTCTGCATTTTACTTAGCCGCTAAACTTTTGATAGGCTTCCTTAAATTTCCCACACTTCTTTCTTAACAAGCATGTACTTCTACTTTATAAAACTTTGAATGCAAGACTTTAAATGGATTTCTTTGCCCAGCATTGCAAATTTTACATACATAAGAGATCTCAATGCTCCTCCCACCACACCTGCCAGTAAATAGGTTAGAGTGGATAGCACCACCTAAACAAACTCCACCAAATAAGGAGTAATTCTCCAGCAACATGTAATGTGTGCCAGTAGGGGGCGGTAATACTCTACATTAACGGTTGTGATGCAAAGCGCAGAGGAAGATAAAGATATAATAGTCTCTTCCAGCATCATCAGTTTGCAGCACCGCTTCTTCTCTTCAGACACACACACACGAAACTGGATTCTATTGTCGTCTATTTACTTAAATCTAACATCTGATATCAGGTATTTTATTATGCCTTCATAACTGTGTTGCTTTTAAACGTGTCGGTAAACGGCACGGTGAAGCATAGAGGCTCGGGCGTTGGTTTACCGTTAGTCGCTTAATATAACAGCAGGCCCGCCGGGTGCCATAGAGATTAGCATGCTAACGCACCGAAGCTAGCTGCCTGTGTTGAAAGTGCAGCCGGTAATTAGATTATAAAATGTTTGGCAAATCCCTGACCCAGTAGAAATCCTTATTAACACGGAGCGTTCACTAAATCAACTTATAATTAAGAAAAACACGGTGAAATGGACACAATAGCTATAACGTTAGTTTAGATTTGTATCTGCATCTGTTTGTGATAGAGGGTGTTGGGACATCTCACCTCAACTGTGATGGACACTCAAGACACATTTAATAGCATTAGGACATGAATATGACCAGTTTATAGCTGTTGTGTGTAAGATTTATGATAACAGGACTAGCTACACCATTATTTGAAACGCTTCTCTCTGGCAAGTGGGAGTCAGGATAATAAACAAATTATATAATTTTTAGGATAAAAATATAACCGATGGCGTCTAAATTCCCTAGCATATTTAGTTAAGCATATATTTTTGCAACAATACACCCTCTTAGTTATTCGTGGTTAGCCGTGATACTATAGAGAAAACAGATAAAGAGAACATTGTTATCAGCTGGTTGGCGTTCACATGTTAGCAGTATGACAGGCCCCAGGGCCACCTTGTAATTCTGCACAGCTCCTTGTCCAAACATAATATCACAGCACTGATATGTGTAGTTTGCATTCTGGAAAGTCACAAGGCAAAGCACAACTTTCTTGACTTTTTGTTGTTGCTGTGAAGAAGAGTGACCTTGCAGTTGTTGAATATATCTAGCCAGAAAATGTGTTGCCTTCTACTTAAAATGGAAAAGCAATGAAAGTGTTTCCACACATTATTTTCATTATCGCTTCATCTGCGTATTTCTTCCTCAACTAATTCATTAATCATTTTGTCTGTAATATCTCATTCCTTGATTTAGCCAACCCACAGTGCAAAGCTCAAAGATATTTACTGTAATACCATAAATGTGAATGAAAAGCAGGAAATCTTCACATTTTAAAGAGAATGTTTGGTATTTTTGCTTGATCAATTACTAAACAGCTGTTTGATTATCAAAATAGTTGTCAATTTATTCAAGTAATCAACTAATCGTTTCAGCTCTACAATAGATCTACAGTTTGGTTTTGAATGATCTCCCTGCTCAGGGCTGATTCATAAAACAGTGATTTAGACCTCAGTGCTCACGTGGACTCACAGGGAAATTAGGGCAATGACATTATTATAATAATTTAATACTACTCATGTCATATGTCAAGGTCTGTCTTCATGTTAAGTCACAGTACAGGAACAGATATTTAGTTTAGTTTAGATATTTACTCAAAACTAAAATTTCAAAGGGAATAAACAAGAGCAATGAGTGAAGGATTTCCTGAATAGTCTCTTCATTGTCCTGTTACATGCTCTCCTCCTCCTGCAGCATGTCTGACAAGAGTGAGCTGAAGGCTGAACTAGAGAGGAAGAAACAACGGATCGCTCAGATTCGAGAGGAGAAGAAGAGGAAAGAAGAGGAGAAGAAAAAGAAGGATGTAAGCGATAGAAACTGTAGCTTCACACACTGCAGAAGAACCTGCCAGGCTGTTGCTTTGTTTTTAGCTTGTTCTTGTAATCCGTAGGGTGACTCGAAGCGTGGAGCCGAGGTGGGTGGTGGGTCTTCTGGCCATGAAGACTCAGACCTGGAGAGGAAGAGGAGGGAGGCGGAGGCTCTGCTACAGAGTGTTGGCATCACTCCTGACATATCTCACGGTAAACACATAACCCAAGCATGCGTCTGTAATTTATTGTTCACCCTCACTTATCTCCCATTATTTTCCGGTTGTTGGCTTGATGGATTTGCAATGTTTAAAAATGACACCTCTAACTTTGCTGTCTGGCTTGGTTTCCGTCACTGCCATCCCCACCCCCATCCCCTGTCCCTCCCACAATATCTGAACATTTTATGTAACTGTTGTGCATGACACCTAAACCTGCCTGCCATTTATTTTCATTCTCTCTCTTCTCTCCCCTTTGTCTGTCCTTTTCTGTTTTGTCCTCCTTACTGCATGCAAACTCATTCACTCCCTCACTCACTGACGCACTTCTTCCATACCTCACTTTCTCACTCACTCTCTCCCTCACTCACCCACCCACCCATTCATTGACTTACACACTTGCAAACACACACGCACTGACAGCTCAGCCCCTGAGGGTAGTAACAGAAGATACCTGTCTGTTTCACTACCTAGTCCCCGCCCCCATGTCTCCCTCCAACAAATCAGTGGGCAGCGATGCGGGAAGCCAAGATTCTGGTGATGGAAACGCAGGACCAAGGTGTGTGTGCGAGACAGGGAGAGATGGTTGTTTTAAGTCATTTTATGTGATGTTGGGTTGTGCCTGCATGCCAAGTGTGTGCGTATTAACATGGCATATATACTTGATGAATTCTGACATGTCTCCCCTTTGCCTTTTCACCGGCACGCTGATGTTTCTCAATTAACACACACTCCGTTCTTCTTCTCTCTCTGTCTTTCTTCTTCTCTGTTTGCTGTTTTCCCCGTCTTTAACATCTCGTATATGGCTCACCTTTTGCCCATCTCCTGTGTTTGGTTTCATCCTCTTGTTTCCCTCTTTTTGTCTGTCTGTCCTGTCTTTCTCTTACTAACACCGTCTGGTGGTTTGGCTGTGTAAGGACATTGCATTGGGATCCTGACCCCTCTACTCTGCAACTCCACTCCGACTCTGAGCTCATGGGGTACTGCTCCTCGTCTCTCCTTTAGCTTGTCTTCCAGCTTTATTCAGTTTTTGTGGTTTCATGTTAGATATGTCTAAATGTGTTAATATTATGTCTGTACATCATTATTTATGTCTCCACATGTTAAATTTGCATTCAATTCTGCTTTGTATTGCAAACCTGTGTATGTGGGTGCTTTTTTCCATATGGTATTTGTGCGTGTGTAGACGTGGAGCTGTGAGGCTGGGTATGTCCAAAGTGACCCAGGTGGACTTTGTCCCGAAGGAAATGGTGTCCTACTCCAAAGAAACACAGACACCCACCGAGGCACTGACACACAGCGATCAAAAAGCAGGTAAACAACCATCGACACAAACGCTTTTGTTTTTTCAAATCTCGGCTGAATCAAAACTAAAAAAATGTTAAAAAGAATTCACTCAAATCCGTGTTTGTGTGTGTGTGTGTGTGTGTGTGTATTCCAGATGAGGAAGAGGATGAGGAGATAACTGCTCCCCCACCAACAGAGGACACCCAGGAGGATAAAGATGAACAGGGCGAGGAGCAGGAGGAGGGTGAGGACAGATGTTTGTAACATGGAAACTCTTTAAAGTGTGAGCTGGCTGTTAGTAGCTGTTCACGTGTGAATACCAATAATTTAGGCAGGCAATCAAGTGTGCTTTGCCGGCTTTTGCTTTATTTTAGTAGTAAAGTATTCTACAGATTATTTCATCAAGCAATCAGATAAGAAATAATATTGCTTTCTTAGTAGTAAATACAAAATAATCTACATTTTATTGCTTTATTGCATACAGTCATATTATCTTTCAAAACTAAACCCATGTAGTGCATTTAAGTGCCAAATTACATTCTGGGTTTTTAAGAAACAGACTTCAGCATTTTATTTTCTGGGATTTAGGGACATCATGACTAGCCACCAATTTATGTTAAATGCTTACCTTGTGCCTGCTCCACTCAGTGTACTCAATGCATAAACTGAATGCTTTCTGCCAAGATGCTTAAGCACTGCCATCGTGCTATTGTGGCAGGCTAGTTCTGTTTTACAACAGACACACTCTACAGAGTTTTTGTTTTGTGTCAGCTTGAAATGATACCAAACTTTGGACACTTTCTGTTGTTTACTCTGGGTTGTCTGTTCTCTTTCTCCCTCTTCCTTTTTGCAATCCGTGCCATCAAATCACATCGTCCGCACTCGTCTTGCGACAGTAATAATCATTTGTGCGAAACACTGCACTGTGTATAGTTAAATGGATTTAACAATGATGATTTGAGTGTTGAGTTTCTCAATTAATCGTTTCAGCTAACTAACTTACTTTACTCTTACCATACACGATTTTTGCTTTAAGTAATGGTTTGGAGCTAATTTCTATCTAAATATATAGTACAAAATGGGAAATCTATCAGTGTATTGCCAGTAACCAAGATCTTTTCTAGTAGTTTTCCTTTTCTCATATTGAATTATCTGTGCATAGACACTCCCAAAGAGCTGACCGAAGAAGAAAAGCTGCAGGTACTGCACTCTGGGGAGTTCTTGTCATTTTTCGAGCGGGGCAGCAGAATTGTGGAGAGAGCTCTGGCCGAGCAGGTGGACGTCTGCTTCGACTACAGCGGCAGAGATCTGGAGGATAAGGAGGGGTGAGGCACATGGAAAGTTTAAATGTTTAAAATGTTGTAGATAGACATTAAACGACTGACAGGTGGATAGGCAGGGTTGATAACAATGTTTTTTTTCCCTCTGTCCCTCCCAGTGACTTGCAGGCGGGTGCAAAGCTGGTTCTGAACAGGCAGTTTGCAGATGAGCGCTGGACTAAAAACAGAGTGGTCACCTGTCTGGACTGGTCCCCTCAGGTGGGTCAGAACAGGGGCACAGTTATGCTGTCTAACCTAAAGGCCCTATTCTTCCCTGTATGTATGAAGTGACGGAGAGAGCTTGTGTGTTGACAGTTGGACTGACTCAAAATCAACCGTGGATGATATGTTGTATTCATTTGTGACTCTTAAATGACTCGTGCCTCGCTTCACTGCCTCTTCTCTGCAAACTAAAAATGGGTGTCGTGTTCCTGTCAGTATCCAGAGCTGCTGGTGGCCTCATATAACAACAACGAGGATGCTCCCCATGAGCCTGATGGAGTGGCACTGGTCTGGAACATGAAGTACAAGAAGGGCACACCCGAGTACATCTTTCACTGCCAGGCAAGGAAAGAATTCACATGCCTTACAAACCACTACATTCTCTTACGCTTAATTCAATCAAATATTTAGGCTTAAGAAGCTATATTTAAATTGTACTCTTTTCTTCCTCCAGTCAGAGGTGATGTCAGCCGGGTTTGCGAAGTTTCACCCCAACCTGGTGGTGGGTGGGACGTACTCCGGACAGATTGTCTTATGGGATAACAGGAGCAACAAGCGCACCCCTGTTCAGAGAACTCCCCTGTCTGCAGCTGCACACACGGTAATGCACTGGAGCCCACACACACCTTCTAATATTTCCACATATTTACATCTGGCTTTCTCGGTAAGCATATGTTGTTTAAATCCTCTGACTGTGCTCCGCTGTGTCCAGCACCCGGTCTACTGTGTGAACGTAGTAGGAACCCAAAACGCTAACAACCTGATCAGCATTTCCACTGATGGCAAAATGTGCTCCTGGAGCCTCGACATGCTCTCCCAGCCGCAGGTAGGTTGAACTTGTGTGGATGGATGAGCAGGGTGTGTTGGGGACCACATCGGGGAAACATCTTTATGCAGAGAGTCTGAGGCTGCGTGTGTTTTCCCTGCAGGACAGTCTGGAGCTGGTTTTCAAACAGAGCAAAGCGGTGGCCGTCACCTCCATGGCTTTTCCTCTTGGTGACGTGAACAACTTTGTGGTGGGGAGCGAGGATGGCTCTGTCTACACAGCCTGTCGCCACGGGAGGTGAGTCTTCAAATTTGTGTTTGCATGGGTTGCAGTACGTGAACGCAACACTTCCATTAAATGCTGAAAAGGCCTTTGAAGGTAAGAGGATAATTACTAGAAGTCCTCACAGTTCTTTACGTGTGTGTGTGTGTCACAGTAAGGCAGGTATCACCGAGGTGTTTGAGGGCCATCATGGTCCTGTGACCGGGCTGAGCTGTCACAGTGCTGGAGGACCTGTTGACTTCTCTCATCTCTTCATCTCCTCCTCTTTTGACTGGACCGTCAAACTCTGGAGCACCAAGGTGAGACATTTACAGTCACACACAAGATGATGCACTGTCCGGTTTCCTGACATGAATCTATTTCTTCCTTGGTTTTTCTCCCTCTTCTGTACAGAGTACCCGTCCGTTGTACTCGTTCGAGGACAGTTGTGACTACGTCTATGACGCGATGTGGTCCCCAACACACCCTGCTCTGTTTGCTTGTGTGGACCTAGCTGGACGCCTGGACCTGTGGAACCTCAACAATGACACAGAAGTATGCACACTGAAACCTTAATTTCACCCTTTAAAAGAATAGTTTGACATTCTGGGAACAGTGAACAAGACATATGTATTGGATCTGTATGTGTTGGCAAGAAAGTGAAAAATCACACAATGTCCTTCAAGTACAGATAAATCATAGCATGAGCTGAATGAGCCGACATTCCTATTATTCCACGAGCCATGTGAACATGGGATTGTGTGGTTTTTAGGTTCCCACTGCCAGTGTGAGTGTGGAGGGGGCTCCAGCACTGAACCGTGTGAGATGGGCTCACTCTGGCAAAGAGATTGCTACTGGGGATTCGGAGGGACAGGTTCAAGTCTACGATGTAGGGGAGGTGAGTTGTCATTCCATATTACTATGATTACTTAGGTTATTTCAGTTATCCTACTGAAAACAAATGATTTTGGTCCACGTCCGATTCTAGATAATCAGGTGCCACTCTCTCCATCTCTTGCTTGACATGCTGCTGGATGCGTTGTCCTTTTGTCTTTCTGCAGCAAATCTGTGTGCCCAAGGCTGACGAGTGGACTCGCTTCGTCAGGACACTGGTTGAGATCAATGAGAACCGAGATGAAGCTGAGGAGCTGGCCAACGTCTGATGTTACAAATCCCATAACTGCTCAAAAATGTCTCCAGTACGCTACACATGTATAACACACTACACTGGCGTCCAGCTTTTCCACCTACTACAACATAAATTGGCCTGAGGAGATGTGCAGAGCTAGAAGGGATAGAAAAGACAGCTTTAGACAAGTTTTAGATGTGTTTTGAAATGTGTCTTTAAGAGTATTTGTAGGAACAATGAGTGTGACGTGTAGCAGTAGTAGCACAGAAACCACAGTTAAGTGGTTGAAAGTGGCAGAGGAATACAGGGAAGTGATTTTCAGCACAGATGTGGGCTGTCCCATCTAAACTTCTAGCTTTGATAACATCCTCAGGACTCCAGAAACTGCTCTTCTCCTGAGGCCTCAACCAACTCAGCCCTTTTTTAAATATGCAAACCTTTGTACTTGCACCTTTTTATTAACATTTGTGTGTTTTTACATGTTTTAATATTTTCCGGCACGCTTGTGCACATGGCTGGCAGAGTGAGGGGGGGGGGGGGGGGGGGGGGGGGAGAAAAGCTGACATATCAGTTCCTCTTTATCCTCAGCAGCACTTGAAGTTGTTGACTAAAACAGCTAACGTGCTTACACATGCACACTCGCGCCTGTGCAGAAATGTGTCATTTACATTTTAACCACTACAATATTTAATATTTATTCTGGTGGTTGCACTTATTTAAATATTTTGTTTATTTAAAAATGCTGCTTTGTACTAAGATTGGGTAGTACATTCCTAAAATAAGCACTACAAGCTTTTTAGCGGGCAAAATCCGTCACTATACTTGCCTTGAATTTATTGACACTCGTACAGTTAAAGGCGTTTTTTTTTCTGTACCAAAGGTTGTTTTATACTCTGTACCTGTATAATGAGTAGTAGAAAATTTTTCGGACTTGTCCTCTTTAAGAGGATCTAAATAAACTACAGTAAGTTTTAAATGGAGGTGTAAAGCTGAGGTTGGAAACAAATTTTTAACCACAGAACATGAATTGATTTTCATTGTTTTCCATTTCCATCCAATTTTACATTCCTTCCAGGATGCAGCAATCCGATCTCACTAGTAGGCTAGTAAAAAGATCTGCTTCAAACGCTTTCTCTTTAATGTTTAAAATGAGCTCAAGATGAACTGTAGCAACCATATTTGATAAAACATGAACAAAATAGATATTCTGCATAGACTAATTGTACTGTACTCTTTCCTGTTACTGTTCCTGATACAGTTGATGGTTGCACTTTTCCATTGGAATAAAACTCAAGACATTGTTAAAATTAAAACCATATGGATGATTTATTTCAATAAAATACAATGACTGAATTCAGATACATTTAATTTATTAATACCTAATTCTCTGCTCATGATTCTTGTTTTATCAAGAAAACACTTTATTGAAAAGTTCTGTACATCAGTAAGAGTGATTCTCAGTAACCAGGACCAAAGGCCCCATGCTGCCATAACATTACAGTTACTGTATAATGATGCTGACTGAATGTTACGGCGCTTTGTCTTGTAACATTTTCTTCACTGCTTTCTGAAATGTGCTGTCTCAGTACAGTTATACAATATGTACAGTATGTAGCCTCCTGTATGAGGACCTATCAAGAGTGAAGCCCCACAAACGGTGCTGACCAGTCTAATATTTTCTATGCCCGCTGTCCAATAAGAGAAGTCCTACTCAGACTGAAAATAGAATAAAAATCATATCAGCTACTTAAGAGAGAGATATTGGAGTGCCCAAGGCTGTGTATTACACAAATGCTGGAGAGAAGAACACAAAAGATGGAGATGCTAGGAGCGTTCAGCCACTGAAGATACAACACAGTCGTGCTCTGGTCCCGATGCTGTCAGCTCTGTGGCATCCATAGCTGCAGCCAGCCCTCTACCACCGGCTGGGGACTAGTGGAGCACACCTTCACCCTGGAGAGAGTGACAGGCCGGCGTTGATTGTTCCTACATTAATGGCCCCTATTTGTGGAGTGTATTTATAACTGTGTGTGTTTTGTTTGTGTATCTATCTAAGTGTCTGGCTCCTGGTAGAGGAGGCGAGGGATGACAAAATGATATGGAGATTCAGACCTCTATGGGGCCTGAGTGGCAGTGACCGGGTCTGGGTAATGTATGGAAACCACACCGGAGGACTTGAATTTGGGAAGGTGGAGGCCAAATTTGTTTTCCACCCCGGCGAAGGTTGCTGCGGCCAGGCGGTAGCCTCCGACGTGGTCAGCGTTAATGGGAGGAAGCTCTGAGATGCGAGACTTGGGTGTGGGCTCAGATCCTGTCGGACGACTGTGGAGACGAGAGGACAGGAGTGATTGGTACATAAATAAAGGGGACATTTTTAACATTGACAGTTACATTTAAATAAGTTTATGTTATGACATAAGTACTTTCCATTACATAAGACGTGGTAGCAATGTTTTAAAATGCTTCTTTTCTGAAGAGTCATAATGGACAATAGGACAGTAGTGTATGTGATTTCAACCTGTGAAGTTGCACTTGAAGACGCTGCCAGCGTGAATCTACTAAGTGTTGCGGTTACATTTGCCTATCTTTAGAGCAAGAGATGTTATCCAAGCATGTATGTGTATGAAGTGGAATGTGGTTCATCTCATAACAAAACATATAAAATGCAAACAAAATGAATGAAATGTTATTAACTTCAAAAGTTACATTTTCTGTCTCTAAAGGCAAATGTTCTGTATTTCCATCCTGGCTATGAATCCTATTGCTTCCCCAACCTCTTTACCAGTCTAACTGCTCACTCTCCTTTTAACAAAACAAAAATCAACGTACTGTCCTCCAAAGTCAATGTAGAACCACCGCTGTAAGAGCTCATAAGTCACCAAAGTCACACCAAACTGAGGGGAAGACCGGCACATACGAGCTGGATAAAAGAGAGACACAATTCAATACAATTTAAATGAGAAAACAATCTGAGACGCTGTCTGTGCGTGCAAGAGTAAACAAACACACACACACCTCCAGCTCCCTTCCACAAAGCCCTGAAGCCTTCCTCTCTCATGATCTTCCTGAAGCAATCGATGACGCCTGTGTAAGTGGTCTGTCCTGCCCTTGCTGCAACTTGCAAACGTGTCTTGATGACGTCAGCAGGCGTCACAAGGGAGGCTGCAGGAATACCTGGGAAATACATTTGCAAAGAAGTGAGATGACGCATGTTATTTCAGCCCTGTGTAAAATCAGGGTCTCTGTGATTTAAGGGCAAGTCAAAAGTCAGTAATAATTATTTTCAAGCAATAACTTGTTTATTAGTATTTCTCGATTCTGCTTACAGCTTTGGTTTCCTTTGTTCTGGGTCATAATTTGAGGTTACCTGCAATCGCTCCAGCCGCGAGAAGCTGCAGAGCTCCCAGCCTGCCTTGTTCGTCAGCAAACATGGTCTTGAGGTGGGCATACGCGGGGAAATAGATGGCTGAGAAGGGGATGTCTCTCAGGAAACATGCTTTAGCACCCTATACAGATGCACAAAGAACAGACAGATGTGTGAGACTGTGCTATGAAAGAGTGAGGCAAAGAGAAAGAGTGCAGAGTGAGCCAGTAAATAGGTCTTTTATTTAATTTTTTTTTTTACACAATGAGAATAATAATGCTGTTTGCACTACCATGGACATGTACTCATGCTACCATCATTGGGCTGCCTGAGAGAAGATTGTGACACATTCAATGACATTACCTTGTAGAGGCCGAAAAAGCCCAGGTCACGGACCACACTGAGCGCGCTGACTCGAGGTCCAGTGGTGATCTCTCCTGCCACCTGCAGGCGAATCTTCACAATCTCCAGAGGGTTGGTAAAGATCACCTGAGAGCCTCCAGCCTGGATAAATTGGGGAGAGCAGCACCTTGTTGACACATTTATAAATAATAATAAACAACAACAACAAAAACATCACTGCTCCTGCATCTCACATGTACTCAGCTGAGGGATGCGAGCCAAGTCTTGCTCATATAAAGAATCAAAAGTAAAAATTAAATCCTGATTAGTCATTTACTTTGCCATTTCCTTGGACGGTAAGGTGTGCTGGGCCAATGTGTGTAAAGATGAACAATGCTATCAAAAACAGACAAAAAAAAACATGTTGCATTGGACAATGACAATTCTCAATGGCAACTCTGGATGCAATTGCAGTCCGCAGTAACATTTGGAACTCTGCAAGCATGTTAATACAACAAATAAATAGACTGCATGCATGAGTTACTTTTTGATGGCCTTTTACAACTAAGGAGGCGCACGCTCTTGGGTAAACTAACATTTTTTTCTTCTTCAGTGTTCATTTATACATTCACAAACAGATAGAGCAGGATACAAAAGTGTTTGAGACGTGGTACTTACACAGCCACCAGCCATAACCTCAGCAAAAAAAGGAACTGTGTTGTCTTTTCCGGTGAACTTGTCTCTTACGAAGTCATTCACCTGTGGGACACAAACACAGCAGGCAAAGAGAACAAAGACAGTTCAGAGTGATGCTAAAAATCCAGTTGCCTTTGTAAATGTGCCCTAATGTGAAGTCTTTCATCCTATACATTATTTATTTTACACCAAATTTAAACTTCTTATTTTTCATCTTGTGAGGCCCTTTTGATTCATTTAATTTCATGGCTGTTGTATATTTTTATTGTCAACATGCAGTTTAAGAAATTATTATTACCAATAGTGTATGCAGAGTGAATTATGGAGTGGAAATCACTCACTGTGAGTTTGATAGCCTTCTCAGGTGCGACACCTATAAGCTGAGGAACCAGACCTGTGGGGCATCATGGGGATTGAGTGACAGGAGAATCTCATTTCATTAGTATTACTGGGCAAAGAGGAGTGAGAGGAGAAATCAGAAGGAAATAAGAAGATGGAAAATAAGACATGAGGTCAAAAACATGAAGGCGGAAACCAACATAATGCTTTTACTAATGATATGAAAGGAAGCTTGAGAGAGGAAAGGAATAACACACAAAATTTGATCACAATAGTGGTATCTTGTAATTAATATTATGCAACACAGACCAAAATACAAAAATCAATATATATTCTGATATTATTAGAGAAAGAAGAATGTTGCATTACTTCAACAAGGAAAAAACATTTGAATTGACCAAAAAGGTTTACTTCATTTTGAAATACTATGGGAATCTCAGATTTGAAGTGTGCATCAGTGGTGGAAAAAACAAATAAAAACTAGGCAACTAGGACAAAATGCTCCAACCGAGCTAATGTAATATTTTACTTTGAAACAGGGAAGTACACAGCTAAGATGAATGAACAAAAGTACAATAAAAACACAAGATCACTGGTGGTGTGCCTGCAGAGAGGGGATAAAATACAGGTGCCTACCTCTGTAGAAGCCGAAGAAGCCCTCGTAGCGGAGCACCTTCTTAGCACAGTCAAAGCTGTTCTTGTACATCAGCTCTCCAACAAAGGATCCTGTGGACCTCTGGTTCTGCATACGAGTCTTCACCAAGTCAATGGGGTACACAGCCGTCGCTCCCGTAGCTGTGGAAACATGCACACAAACTCAGACTAAATACCATCTATCAAATCCGATGTCTTTGCTGCTGTGTGACAGACACCTCTCCCTGGTCACAGGATAACTCACCGCCAGCAAGGGAGCCCAGACTGAACCTGTAGGCCGACTCAGCAACTTGGAGCCACACAGGCCTGGAACTGTCCCCATGGGCCTGATGGGAAAACCACATAGGGGACCGTGGTGAGTTTTATATTATGAAAAATAATTTATGATGATGTCAGTGATGCAATCACTGTAAATTGTTCTTATGCAAGACAAAATCCTGCTTTTGTGTGGTGGGAATATAGAATATTATATTTGCTTATTTATGAATAAGGAGTTGCACACTGACTACCATAAGCATCCTACCTGTTTTTGGGTTTCAGCCAGGTGGTAGGGCAGACATCCTTCCTCTAACGGAGCTATTCTCTCAATGTCAGTAAAATTCAGGCGCCTGATACACAGATGTTTATTTCCTCGTTATTTACATCACACAAATATTTTTCAGTAAATTTAAGTAAAGTTTAGACATTTCAGGTGAACCTAAGGATTCTATCACAGACTTTCACTGAGTAGCAGAGCTAGTGTTTACCCAGAGGGGGAGTGCAGGCCTGATAACTGGTACAGGATGTCAATTTCCATGGGAGTGATCTGACCAAACTTGTTGGCTGCATGAACAAACTCTTCTGCAGACACAGACAGATAACAGAGAATTGCCTTTTATAACAATGTGGACATTCCTGACACACTCGTACAACATCTTAGCTGAAAGGCAAAGATGCATCAATCGGCGCACCTTTGGTCACGAGTGTATCCTTCCGCGTGCCGGCCAGTGTGCTGTAGATCTTGCGTATCAGCTCCATGTTGTTCAGGAGGGAGTTGAAAGCATTGAAGTACGAAAAGCTGACCATGTGAGAGGTGCTGCCACCTGCAGCCTGGTAGAATAAAGACAAGGCACGTCAGGTACTGCTTTGACTATGAATATGCTTTTTTTTTTTAAATATATATATTGAACTCTTAATGAGAAATCAGAGAAGTACAGGTGCAAAAATATTACTCAATGCTACCTTACACAAACCAGGATATGAGACTTTATGGGACAAGAACCTCAGGTAAATTAGGTAAACGTCATTTTAGGGCAAATTTAAAACTTTGTCCCAAATAAGACAATTTACAGTTTGCTACTTCAAAAGAGGGAGATGTCCTAGCCTACTAAAAATTGAAATGAGTAAGCTTCCAGCTATGAAAATTAATTTAGAACAGTCAGAGCTGTGGTTATCTGAAAATAACACTCATGCTCTTGTCAATCAGAACTGAATATCCTCTGTGGACAGAGTGAAAAAAAATCATACACATCACTGTCAGTAGGCTCCCAAACACTCACCGAGACAAGGTTCTCCTCCACAAAGGGTGTGAGCATGTGGTGCCTGATGGTGGCCATGATGTCACTGAAGTCCATGGCAGAGATGACGCCATTCTTCCCTTTGTCCTTCTGGGCAAACGCCTGGCGTGCATGCTCCAACTGCAGCTCCTTAAAGAGAAACAGAAAACACATGACACCACAAGGTTGAATGTAAATATAGTCAAGTGAAAAAAGAGGGAGACGCTGATCTGTGTGTGTATCGTCGGCGTACCTGCAGAAACTGTGTGAACTCGAGGTAGCTGAGGTGTTTCTTGCGGTCGTGCCCAAAGTGCAGACGGATGAACTCGCAGTCCCAGTTGAAGGGAATGTGGTGGTGCACGGTGGTCTGGCTGAAGATGTCCCGCACATTCTCTGCAGCACAAATACACATTCAAGAAAATAATCAATCTTTCAGACAAAACTAATGTAGTTAGTAAGTAACAGTAGTTAGGTCAAATCCTTTAAATGCCATAACAAAGCTTTGTGTGACATGAGAAAGAAAGCAGAAGTAGGAAGGACAGAAGAAACAGCACATGAAAGCGATTATATAAGACGACCAATGTGTAATGATTTAGACCGAGGACTAATCTGCTTAACAATGTTACATTAGGAAATTCTCTCTCCACAGGTCACCGCAGGAAAATATGTAAATTGGTCTGATGACGCAGCACACAAATACATCAGGGATGGATTCACTGCACTTAAACTCCTTCTATTTTACACAGTGTACAGCGCTATATTTTTACTATTTTTTTTTAATTCATCTAAATCATGTGAACTGAACTCAGAGCTCATGCAAAAATCTGGAAAACACACTGGCCCCTACCGAAGGAAATGGCTCCAGTTCCAGTCTTGTCAAACAGCTGGAAGGCTACTATGAAGAGGGTATCAGGTGCACACAACACCGATTCAAATGCAAGAAACTCCTGGAACGAGATCAGCCTGCGGTTGTGGATGTATAAGAAAAGAAATGATATACTGTTAAACACAAAGACTTATAAGGCCAAGATCAGATCATACAGTCTTGCTTTAAAGGACCAGTTCATCGAAATCACACATACACACAAAACATTTTCTCTGTTTGTGGGAACAGTTTAACATCTTTTAGCTTTGGTTAAAAAAAACAAAAAAAACAATAAAACTCCTATATGCAAACATTAAAAATGTTTGCAAGTCTAAAAGGTCAGAATGCAAATAAAATTACAACAGCTGACAAATAAAGTCATTTATTTCAGGGTTTAAAAAAGCACATTTGTCACTATGGTTTTCTGAACAGACCTAAACACCAAGTCACATGATCAGTAGAGAGTGTGTGTGTGTGTAATTTGTGCACATATGACTGCATACACAAACAGTCTGGGAAATGGGAGTCATTGATAGTTTAATCTTATCTGCAAGTGGCTATAATGACAGGTACTGATCAGACATGGCTCAATAAACGGTCAGTTAGTGATGATAAGCTGTGTGTGTGTGTGTTTGCGCACAGCGTTTCTGTGTCAGTACGTACCCGTCCTTTGTGGTGTCAGCCACAGCAGCAATGAGCTGTACAGTTTTGGGGTTGTGGTGGATCTGTGTGTGTAGTCCTAGATACTTCTGGACAAAGTCTCCCGGGGTCATATACCTCTCTCCATCCTTATCCACTACACTGGCATACTGAGGGGAGATACAAAAAAACAACATCAACATGGATGCCTAACCCTTAACAGACACCAACTTCTTTTCTGTTAACCCCAAAAATAACTTGTTTAATTAACAATTACAACAATTTACATTAATTCTGATAACCCTTACAGTGCCCTAGCCAATACCCTGTTTGTCAGTATTCAGAGATGTGAGTGTAAAGCATGACAAGTACATGGGTTTGCATGAACCACAGGTTAGCAGTACAATAAAAGGTGCATGTTTTACTTACTACACTATACTGACTTCTTCTGTGCCATCCCTAAAACACCAGTTTTGTGTTGGTCTTTTACTAACCTGTGCTGGTGAACCATGCTGCACATGAACAACCAAGGTCACCGACTCTGCAGTTGTGGCATGCATGACATGTCAGAATTACACCAGCCCACATTTCTGCACGCATGAGTAGGCACACGTGCACTGATGTTTGTGCCTTGAGCTTGTCAGATATTTGTACGTATATCAGTGTGCTGATAACTGCAGGCCCACATGACAGTCACACAGCTCGCCACGCACAAGACAGTGGAGCAAGGTGAAGGTTAAAATTCACTGTTATTGCTGTCACTCATGACATCTCATGGTCATACACAGACCTTTCTGCCTTTGTATCCTCTGGCACGCAGTAGTCTTTACTCTGACTCCAAATGTTTTTCAATACTCAACACGAGCACTTGTGTTACACAGTGCTCTCTGATCTGTTAAGTACAAAGACATGCAAGTCTTTGCTTGTGCAGTACTGGAGACTGTGAAACACAATTACGCCTGAACAGGGACCTGAACCCTGGACCCTCAGATTAAAAGCCTGATGCTCTGGTGACGTAGATATTCTGGCTCTATACATACACACTTCAACAATGTCCGGTCCAACACCTTCCCTTAACCTATCAAGATGATCAACCCAGACCAAGATTGAGCAAATCAGATACTAAACACTTTTCTTGCAGTCCTGAAGCAAAATACTACTCAAACTACTCCAGTCACAACAGCTGCTCCAGACTGAACACACAAACCACAATTATGCTTCAACTTCTGTCAATAAAAATACAATATTGTTCACTGACAATCTATGCAGTTACATTTACTGGTGCTTCGATGTAACACCAGGAGCCTGTGCTGGACCTTTAACTGTGGCCAATGCTGTAATTTAAACCCCATGACAAACTCACAAGCTCATTCACCAAGTGAAAACAGTCTGTTTCACAAATACAAGTGATGGATGTGAACATGGTGGGCACAGATGTTACTATATGCATGCACAATGTGACATTGGCCAAAGAAACATTTGAGACTTCATTTCTGGACTAAATCTGTGCAAACCTTAACTTACCTTCTGGAAGATTCCTTTCAGCTCACTTGGGTCCCCGCGTTTGGTAGATTGCACCTAAAACGATGCACAATAGAGCAAGAATTATGACATTGCGAATGTGCGCTTTCACATTCACAGTTGTAAAGCTAATTTTGCAGTACGGTGTACTTCACATAACACGAAGCAAAACGAGTAAGCAGCTTTGAGTTTGTGTCTCCTTGAAACGTCCACTGCTGTGAAGGAGAAACACGACCCACTGAGACAGATATGGTTGCAGAGAAAAGACTAACTTACATGCCCTCAAGTTGAGCAAATTAGGCAGCTAAACAGCCAAACCTCTGCACAAGCTCAAACAACTGGGTAGCCGGCTAGCAAGCAAACTACTCATACTACTAGGAAGAGGACACACACCGTTGCAATGACACGTTAAAATCGGCAAAGTGCGAGAAGGCGAAAGCAATTTTACAAAGTGTCGACTGCTGTGAACAGGAGCGACTTCAGATATCGTTTGTGATTTTATCACGTCACTATTATTAGCAGTCCGGCAACGTTAGCTGTTTAGCATTATCTCGCTAACTTGGTTGTGGATGCCTCATCAAGGCCAACCACCGGGCGACGGCTAGCCCAGTGATGCTACAGCCTCGGAGTAGGCTAACGTTACACCGCATCCGAGACACCCTAGCGAGACAGCACCGGGAAGTCTAGCTTTGATAAGTCCTACACGAGAAAACGAGCAGAAGGCATGCAGACATGTTAAAGGAGAGGTTTGAAAATCTCTAAGAGAGCGATGCCGAAGTCACCTTGACCGCCATGCTGGTTTGACGTCACGTACAGTGGGCGAGCGAGGCGCAGCGCGTGCGATCGGACGTGTAGTCTGCGCAACGTGAGAGAGACACCGCGCAGCCTTTCAACAACACAGCCCGATAAATAAGTTTGCCACATTCAAACAGTTTTAGTTATGTTGCTGGACGGGTTGTAATATTTAATACACTTTGTGATTAAGTGTCCTTAAGTGCTGCTACATACTCCATTAACAAAATACCAGTTAAGCTGTCCAAACACGTATTTTTTTTCTCCTCGGAAATGTTTATTCTATAATAATATGGACATCAAACACAGAAACAAGACTCTCATTATACAGGACTGGTTTAAATATGACATTTTACTTGTCTCCCAATTATTAAATTAAAATCAAATATGATAACTTCACTCTTCAGTTCAACTTTCATCCTCCCAAAAAAGAGATTATATTGTGGCCAGGGCATAACCCAAGGAGATTCATACCTAATTTAGATCATATTATATTTCTGATCAGCTGGGATTGGCTCCAGCCCCCCGCGACCCTGTACGCAGGATAAGCGGTTGTCGACAGATGGATGGATGGATGGATTATATTTCTGGGAAATTTCTCAATAAATGGTCTTCCATTTCTAGACAGAAAAGTCAACAACAAATTAATTAAAATTTTTCCATACATAAAATCTATTCCTGCTTCGAGGTACAAGTAATACACTGCTCAAAAAAATAAAGGGAACACTTAAACAACACAATGTAACTCCAAGTCAATCCCCCAATAAAGGAGTGGTTCTGCAGGTGGTGACCACAGACCACTTCTCAGTTCCTATGCATCTTGGCTGATGTTTTGGTCACTTTTGAATGCTGGCGGTGCTTTCACTCTAGTGGTAGCATGAGACGGAGTCTACAACCCACACAAGTGGCTCAGGTAGTGCAGCTCATCCAGGATGGCACATCAATGCGAGCTGTGGCAAGTTTGCTGTGTCTGTCAGTGTAGTGTCCAGAGCACGGAGGTGCTACCAGGAGACAGGCCAGTACATCAGGAGACGTGGAGGAGGCCGTAGGAGGGAAAGAACCCAGCAGCAGGACCGCTACCTCCACCTTTGTGCAAGGAGGAGCAGGAGGAGCACTGCCAGAGCTCTGCAAAATGACCTCCAGCAGGCCACAAATGTGCATGTGTCTGCTCAAACGGTCAGAAACAGACTCCATGAGGGTGATATGAGGGCCCAACGTCCACAGGTGGGGGTTGTGCTTACAGCCCAACACCGTGCAGGACGTTTGGCATTTGCCAGAGAACACCAAGATTGGCAAAATCGCCACTGGCGCCCTGTGCTCTTCACAGGTGAAAGCAGGTTCACACTGAGCACATGTGACAGACACGACAGAATCTGGAGATGCCATGGAGAACGTTTTGCTGCCTGTAACATCCTCCAGCATGACCTGTTTGGCGGTGGGTCAGTAATGGTGTGGGGTGGCATTTCTTTGGGGGGCCGCACAGCCGTCCATGTGCTCGCCAGAGGTAGCCTGACTGCCATTAGGTACCGAGATGAGATCCTCAGACTCCTTGTGAGACCATATGCTGGTGCGGTTGGTTGAGTTGCATTGGAGTGTGTTAGCAGTTCCTGAATCCAATTGAGCACATCTGGGACATCATGTCTCGCTCCATTCACCAACACCACGTTGCACCACAGACTGTCCAGGAGATGGCGGATGCTTTAGTCCAGGTCTGGGAGGAGATCCCTCAGGAGACCATCCGCCACCTCATCAGGAGCATGCCCAGGCGTTGTAGGGAGGTCATACAGGCACGTGGAGGCCACGCACACTACTGAGCCTCATTTTGACTTGTTTTAAGGACATTATATCAAAGTTGGATCGGCCTGTAGTGTGGTTTTCCACCATTTTGAGTGTGACTCCAAATCCAGACCTCCATGGGTTGATAAATTTGATTTCCATTGATCATTTTTGTGGGATTTGGTTGTCAGCACATTCAACTATGTAAAGAAAGAAGTATTTAATGAGATTATTTAATTCATTCACATCTAGGATGTGTTATTTTAGTGTTCCCTTTATCTTTTTGAGCAGTGTATATGAATATATGAATTGGAATAGCGCATCCACATACATCTTTAATCATAACTAAGGTAGAGGAAATAACTTTCTTTATTGTTATTACCCTTGCAATGATGTTATTTCAAAGTATATCCCCACTGTAAATGTAGAATGCAGCTTTTGCTCAATTTATGGAAGGTTTTATTGGACTTTAATATTTGTAACCCACAGAAAACAATCCACAAATGTGTACTATGATGCGCAAATATTTCACTATCTACAAATATGTATTTTTACATGTGTGATGTGTAAAATCATATCCACAAAAACACAGAGTGACTTCTACACACAAAACAGTTTTTGTGCATTTGCAGATTGCTTTCTGTCAATTTGTGGGTCATGTTATATTTGTAACTTCCTTTTTACACATTTGTGGAATTTTGTCCAATATGTACTGCGGAGATCTGTAAAAAAAAATATATAAACAAATATCTCACTACCCAAAACATGTATTTTCACATTTGTGTTGTGTAAAATCATATCCACAAAAATACAGTGGAATTTTCAAATATGTATATATACATATGTACTCTGTACAAACATATTTTAATTTCACATACAAAGTGTTATTTACGCATTTGTGGATCTATTTTTACACATAAAACAGTTTTTGCACATTTGCGGATTATTTCTTATTATTTCTGATTATTATTTATTTATATTTTACCCAAATCTTGAGTGGTATTCAAATTTTTCACATCAACCTAAATGACACAACTGACACATACATTAGACCACTGATCTCCATTTGAAAAGATTTTGTCCCAGACACGCTTATCAGATAGGATTTTTGCTTTTAGATGTTTTATTACAGAAGGTGTATGGAAACCCATGACCCAAATAGTCATACATTCTGTCATTGTGTTACTTAGGGATGGAATTATGGTGAAAAGTATTTATTCTTTTAATTTTAAATAGCAAATTTATTAAATTGACTATTTATTACCCTTAAGGACCCCTGGTGGTCCAGCATGTGCTATTCATTTATTAGCTACAATAGGGCTAGTCTGATCAAGTGAACATCGCTCCTCACGTTGACTAAGAGGTCCCCCAGTAATGTCAGTCTTGGTTGGTTGGGAACGACACCCCAAGATAGATCTCCAGCATTGAGGTATCATGTAAACCCTACTCATGAGCCTTACAAAAAATACAGTTTTTCATGCAAAAGCTCAACGGAAAATGGACACTGACTGTACTTTTGAGGAAAAATGTAGACTGAGTAGAGTCCAGTGGCTCAGCAGAAGCAGAAGTTGTTGTCTCCTACCGATGACCCTGGGTAATGCAATGGATTTTATTACAACTCATGAGAGGCAATGTTGCTACCACCATCTGCTGGTGTAGCTAATAAACTGCTCTCACATTTACAGATCTCTGTGGTACAGAGTGGACAAAATTCCACAAATGCGTAAAAAGGAAGTCACAAATCAAATGTGACCTGCAAATTAACAGGAAATAATCCACAAATGTGCAAACACTGTTTTGTGTGTAAAAGCCACTTTGTATTTTTGTGGATATGATTTTACACATAACAAATGTAAAAATACTTATTTTTGTAGATAGTCAAATATTTGCGCACCATAGCACACATTTGTGGATTGTTTTCTGTGGGTTAAAATTTTAAAGTCCAATAAAATCTTCCATAAATCTGAACAAAATACAAACAAACTGTAGACAATATAGGGTTTGGATCAATAAATTTCCCCTGTGTGGGTATGTCAATAAAGTATATCTTATCTTATCACATTCTACCATAACTTACAGTATAGGGCTATTGTTGACTTATATAGTGCCATACTGAAAATTATCCTTAGATGACAAATAGGCGAGCCAGAACAAATATTATAGTTACAGCTGGAACTGTTTATTAAGCATGTAATCATTAATGTGGCTGGGTCTTTTCATGGAAGATATTTTGACATGACATAGGTGTAGGCTATATAACAGTATTAATGACGACTGAATTTAATTTAGTTGTTTCTGTTTCTGGGTCCTTGTGTTGTTCACGATGGCTCTCTTTCACATGGTCATGGCTTATTGAGACACTGAGTCATCATTATGGTTATTAGTAACACATGTGGTTTTCCCCACTATGACAAGTCAAAATGTCAGCTGTGAAAATGGCTTATTGTGCCATTTAACTAACCTCTATCCCTCACCCTGTACTGCCTGTGTTCTACAATCCAGTAGATGTAACATTTGTTTATTTTTGTCCTGAGAAATGTCTTCACTTTTCATTTATTTAGCAGGTGAGTGCTTATCTCATTGACCTTGGTGAGGTGTCTATGAGATCTCAACAGTGTTTGTTGTCACTGATAAGGCAGTGACCTGTATAGAAGGCTACATCCACTACTGGCACTGCGTTTTGTAAATTTGTTTAACAATCTCATTGTCATTTGCTGTAAGAGTCCCGAGGGCTGTTTCACAGCAGCAGAATTTCGAAATCCAGGAAAACAGGAAGAGTGAGGCTTGACCGAGTGCGGTCAGTGCATCCTGGCTTTATCCATTTCAGAAAGGCCATACCAGGCTGAGGAGGAGCGACTATGTCTAGCCAGGTTTAAGTAATTCAGATAAATGTGCATGAACATCGTTCTTCAAGAGACCACACGGTTGATCATAGATTTATTGATGCTGAAATGAAAAAGACGTGTGCAGCATACAGTGAGAAACTGCAAATGAAGTAGGTTTACAAGGAATAAAAGCACAAAATTAAAAAAAGAAAGAAACACAGCTGTGGTAATAAAACAGCAGTATCTGAAAATATCACTGCTCTTAACTGAAACTGTCATAACGTTACCTTCGAAAGAGTAAGGCTACTTATCAATTTCTCAAATTAACAGATGTACACTTTTACTATGAAGTGAGCAGTTGACATTAATATGTCATTCAGGAAATGTCTTAATTACTACCACTAATCCACACACACTAGGCTATATACTGTATATTTTTTGCCTAGGCAGAGGGAGAGAGAGAGGCAGGAATTATGTCAATCATGTGGAAATAGTCTTATTTATATGGATAATAGATGAAAGAAGTCAGAAAAGAAGTCAGTGATGTGGTGCTCATAAAATACTGTATCATATATTTGTAACAGGACCCTGACGCTGAAAGGCCTGACAGCCAGTCTGGGAATGTAATATTACCTGAAAGATATCCACAGGTATACAGTTCCTGCTGTGTTAATTGATAGTGTTTTACAAACTGTCGGATGTCTGTATAGTACACACAATTAAAATAAAATATCACTCAAACCCCCCGGCAGGACTTGGACCTATATATGGAGATAAAAAGATATTCTAAGGAAATTGACTTGGAAATCTAGAAAGTCTAAAAATCTCCCATGCTCCCAGCGGATGAGTGATCCCAGGAAACTTACATGGTCAAAAAACATTGTGGTGTCCTCTTCCTGTTGTTTCATGAATGTACAGTGCACTATATACTTTGTCCAGTGAACTGGGACTATAATTTGGAAGGATTATACAATTATGAAACCTAATAACCACAAACTTTGTGCCACCAATGGCAAATAAAATACATACACATCAAAAAGTAACACATGCTCCTTTATTGTTAAAGAATACTGTACATTGAAAAAAGCAATTAACTCACCTAAGATAATGACATACGGTCTCTGATTAGTCATTGATGTTATCAGGAAATATTGCAACATTGTTCCAGTCCATCTGCAAAGCCACTCCCGGAGTGCCGGAGAATTCCCCTGAGAACACAAAATGTAGCCCAGTTGTTTTTGTAATATGTAAACCATGTTACCTGCAATTTGGTATTCTTCTTCTGTACATTCTTCTGTGGCCAGAGAAGGTAATGAAGATATATATAAGTATATTCTAATGAAGCAGTAAATACTGGCTTTACTTAACCGAAATAAATAAAATATGTACCTGTGGTATCAAATAAAAAATACTCAAAATACATGGATAAGACAATGGAATCATTGAACAAACATACTGGTTTCTGATCAGAGTGACCGCTGACTGAACAGATAATGCACGAGGATTAACCAAGCCTGGCTGTTAGCCTGGACTGGAGCAGGCTAGCTGCACAGAATAAATCACCATGGTAACTTAAGTGCCATTTTCTGAAACCGAGTCTAGGCTAAATTCAGACAGGATAACTAGAAAATCCTGGTTTAGTCCGCTATCTTGGATTTGTGAAACAACCATCTGGAGGTGTACAAGAGTATGTTTGGTTTCAGAGGGGGATGGGAGGAGAGGGTTGAAGTTGGACTCTAGAGGCCTCCACCAGGCCTTAAAGACTGAAAGCTGTCACATGCATTTCTGCATACTTTACATTTACAGTATTAAATATGAGCTAATGAGCCACTAGTAGGCCTAATGTTTTCCAAATTTATTTCTAGAAATGTTGTTTGCTAGTTTACTAACTAATCTGAGAATGTGCCACATGCAAATTTAAAGAGGTGACTTCCCCAAACAAAAGGGGGGGAGGGAGTCAAAGGGTGCGGCTCTCTCCAATTACAAAGGAGTTCACCTTGGGCCAAATCCACAAGACTGAACATGTATTTCTGTTGTTTAGTTGAGTACTTTAAATAACGTTTGTGTGTCTTGACTTTGCCAAAAAAAGTCAGACTGCTTTTTAAAAAAGTGCTTGTAGGCCTGCAGTTCAAAAACCCCATAGCCTAATATGCCCCAACTCATAACTGTAGCTAGAAGACGCCTCCTCTTCCTTATGTATCTACATCATTATTCAAAACATACAGTGGATTTGCATTCTAATAGTAGGCTACTTATGATGCTTATAATCACTTATTTCTTCTTGCACTCTTTAGAATGCCTACATACATATAGGCTACACATCAGAAGCATTAAAGTGCTGCATAAACCTTTGTCATTCACTGGTTGTAGGCTATAACTTCATGTTTACTCCTCCTGGTTCTTTGTAAAAAAGTCAGTGTGCAGATGAACTGGACCAGAACTAAAATACAACAATGTATACTTTTTTCCCTGGTCCAGACCAGATGAACAAAACTACAGGCTTCCCTTGCTGCAATAAGTGTGAAAAAAGTGTCCACTGTACAGCCTAAAAGGGCCCACTAGAGGTCCTCGCCCCCTCTACAATGAGCTCCATGCCTGTGCATCATATTCAATTCTATTTTGAATTGTCACCTTCAGTTTTCCTTTATGTAAATACAGATATTTCTATTATAAATCATATATATATTTTAAACTTACAACAAACATAGTATCAAAACACACAGACTGAGCACTGAAAACATGTATGACAATATAAAAACTTTGAAAATATTGATAGCTTTTTTGGTGTGTGAGGAAAAAATTATTGACACATATGATTGCATTTCCTTCATAAATACAAAGTTTATGTTTGTAAAAGGGAAATAGTTAATGTAGACTGTGGAAGTAAATGTAATTAATTAATCAATCAAATGTTTTTTACAGATTCAAGGTCCAAATCTTACTCACAAAAATACATAAAATACATGCCCACAAACACACATGCACACATACACATACATACAAACACCATAGTAAATCATGGTTAGAAGAATTAAAAATGTAAGTAAAAAAAGGTAATCATCGTTCTGCCAGGAGGCAATTGTACCAATGTTTCCACATACAGGATTGGTAGCGTGTAACCAACTCAACCGTATGTTTGTCAACCCCAAAATATAATAATAATAATTTATACATAATGTTTCCTAAGGCAGCGTGAACGGTCCTTACTCCTGCAGCCAGAAACATCTTGCTTGCACTACACTATCTTGGTCTCTTGAGTAATATACTCATTGCATCGTTATATGCTACTTTACGTTTCAGTAGACTAGCCTTTCCATAATTTGACCGCAAGTGCGCAGTGTAGAGCGGTGTGCAATATGCGTTATATAATAAAGAAACTCGCATTAACGTTTTTGTCATTCAAATCACAACAAACAAATGTACCATTTCTATACGCCTAATGAAAAGAAAAATCTGAGTAAATGTTGTCAACTATGAAATTATTGACATCTTTCCACTGGTCATCCGTAAAATTAGGAGACCAAAATAAATAGGAGCGACTTTCAGCATGTAATCCACGGCATGTGGGCTAGTTATGAGGTAGGCTAAGTAAAAGACAGATAAACAGACAGATAATTATTTTAATGTTGGTATAGCCTACTGTCTACCGGGCTAGAAGCCTATGGTTGTATCCCTTCTTTATTAAACAAGTGGCTAATTAGTCTATATTATAAAACCATTTATCAGAAAGCAATGACTTGTTATTGAATATAATATTGTGGTTGTTTCTCTGAAAGAGAAATGTGCTTGTAAATCAGCCCTCATGCGGTGCAATATGCTGCAGGTATAAATTTCCCTTTAAACATGAAATGAAATGAATTTAATAGAGACATCACTTGTGACGCTATGATTGTGACGTTTTATGAAATGAATTTAATAGAGACATCACTTGTGACGCTAGGATTGTGACGTTTTATGAAATGCATTTAATGTTGAGATCACTTGTGACGCTAGGATTGTGACGTTTTATGAAATGCATTTAATGTTGAGATCACTTGTGACGCTAGGATTGTGACGTTTTATGAAATGCATTTAATGTTGAGATCACTTGTGACGCTAGGATTGTGACGTTTTATGAAATGCATTTAATGTTGAGATCACTTGTGACGCTAGGATTGTGACGTGTTATGGAACGCCTTTGATGTATCAAATGTATCATGTAATGCAGACCCCAGTTTACAGAGAAACAGCACATTTTTCCTGGTCAGTGTCACACGGATTCACACACTTTCTCTCAGCACCATGCCCATCCTACTTCTTGGTTATGTAGTGGGTACTTTGGTGTGTAAAGCTGTTAGGAGAGTGGTGGAGTCATACTGCAGACAAGAGAAAAGCGATGAAAAAAACACACCTGTTGCTGCTGGTCCCACCCACGCACATCCGCGTATTTCACCAAGGACTGCTTCAGAACATGCAGCTGGTTTGCCAGTTGAAACACCCCCTGACAAAACAAAGCAGGTACCAAGACCAGATGTTCCCAGCGACCCATGCAAATACATATGCAGGTTTAACAATGGATTCAACAACTGCTGGATGAACGCATCCTTACAAGCAACGTTAGATCTTAAAGTTGTGCAGGACACACTGAGAGACCGACCCCCAGAGTCCCTGATAAACCTATCTAACACGCCAACATTTGCAAGAATGTTTTTAACAGCCCTCCAACACCCAGGGAGAGATTTCACAACACCAGAAATCCGTCAGGTTTTGGCCGAATTGAGTGAGAAAGTGCCGCATGTGCGTTTGTTACAAAACAACGATTCGCTTGATCTGTTAGAACCACTGTTGTTGTGGTTGAAAAGATGTGGGGTCCAAACAACCATTCATGTGAAAGAACACAGCAGTTGTGAAGCGTGTACACTGGGAACTATAACATCAAACCAGTCCAGCATATATTTTTTACCACCACCAGGTCGTAAATCATGTGTTACGACTTCATCTTCCCTCAGAGGACCCCAAGGCAGAGGACAGTGTACTGCATGTGGCTCCAAAGTGGAGACACAAAAAGTGTGGAATGACCCTGACATTTTAACACTTTATGTGTCTCGAGCAGCCGGTACTTCAGTTAGAGAGCATGTGATTCCATCTCAGTTCATATCACTTCCTGTGGATGGCGACAAAACCAAGAAATACAGCCTGTCTTCTGCCATATGCTACAAGGGCCCTGAGGCACACAGGGGGCACTTTTGGTCATACCTGTTTAGGGACCATTTTACTATCAAAGCTGATGATAGCACAATATCAGTGACCTCACAAGCCAGACCAGCTGACATATATGAAAATGGCATCATTTATTTTTATGAAAAGGTGGACAAAGTCCCACAGCAGTTTCCTTTGCATAACAGGTTCAGGAACAGGACCACGCCTCAACCACATCTCATCCTCTCTCCCTTCATCTCCTCTTCCATTCATCCCCTCCTCCCATCCTCCTCTCCCCCATCCTCTCTCCCTTCATCTCCTCTTCCCTTCATCCCCTCCTTCCGTCCTCCAATCCCCCCATCCTCTCTCACCTCATCCTTTCTTCCCTCCAACCCTTCACCCCCTCTTCCCTTCATCCTCTCCTCCCTATCCTCTCTCAATTCAATTCACCCTTCATCCTCTCTCCCTTCATCTCCACTTCCCTTCATCGCCTCTTCCCCTCTTTTCTTTATCCCCTCCTCCTGTCCTCCTCTCCTGTCATCTCCTCTTCCTTCATCCCCTCCTCCCGTCCTCCTCTCCCCTCATTCTTTCTCCCCTCATCCCTTCTTCCCTCCAACCCTTCATCCCCTCTTCCCTTCATCCTCTCCCCCCCATCCTCTCTCCATTCATTTCACCCTTCATCCTCTCTCCCATAATCTCCTTTTCTCATCATCCTCTCTCCCCTCATCCCCACTTCCCTTCCTCCTCTCCCCGATCCTCTCTCCCTTCATCTCCTCTTCCCTTCATCCCCTCATCCCCTCTTTCCTTCATCCCCTCCTCCTGTCCTCCTCTTCCCCATTCTCTCTCCCCCATCCCCTCTCCCCTCATCCCCTCTTCCCTTCCTCCTCTCCCCCATCCTCTCTCAATTCATTTCACCCTTCATCCTCTCTCCCTTCATCTCCTCTTCCCTTCATCGCCTCTTCCCCTCTTCTCTTTATCCCCTCCTCCTGTCCTCCTCTCCTCCATCCTCTCTCCACCCATCCTTTCTCCCCTCATCCCTTCTTCCCTCCAACCCTTCATCCCTTTTCCCTTCATCCTCTCCTCCCCATTCTCTCTCCATTCATTTCACCCTTCATCCTCTCTCCCTTAATCTCCTCTTCCCCTCATCCTCTCTCCCATCATCTCCCTCTTCCTTTCACCCCCTCATCTTCTCTTTCCTTCATCCCCTCCTCCAGTCCTCCTCTCCCCCATCCTTTCTCTCCTCATCCCCTCTTCCCTTCATCCTCTCCTCCCCATCCTCTCTCCATTCATTTCACCCTTCGTCCACTCTCCCTTAATCTCCTCTTCCCCTCATCCCCTCTTCCCTTCCTCCTCTCCCCCATTCTATCTCCCTTCATCTCCTCTTCCTCTCTCCCCTCATCCCCTCTTCCCTTCCTCCTCTCCCCCCATCCTCTCTCCGTTCATCTCCTCTTCACCTCATCCCCTCATCCCCTCATCCCCTCATCCCCTCATCCTCTCTCCCCTTGTTTTGGTGACTGGAAAAGGACCGTATACAATGTTTAGGACGCTGTGTGGCCACTCAGGGGCATCGGTTAGAATGCAGTCCAGAAAAGATGTTCCTTTAAGTCGTTTATTAAACAGAGGCTTAGAAGGTTTGTTTGTGTGTGTGGTTCTACAACAGAAATAAATGAAATATAATTAGTACAATATATATGTATATTCAACAGATTAATGCCTTATACAATTATACAATATAACAACCATGCTAAATCACATTTTCCTTTAACTGGTGTTATGACAAAGGCTTAAACCAAAGCAGATACAAACTCAAATGAGGAAATAATAATAATAATGTTCATATCTCTGAAATATCTACTCAAATAGGTACATACAACAATAATGCATCATGGTAAATCGTAATAGTATTAAGGCAAATGGTGTAAATTAGCTGGAAAACACTGGATGCTGCATTTTATACATCCATGTAAAGATATCAGTTAACACTGTAATGAACATGGTTTACATTGTGTGGCGAACTACAAAAAATGACTGCTGTACTACAATCTTCCGGGCTCGTAAGACCACACCTCCTTAATATATATTGTTGTACATTAACACGAGCAGTAACATATGTTCAGCCAACTACTATGCGCCGCCATTATACAGCAACCATAAATGAGCGGCAGTACGTCGGGGGAATTTACCATACAAACACAATGCAAACGTTCTTATGAGGTAAACAGCAAATGTTGGGTTTACCTTCTTGTTGTCTGCCCACACACACAGTCTTATGGAACACCCAAATAGCAGTACATCAAACACTATTTCAATATAAATATATAGGTCTCTCTCTATATATATAAGTCTTCCCCGCCGGCGCTCCCTTCACTGTCTCGCGCTGAATATTGGCTATTTACTTCCACATAGCGGAGCGCTGGGCTGTTCTGATTGGTTGCAGTCAAGCCAACCTTGGAGTTTAAAACCCCCTCTACTTCGCACTGTCCTTAGGACCTCTTCTGGGGCAGTCTGAGTCTGGATGGTAGCGTACAGTGCAGATTTCACAGATTTAAGTGTGGTGCACTTGGGGGGTTAAACTGAGGCTTGATCTGTTGTTTAGCCAGATGGGCCTGAAAGATAGGGTGCAAGGCTTTTAAGGCCTCCTGGAGTTCTGTCTCACCTCCCTTGAAATTAGTGCCCTGGTCAGACAGGAGCTCTGCTGGGTTGCCTCTTCGTGCAATAAAACGGCGAAGGGCCATCAGAAAGGATTTGGTGTCCAGACTAGATAGGAGATCTAAGTGTACAGTACGTGTTGTCAGGCACTTAAATAGAATGCCCCATCTCTTCTCGTGGTGACGACCAACCTTCACTCTGAAGGGCCCAAAACAGTCCATGCCCGTGGAGAAAAATGGAGGCTTCAATAACCTCAGTCTAGCTTGTGGGAGGTCTGCCATTTTGGACACAATTGGGGTGGCTCTCCATCTCTGGCAGTCCGGGCAGGAGCGCTGGTGACGCTTAACAGCTTCATGATCATATAGAATCCAGTATTTGTGGCGTAGCTTTGCAAAAAGGCGCTCCGCTTTTGTCTATATCTTGAATGAGGAGCTGTGTCACTTTATGTCGAGGGTCCAAGACCACTGGGTGGATGGTGTCTGGCTCAAGCAGGTCACTGCGGCGAAGCCTTCCTCCGACCCAGATAAGTCTTACAGTCTCGTCGTACTCTGGGGCCAATGAAAGCAGCCTACTGGACCAGCATCCTACTGATTTTCCAGCCTTCAAGAGGCTAAACTCTTCAGCAAAGCTGTCCTGCTGGGCTTGTCTCGGTACTTCTCTCTCTGCTTTCTGGTAATCCTCAGCAAGAAGGGTGGCATGGTCCACCGCCGCTCCATGGCGGCTCTGTGCAACAGCTTCTATCAGTGATCTGAAAGATGAGAACTGGTAGATGTCTGGCAGCACAGGCGTTGGTGCGGTGATGGTCAAGCAGCAGACAGTAGATTTTCGCAGTTCAGAAGAGTCATCTAAATTCCTTGTGGCCAGAATTCAGGTGACTTCTGCAGGAAGGCAGGGCCCTGACTCCACCTGCTTTTCCTGGACAGGTAAAGCAATTTCTTCCCCCATGTGATATCGTCGGCTGGGTTGTTGGCTGTATCCACATATCTCCAGGCTCGGGCATCGGTCAGCTCCTGGATCTCGGCCACTCGTGTTCCGACGAATACTTTGTACTAACAGGAGTCTGACTGGAGCCATGTTAAGACTCTTGTGACTGTCCAAAAAACGACATTACTTATGTTCACAGTCAGCTCTCTTTGCAGGACTGGCCAGCTGGGCAGCTGTCAGTGCAGCACATAGCTCTAGCTTTGGCATTGATTGCTGTTTTTTGGGGGGTCACTCTGGATCTAGCAGTCATGAAAGACACTTCTACACAGCCCTGCAGGCTCTCTGCACGCATGTAGGCCACTGAACCATAAGCTCCCTCTGATGCATCAGCAAAGATGCGTAAGTCTCTCTGGGGGTTTGAAGAGTCCATCTCAAAGCTCACATAGCAGCGCGGCAGTGCAATCTGAGAGAGATGCTGTAACTCCTCGTCCCACAGCAGCCATGACTGTAGAACATCCTCAGGCAGGAATGGACTGTCCCATTCTCTTTGTTTGTTCCACAAATGTTACACCAGAATCTTGGCCCGCGTTGTGAAGGGAACGATGAATCCTAGGGGGTCGTACAAGTGTGCCAGGTGTGGGTTGATCCAGTATCCGGTATTTATATCTCAAGGTATCTGAGTAGCAGAGCCAGTGAAGTCCCAAGGCAAGCTCTCGTGGGTCAGTGCCTGACTCATTGAGCCACAGATTACTGTTCTCGGATCTGGCTTCTTTGGGCAGGTGGCTAATGACTTCAGGGGTGATACTGGCCCACTGACGTAGCTCAAATCCACCCTTTGCCAGCAGTTGTCCACATAAAATTATCTTTCAATGGAGACTCGGGCATCCTCGCATGGCTGGGTGTGGTTTAAAACATGTTTCTGCAGCAGGGACTGCATGTGGTGCCAAACGGGAGTACTTGCCATGTGTAGATGCTGGGCGGTTCCTCTGTCTTCAGGTTTCGCCAGAGGAAGCGAAGCAAGGGCTTGTCCTCTGGGAGCAGCCTCACCTGGTGAAACATACCCTTGACATTGCTGCTGACAGCGATGGAATGCTCTCTGAAGTGCAGCAAACTGGAACTCAAGGTGGGACCAGGCAACAGCAGCTCATTGAGGTTGTCTCCCTTATAGACGAAGGAACAGTTGAAGACAATCCTGTTCTTTCTGTTGTGTGTTACCATGTGATGTGGAATAAACCAGGACTCGGCTGTTGCTCTCAGCTCCTCTTCAGAGACGTTCACAATCACAATGTATCCTGCCTAATCCAGCTTCCCAATCTCCACGCAGTATGGCAGCTGCTCTTTGTGGATCTCGCAACAGGCGCCTCTCCGTACTACGGAGATTGGCTAGCACTGCCTCCTTAGGTGCCTGAAGCCGTTTCATGTTCTTCACCCTGAGGAGGGGGGTGGCATAACGGTGGATACCATCAATGTCTACTCGTGTGGTCTTTTCCACCAACATGTTGACTGCATCCTGATCCTGCCTGGAACGTGTGACAAGCTTCTCACTCCTGTAGGGAAGGACGTCAAGCTGCCATAGTCTCTCTACACTCTGCAGAATATCAGAAGCGGCTGAGAGGGTTGAGATGTGCAGGCACTGTGGTGCTGTGGATTGGTGCTTGATACGCTTGATTGGCCCTTGAAGAGTCCAGCCCAACCTCGTCTTCGCTGTGGCTGGTCCCCCGGGGGGTCCCAGGCGCACAGGCTCAACTGGAGTAATAAGGTGGGGGTAATCTGACCCGATTTGTAGTCCCCGAGTACGGCGGACTGTAGAGAGCCTTTTCAGTCAGTGAGGCTCTGTCATCTCAGTTTCGTCAGTTTCAAGTCTGTCAAGTGCACTGTTTTTGACCATGAATCATGCGAGAAATATTTTTCTCTTTTAACCTTTGTCAATAATTGGGATCCTTAGTCTACAAAATCGTCATCACCTCTTTATGGTGATTGGTTTTGGAATAGATAGAAAAGGCTTGTACGCTGTGGGAGGGAGAGGTGTACTCTCACTGTGATCACATGTCCCAGGTTTATCCTGTCTGTTCCAATTGCAATTGAGACAGACTAGCCTTGTGTGTGGCCATTGTGAGCTAACCGCTTTAGCAAATCTCAGCATGCTTCGCGTGATGGACTGCAGAACGAAACCGACCAGTCGCATGGTTAATGTAAAATTTTTACCAGGCCTTTGAATCACTAACAGAGAAATGTGTGGCATTTGATGTAATCAATAACAGGTTTGTGTAAACATTTGAGACCTAGTGCTCGTGGATGCACTGCTCCATTTACACTCTACCACTCTGTGCTCTGTTGGTTTTCCCTTTGATGGAAAATTGTGAGAGTGGGCAGGCGAGTCATACAGGGGATGGTGAATCCAGCCTATAACAGAGAATTCAAAACATATTAACAAACAATAAAACATGTTTAATACCTTTTAAGCACGGTGTATGGAAAAGATGTTATTGGAACTAGTTCACCAGTACTCAGAACCACAGCAATGTGTGTCAACACAGACTTGTTTATGTCACCACCCTTGCTGTCCTGGTTCTCGGGCCCCACCACTGGACACTCGTCAGTCAGCCGACTCCGGGTAAGAGCCCATCTCCACCCTTCCTTCCAGCTCCAAATTACTTGATTTACCCATGTCACTACCCTTTGAGGCAGCTCAACTTAGAAAAAGAGACAGAAACAACACAACAGCAGCAGCTCCAATGCGTCCAGATAATATTTTGCAATAAATAGAAAAATAGCCCTTTTTCTCTGTCTATCTCTCTTTAACTGTCCCTAAATTATTTGTCCATAATTTATCTATAATCTCATCTGTCCACCTGAACTGTGCAGTGGAAGGCATTCGAAAGTCTGTGTGCATGTGTGTGTGTTTGCCTTAGAGGTCACCCTCTCTCCACATTCCCAGTGCTCTGATTACTGAAATGAGTGTTTTGTCATGTTTCATGAAAATCTGAATATCACACACCACATAGTACCATATATACAACATCTGCCCCTCTTCTTGGGCAGTTTTAAACAAACAATTTAACAATGATGTCACCTGCTAGGTTTGAACTAATTAACAGTTACTCTGATAATTTCCCAGCCCCTTTGTGCTCAGTATTCATTACAAACATAGGATGTTCTTGAATACCATATTAAGATCTTAGTAAGTAATACTAAACTTCTACATTTTTCTCTACAAGTGTATATAGTTTACTATTGAATACTTTCTCACTGTATTTGTTATGGTGGAAGAAAAGACAATTGAGGGAATTTGAAGTCGTCTCCAACGCAAAATGGCATGCAGTTAACACTTTATTTTATGCAGAATAAAATGACTTACATAACACTACTGCTTGCATTACGGATGTAAATTGAGCTTGTATGTATGCAAAAAACAATAAACACGAAGCTAACGGTAGGACATGACAAAATCCATCAGGAACATACACACATGTACACACGCACGTTTGAAAAACTGTGCGGCTTCCCCAGATCGTAATTCCCTCTCGCTATTCACCTGTGACTTCCTCATACAGCCTCTTTTACCACCGTGATTCCCTGCCTATGCCCCCTGGTGTGCAGGTAGAAGAGTGTCACCCCTATACAACTTACCACTAAAACACAACATATAACACACATCAAAATTGGCTACAACACACCTGCCCCTAATTGTTACTCTATAATAACATAACAATTACACACCATACAAACAAAGGAGCCAATAAAATATCCATCATGCACAGGTGTTGTCAGGGAAAATAATTCCTTCCCAACGAATACGGAGTCAAATAGATGTGTTGAATCATTTCTTTATGTGACGTGGCCACGGAGAGAACCCACGGTTAGTCTCCTGAACTCAGCATTTCCTCTCCTTAAATACAGAAAAAGGACAGAAGATAACACTGCCAAGACAAGGGAAAACAAATTGCATTAGCATAGCATTAGAGTATTAGCATACACTCAAAAGCTTCTTCCTGGGCTGACAAAAGAATGCAAATGTATGTGGCATCAGAGTTGTGTCCCTACTTCTTGATTAGTCTATGTTAAAACTCTCACCTACATGTCAGCAGATGTTTATTGTAAGTCAGACAACCCTGTGGCCAATGCTAATTTCTCACAAGTTAATTACAGTGAAAATCATAAAAATCAGCAACTTATAATGTATTTCTCACAGTGTGCTTTCAGTTCATAATGTTCAATACATCAGTCTTTATACAGCTTCTTGCAGAAGACATATCTTTGTGAGTGGTCTCTCCAGAATGTTGCATTTGGTCTGGACTTTAACAGACTGCACAAGTCCTCGTGAGCCAGGAAAGGTCTGCAGTACCTTCCCTAACAAACAGGATCCACGAGGGGCAGTAGAGTCCGCCACAATGACTATGTCTCCAGTGATGAATCTTCTCTTGTCCTTGGACCACTGTTGTCGTTCCTGTAACAGATGTAATCCCGAATCCATCTGTGCCAGAAGAGATCCGATAAGAACTGAATTTGCCTCCAACGTTGTTTCGTGTACAAATCACTCTTCTCGAAAAGCCCAGGTGCAGGTTTACTTTTCAACAGGAGGATGTGATTTGGGGTCAAGGGTTCCAGATTGTTAGGATCATTTGATACTTTGGTGATGGGACAGTCATTTAATATGGCTTCCGCCTCACATAGAAGAGTTTGTAACCCCTCATCATCCGCACTTTGCTGATGAAGGACTGAGTTCAGCACCTGTCTAACCATGCGAATGATTCGTTCCCATGTTCCGCCATGATGTGATGCAGCATTTTTTGGTGATTAAGAGCAGACAGAGCCTCTCTCAGCTCACGTTCTGTTCCTACGAAGTTAGTTCCGTTGTCTGATCTGATGTGCGATACCTGGCCTCTTCTGGATATAAATCTGCGAAGTGCATTGATGCAAGAACTGGTATCTAATGAATATGCCATTTCCAAATGCACTGCCCTGCTGGCCATGCAGGTGAAGATAACACCATAGCGTTTTATGAAGCTGCGGCCTCTCTTGACCTCAAAAGGCCCGAAGTAGTCAACACCCACATTTGTGAATGGTGGAAGGTCAGGTTGGAGTCTTTCTTTCGGTAAATCTGCCATTACTGTTCACCAAGCTTTCCCTTAAAACGTCTACAAATAACGCAGGACGAGAGAATCTTACTAGCAGCAGCATTTGCGCTGGTGATCCAATACCACTGACGAAGTCTAGAAAGCAGGTGATTTCTTCAACAGTGTCCTAACTGCTCATGAATGTGGTGAAGAATCAGATTGTAGATATGCTGGTCTTTAGCCAAAATGACTGGATGTTTCATGCCTTCAGGCATTGCTGCTTTACTGAGCCTGCCACCCACTCTCAAGAGCCCTTTTTCCAACACTGGATCAAGTTTGTAAATGTGGCTCCTTTTCTTCACTCCAGATGTTCCCCCTTTCAAAACAGTTATTTCATCATTGAACTTGTCCAGTTGACAGTATCGAATAATGGCACTTTCAGCGGTTTCAAGATCTTCAGGGGACATGGTTTGACCAGCCAGTGTGGTTCTGAATCTTTGCATCTCCTGTTCCACTTTGTTCGTTTGTTGAGTTATGTCAAGTCCACTGCTGGACACAGAAGCTTGATTTCTTTTCTCTTCTGACTCAACAGCAGCAACATCTTTCTCACCTGTAGAAAGCAAGCGACTGAGGTCTTTAGCTTTTTCCATGAAGAGAAGTTATCAACTGGTTTGTTGCATTCTGTGTATCTGTGTTGACAGTGTTTATTGCATTTAGGGCATCTTTAATACAGCATTAACTGTAGCCTCTCCTTTGACCTCTGGGTCATCAAGAGACAGAATCCACAATGTTAACAGGCCATTCCCCTTCATTCTTGAGAAGAAAATCTGGGCCATGGATCCATCTGCTGCTTGTGAGAAGGTACTCAATTTTCACCCCACGTGAAGCCTCATCAGCAGGGTTCTGCTTTGTATCGACGTACCTCCATTGTGAGACAGCAGTGGCTTCTCTTATTGTAGAGATCCTATTTGCCACAAAGGTGTGAAAATGCTTGGTTTCATTCCTAATGTACTTTAGCACAGTTGTGCTATCATTCCAAAAGGTTGAATTTTCCAATTCTAGCTGCAGTTCTGCTTTCAACATCCTATCAACTCGAACTGCAGGCACAGCAGCAGTTCCATCCTTGGGATTGTCACTTTCTTTAATGGAGCAACTCTTGCTTTTCCTAGAATGAAGGCAAGATGAATTTTCTTCTTGTCATTCTGCAGCCTCAGGTACGATACTGTACCATAACCGTCCTCGCTGGCATCAGAGAAATTATGTAGTTGGGCACTTGGTCCAAAATCTTTGGGCTTGATGCATCTTGGTACGCTAAATGTGTTGAGCTTTCTTAGATCTTCTAGCCACCCCACCCACTGTAGTTGGTAGTTTGGGGAAATGTGATCATCCCAACCACAGCTCAACCTACAGAGATTTTGCAACATCAACTTGGCAGGTAACGTAAAGAGTGCTAAAAATCCAATGGGGTCGTACACTAAGCTTATTACAGACAAGATACCTCGTCTTGTCAGTGGTCTTTCCTGAATTGCCATTTTGAACCTGAAGGTGTCAGTTTCTGCACACCATTGCAGTCCAAGTGTTCTCTCAACAGGGAGATTGTCGAGATCCAATTGTTTCACTTCCTTGACTGTTTTTTCCACATCAATAGATTCCAACACTGACCTGCTGTTGCTAATACAATTCACCAGCTGAAACCCCCCCCAACTGGCATACAGTTGTCAGGTCTCTTACCAGGGCCATGGCCTCTGCCTCTGCCTCTGAAGGCAGGGACTTCAAGCAGTCATCCACGTAGAAATTGTGCTTGTTTGTTCTCGTCACATGTACTGGAAACTTTGCCCTGTTGTCCTCAGCAGTTTTTCTTAGGGCGAAACTGGCGCAGCTGGGTGATGATATTGCACCGAATAGATGAACAGTCATTCTGTATTCAGAGAGATGTTGTGTTAGTTCACCAGTTGGCCACCATAGGAATCGAAGAAAATCTACATCCTGTTTTGTCACTTTGACTTGATGATACATCGCCTGGATGTCAGCCATCACTGCTACAGCTTCTTGACGAAACCTTTTCAGAGCTCCAAGCAATGAATTCGTCAAGTCAGGTCCCTGAAGTAGCTGACTATTGAGCGACATCCCCTTGAAGCTTGCGCCACAGTCAAATACTACCATCAATGTTCCCTTTCTTGAATGGTACACGCCATGATGCGAGATGTACCAGACTTTTCCTTCTTTTCCTTTCAGTTGATTTTCTGGCACCTTTTCTGCATATCCTTTATTCATGACATTGCTGAGGAAGTGAATGTATTCATCTTTAAAAGTAGCATTTTTCTTAAATTTCCTTTTCAGACAGAGGGCCCTTTGTTCAGCAACATGACGGTTTTTAGGCATGGTAACATTTTCCTCCCTGAAAGGTAATCTCATGCAGTAATGGCCGTTGCTGAGTTCAGCTGAACTGTTCATGATTTCCATAAACTTGAGATCTTCTCTGGACATTTCTGGCTTTTCCTCTGTTGATTTCTCATTAAAGTCGTGGTTGTATTGCTTCACCAGCAGTTCCTCTATGTTAGCAATAGATATTCAGTTGACTGTAATGGTAGGATATCTGCTCCCAGTCTCATTGCCTCCTCTCAGTGGTCCATTAATAACCCATCCCAATAGGGTTCTGACAGCATAGGGTCCTACGTCCTCACTGTTTACCCAACGAAGGTTAAAATGAAGGGCAACTGGACTTGGTTGAAGCTACTGGAAGACGTTTCGTCCCTTATCCAAAGGACTTCTTCAGTTCTGGGAGAACTGGCAGAACTGAAGAAGTCCTTTGGATAAGGGACGAAACGTCTTCCAGTAGCTTCAACCAAGTCCAGTTGCCCTTCATTTTAACCTTCGTTGGATAACTATGACCTGGATTACTGAGAATCTTCATAGACATCTCACTGTTTACCACTTCCTATGGTTCCATTACTCTTGAAACGTTAGTTCCAATCAACAGCTCAACATCAGCATCGATGACAGGAATTTCCACTGAGTGTAAATGTGGCCAGACACTTAACTCTTCTTGTCGTGGAATGTTATCATGAGTCACAGGTATCTCATATTGTGTAAATACATCAGGCAATTCAAAGAAAGTATTGAGTGCAGATACCTCCAGTCCTGAGATAACATGACTATTGACAAACTTTTCTTGGCTCATGGTTCTCAATAGAATCTTTGCGTTTCTTCCTCTCACCTTTAGTTCCCTCATGAGTCGCTCAGAGCAGAAAGTAGCTGTACAGCTGAGATCTAAAAATGCATAAGTTTTTAGCATCTTACTGCCTTTTATAGCCTTGATTTGTACAGGCAAAACACAGTCTTGCGCACCAGCCCCTATATGGCCACAAGTCTTAAGAGAAACTGCATGACTTGTTTCTTGGTGTGTGTCCTCTGATTTGATTTCCTTTTCCTTTGAATGGATGTGAAGGCAGGTATGATGTTTCAGGTTACACAACTTGCAAGACAGACGTCTATGACAATGTTTGCTCATGTGTCCAACAGTCAAACACCCAAAACAAACACCTTTCACCTTCAGAAAGTAAATTTTCTCTCTGTGCAGCTTCTTCTCCATTCTGGGGCACAACTCCAATCTGTGACCCTGCTCACACAGCAGACACGACACCTTTGTTGACTTATCAGTTACATTTTTCTCTTTTTGCACTTGATATGTGTTTCCAGTGTTAACAGCTTCCACGGAGGTGGCAAAACTGCTTCCCCTTCCCTTAAAGCAAACCTGTGAGACTTTATGTCCAACGTTTTATTTTGGTGGTAAAATGGATGTGTCCTGAATGTTTCCAAAGAGTGGATCTGAGGCAATAGATACTTGCTTCTCAATGAAACTGACAATGTCACTGAAACCTGCTTGACGACAGCGCCTCTCCTGCAATTCATAAGCAGTGTTTCTCCACCTTTCCCTCAGTTTATATGGTAGCTTCAAGACTATAGCACACATTTTGAATGGCATATTCATCTCTTTTGTCTTTGCATAATAGTGAGAAGATTTTCTTGTTCCACATTGGTTTGCACTAAACCACCACGCTGTATGGACTCCTGCGTGGAAAGCATGGCTGTTTCCTGTGTGTGATGTGTGGTGTGATTGGTTTGCTGAGATTGTTGAGGCATGCTTGGTTTGTGATCCAGAGCATGAACTTTTGTTCCACCTTGTTGTAAACTGGTTTCCTTAGATCGTGCCCCCATTGACAATGTGGCTTTGCTGCCTCCTTTTGGCAGATGATTGAACTGATGGCTTGAATCCTTGGGACATGTCTCCATTGCCACTGTGGCTTTGCTGCCTCTTTTTGGTGGATGATTGAAATGTTGGCTTAAATTTCATGGAGCAAATTCCATAGTGGAGGATCTGAGAGAGGATTTGTATTTTGGCCTTTTCCGATATGAATTCATTCCATCAGAATGTTCACTGGAGCTTGACCCCGGTAGACAGTGCTCGGGCAGCCAAAGTCATTATTGTTTTGTTTCGAAGAGTCCCTTTGACCCCTGGGGACAGCGCACAGGGACTGAATATCCTGTGAGTTGTTCCAAGGGAGCAAGGTGGGTCCGTTTGAACCCGGAAGACAGCGCTCGGGCAGCCACAGTCATAAGGTTTTGTTTCAAAGAGTCCCTTTGACCCGGTCTCAACAGCGGAAAGGGACTGAATATCCCTTGAGTTGTCGGACAGATGGGGAAGAGAGCGGTGTCCCTTTTGACCCGGTTTGTTTGAAGGGAAGGGAAAGAGGGGAGCCAAAGTCATTATGACCCTGATGGCTACTTCGGAACCTTTGAAATAGCCCTCGGGAAATGTGTGAATGGATTCCCCTGAATCTCTTCAGAACAACTTTGTTGAAGAGGATAATAAAATAAACACAAAAGAAGAAAAAAAAGTTGTTGAAGGCAGGAATCCAACTCACAATCCTTGGATTTCAAGTCCTGTGCTTTACCAACTGAGCTAACCAGTCACACAGGAAAATGGTCTCAAATTATCCTAAAGAAACACACAGGCCAAACCCTGTATCCAGCTATGGTTTGCTATCTTGAGATCACTAGAAAAGTATTCTGTTATCACGGGATAACAACATTCATTATTTCAAGATAACGTTAGCAACTGCTCGGCGTTAGCAAGCGAGCTACCATGGCTCTCTCTACGTGACTCCAGCCTTTCTGATGTTGACTGTTTTCACCCGACATCATCTGATTCTTGTTTGGCCTGACAGGCCTATCCTTATCCTTACCTGGAGTTTATGTTGGAATCTGTATTGTGCTGGGAGCCAGTTGTTTTATGGTGTTAGTGGAATGCATTTCATTAGCTGCGCTGTAGTCGGAGAGAGGCTTGTGAGCACTCACATAGCTACATCCCAACCCAAAACCTTTAAATTAATAGCGGAATAGTGGCTGTTCCAAGCAACAGAGAAAACAGGTGTGTGCTTCATTTCTAAGTGAGGTTAGAGCCTATTGACAAAAAAGCAGTAAACATTGATTTATAAATAAGTGATTTTATTGAAAAACTACCAAAAGCCCCTTTAAAGGTGTTGGTTTTTTCTTTTCTTTTTCTGCAAATTTATCCTTGTATTTAATTGTCTGCGGCTGAAGCTGCTTGTTATTGAAAGCCACATTCTTTCACCCAAATGCCCATTTGGTCAGTGCTTTGTTTACCATAGTTGGTAATATTGTTATTAATAATCTGAGTAGTCACTACTGGAGACATCAGAGGAATTTGTTCCTTTTTGCTGTTAAGGTGTTTCTTTACAGGTGCTGGTCATATAATTAGAATATCATCAAAAAGTTGATTTATTTCAGTAATTCCATTCAAAAAGTGAAACTTGGATATTATATTCATTCATTACACACAGACTGACATATTTCAAATGTTTATTTCATTTAATTGTGATGATTAAAACTGACAACTAATGAAAATCCCAAATTCAGTATCTCTGAAAATCCGAATATTACTTAAGACCAATACAAAAAAAGTATTTTTAGAAATGTTGGTCAACTGAAAAGTATGAACATGAAAAGTATGAGCATGTACAGCACTCAGTACTTGGGGCTCCTTTTGCCTGAATTACTGCAGCAATGCGGCGTGGCATGGAGTCGATCAGTCTGTGGCACTGCTCAGGTGTTACGAGAGCCCAGGTTGCTCTGATAGTGGCCTTCAGCTCTTCTGCATTCTTGGGTCTGGCGTATCGTATCTTCCTCTTCACAATACCCCATAGATTTTCTATAGGGTTAAGGTCAGGCGAGTTTGTTGGCCAATTAAGAACAGGGATACCATGGTCCTTAAACCAGGTACTGGTAGCTTTGGCACTGTGTGCAGGTGCCAAGTCCTGTTGGAAAATGAAATCTGCATCTCCATAAAGTTGGTCAGCAGCAGGAAGCATGAAGTGCTCTAAAACTTCCTGGTAGATGGCTGCATTGACCTTGGACCTCAGAAAACACAGTGGACCAACACCAGCAGATGACATGGCACCCCAAACCATCACTGACTGTGGAAACTTTACACTGGACTTCAAGCAACGTGGATTCTGTGCCTCTCCTCTCTTCCTCCAGACTCTGGGACCTTGATTTCCAAAGGAAATGCAAAGTTTACTTTCATCAGAGAACATAACTTTGGACCACTCAGCAGCAGTCTAGTCCTTTTTGTCTTTAGCCCAGGCGAGACGCTTCTGATGCTGTGTCTTGTTCAAGAGTGGCTTGACACAAGGAATGCGACAGCTGAAACCCATGTCCTGCATACGTCTGTGCGTGGTAGTTCTTGAAGCACTGACTCCAGCTGCAGTCCACTCTTTGTGAATCTCCCCCACATTTTTGAATGGGTTTTGTTTCACAATCCTCTCCAGGGTGCGGTTATCCCTATTGCTTGTGCACTTTTTTCTACCACATCTTTTCCTTCCCTTCGCCTCTCTATTAATGAGCTCTGTGAACAGCCAGCCTCTTTAGCAATGACCTTTTGTGTCTTACCCTCCTTGTGCAAGGTGTCAATGGTCGTCTTTTGGACAGCTGTCAAGTCAGCAGTCTTCCCCATGACTGTGTAGCCTACAGAACTACACTGAGAGACCATGTAAAGGCCTTTGCAGGTGTTTTGAGTTAATTTGCTGATTAGAGTGTGGCACCAGGTGTCTTCAATATTAAACCTTTTCACAATATTCAAATTTTCTGAGATACTGATTTTGGGGTTTTCATTAGTTGTCAGTTATAATCATCAAAATTAATAGGAATGAACACTTGAAATATATCAGTCTGTGTGGAATGAATGTATACATTATAGTTTCACCTTTTGAATGGAATTACTGAAATAAATCAACTTTTTGATGATATTCTAATTATATGACCAGCACCTGTATTTAGTTCGTAACCCCAATCCCCCAAATGTGATAAAAATGTTTTTCTCTTCTCTTTAGGTATTTGAGTCACACAGTTTTTGCTTTTTTCTCATTCGCAATTAGTTCACACAAGGCTGTTTTCTGGATCACTGACAACGCAACAATAACCAGTGGTCAATCGTGCTGCCCTCAGATGGTAGAAGCTGCCACTGCTGATCTTGTTGTCAGTGATGTCCTTTCGTCAACAGAGCAGGAACATGGCTGCAAGATAAAAGAGGCAGGTGAGCAGATTCTGAAAACTGCATGTCAGAAAAGCTCCTCCTGGCCTGTAATGTATCCATGCTGAAATGAATGGCTTTTTAAAGTACAACAAAATTCCTCTAAGCCTTCTCAGAAACTCTGTCCATGTTTTGTTTTGGCCTTTCCTTCAGTGTAGTTTTGGACTATCCAAAGGTAACTGCTGTGGGCCTAAGTTCACTTTTTTGTATATATTGATATATATATAGTGATATTAATTTGGATGGAAACACGTGCCCTGTGAGTGACACACTGGGTGATTAAGACACGTAATGGTTTAAAATGTCAGGGTCATTCCAAACTTTTGTCTCCACTGTGTAGCCACATGCTGTGCACCGTCCTCCTAGGCTTTGGTTGAGGCAAGATGAAATTGTGACACAGGATTTACCACCTGGTGGTGGTAAAAAAATAAATGCTGGCCTGGGTTGAGGTTGTAGTGGTCAATGTACATTCTTCACACCTGCTGTTTCCCTTTACCTGAAGGGTGAGCTTAGTAACTGAGGGGTTAAACTTTGTGCAGGGTGCTGCAGCTGCAAAATGCTAACAGCTCCTTGAAACACTTTTCAGCTGTGATGAAATGCTGGACAAGGTTAAAGTGTGCGCCACCCAGAATAGTTTGTCCTGCACAACTTTCACTTTTAGTGTGACTTGTAACACTGCATTCATCCAACAGTTATTTTGTCCATTTGGAAATCTGCAAATGTACTTGCATAGGTCTTTGAACACATCTGTTCTTGGAATGTGCTCCTCTTCACGCGCACGCACGCACGCACGCACACACGCACGCACGCACACACGCACACACGCACACACGCACACACACACACACACACACACACAGGCCTATAAAACTGATTCTGCATTTTATTTGGTATTTCATGTTCATGACTTTATACTAAACACACACATAGAAATGACTACATTATCTGCAACAAGAATTAATTTAAAAAAATGTTTTTTACAATCTGTGAGGAAACCGGAGCTACCTGGAGAAAGCCTACGCAGACATGAGGGGAATGCACACTTTTCCAGACCTGCTGACTGAGAGGCAACAATAACCATTGTGCTGCTCTCATGTGGTATAAACTACCACTGCTGATCTTGTTTTCAGCAATGTCCTTTCATCAATAGAACATGGCTGAGGCCAGTGCGCAGATTCTGAAAACTGAAGAGAACTGTCAGAAAAGCTCCTCCTTACCTGTAATGTATCCATGGAATGAGGGAAGAGAGGATGAAGGGATGCGGGAAGAGAGGAGAGGGGAGGATGGATGAAGGGAAGAGGGGATAAGCGGATATGTATAGGGAGGAATGGAGGGAGCAATAAGGGGATGAGGGAAATGAGTAGTGTGGGACTATCCAGAGGCAACTGCTGTGGGCCTTTGTCCACCTTTTCATATAAGTAAATGATGCCATTTTCCTAAATGTCAGCTGGTCTGGCTTCTGTAGTGACTGATATTTTGCAATCGTCAGCTATGACCGAAAGTGCCAATGTTTTAGTTAAGGCTCATGTGATAAATGGCAGAGGACAGGGTGTATACCTTGGTTTTGTTTCCATCCACAGGAAGTGATATTAATTTAAATGGAATCACGTGCACATAAAGGGTTAAATTTCAGGGTCATTCCAGACTCCACTGTGGAGCCACATGCTGTGCACGTCCTCTGTCTTGGCTTTGATTGAGGCAAGTTGTGATACAGGATTTGGTAAAAAATAAATGCTGGCCTGGCTTGAGGTTCTAGTGCAAACAGCTCTTTGAATGTTTGTGCTTGCTTGCAGTGAGTCTCTCTCTTTCCAGACGTTTTGCTTTACCAATGCTGGAGTGAAATGCAACTGTTTATTGTGTTTGATAACCGACAACGGTCAACTGAGTTTATAAACTGCAGCTCAGAGAAGAAAACCGGGCCGCGCGTGAGCATCATAGACTGTATATAAAAAGGTGCGCATGCGTATGCGCGTAGTAGTCACGTGACTCCAGCACCACGTGACCACCAAAAAAATCCATGGCGGCGCACCGTTCTGCACGGCTTGCTACGAGATCAGGTACTGAGCTAAAAACACTGTCCCCACTCATACAGACAGCTAGCATTAGCGGCTGCGGGGGCCACTTCTGTCCCCATGCAACGTTAAAACTACTTATTTTACAAATACATTAACACATGTTGGGTTTCTGTAAATAACATCAGAATACGGTCTAGACCTGCTCTTTTATGAAAAGCGCTGTGAGATAACTGTTGTTGTGATTTGGCGCTATATAAATAAAATTGAATTGAATGTCAACATTATTTTGTAAGTAAAGGGGCGGTGTTTTTGACAATTTGACAACAGATGTTCGCTTGCGAACTTATTCAAACAACAACTTAAATTGAACATCATCCAACTTTATGGCAGAAAAGTCGTATTGACTTGGATTAGATTGTATAGGTGCACTTAATAAAGAGGCCACTTGATTTCATCAAGCACACTAAATAATTGTGGTCTTAAAACTAGGTTCTACCAAATTTGTAATTAATCTAATTTCCTTAACGTTTGCCCAGTTGGTAACGTTAATCCAATCCGGTCTCACGGTGTATCATCGTATGTCTTTGCCTTATAGTAATAGAAGTGTTTGTTTGCTATCGTTCAATTTATGTCAGATATACTATTTGTTTAAGTCATCCCAAAGGTGCCTGTTTAACGTCTTAGTCTTTACTTTGCAAGACATTGGAAACAAATTGTGTAAACACTCTTATTTATTAACATACAGTACATAGCAAAACTAATGTTTAATGAATGTTGCAAAGCTTTGGTTCTGTTTTTTTGGCCCTTGTTCTGGCTGCACAGTGAAGGGACAATGTGGGGGGAAAAAACTAAGCTGCTGTGTGAAACGGTAAACACCAGCATTAGTCATCTGTGCAAGTTTTGTGTAGCAGCACAATATAAATATATTGTACAAACTGCTCTGGGGGGGCTAGACAGTCTAAGCATTAGAAATTTCTGCTGTTCTGTCAGATAGAGCGCTCTCTTCTTTATTGAGTTGCTTTCCATTTGGCCAGGACTGGGAGGTTTCCTGCGGCGGGTTTGTTTTCTGAGAAGCTGTGGTCCCCCCACAGCCCTACTGTGTCAACAACATCAGCGCTTCTTCTGGAGGAAGTGGAGAAGTTCTCACGATGTGGTTCGACCAGCTACTGTTAAGCCTGCCTATGCAGTACCCCAGGTACAGTACCACCTGTTCCCACAATGCCACAGTCCTAAGCAGTATTCTGATTGGATAGGCCAGAAGACCTGTAATCTGAAGTTTGACCTTTTGTTTTTCTTATTTCCTTGAAATTAATACTGTGTCAGTTGAACTTTGTGGAGCTCTCTAATGATAGAAGCCTGCTTATAATGACAGCCAAATGAAATTACTTCAAGCAACAAGTACTTGGTACTTGTTTACATTTTCTTCCTTTGACAAGGGTCCATGCTGACTTCCATGCCGGGGTGATTAGGCTGTCAAACATGTCTCCAGTAACAGCCTGAGTACAGATGCAGAAGGTGTAGAGGTTGCAAAAGAGTACGACTGACATCTTAACTTATATGGGCATTCAGACAGGATTAGTATTTTCAGAGGACATGGATTTCTAGTACTTTCCAATAAGGGGAAAATGACTAAAATGAAATCTGTCCCATTAGAATAGTCTTATTGTTGAAGGAAAACTTTAAAGCATTGTTGACTCAATTCTTCAGGCAATTCAGCTCCTACTAAATATAATTTTATATTGTACTTTGGTTTCTGTCCCTAAATAATTAGTGTTTTTATATGGGACCTTGGGATTGCTATGACCCTCCTTTCGTATCCTGTCTTTCCTCTCCTCCCTGACTATAGCACATTGTGCGACCTGACTATGTAGGCAGTAGACTGGTTCCAGAATGGCCAGACTACGTAGAGATCAAAGACCAAGAGCAGATAGAAGGCCTCGCAAGAGCATGTCAGCTAGCCAGACATGTACTGCTACTCGCTGGACGCAGTCTGAGGGTAAGCACCTGATCACTACAAGCAATGTTTGTGTTCACTAGAAATAACAAAAACAACATTAACAATTATTACCTGTGTCTTCCAGGTTGGCATGACAACAGATGAAATAGACTTCCTCGTACACCAGGAGACAATCAAGCACAACGCCTACCCATCCCCTCTCAGATACGGGGGTTTCCCCAAGTCAGTCTGTACATCTGTGAACAACGTGGTTTGTCATGGCATACCTGACAGGTAAATGTGCAGGACATTCACTTACAACATTTGGATTTAGAGAATAACTCTCCTAATGGGAACAGTGATGCTAGAAAGCTTTGGACTGAAGAATTGCTGTCAGGACCTCAGTCTGCTCTTGTTCAGTATCATTGGAGAAAATGTTTGCTCACATATGTATGTAGTCGGAGCCAAATAAACAGAGCATCCTTTAGGCATGGGGTCTCATCCTGGAAATGCTGGACTTTTCCAAACCCCTGCAGGACTCTTAACAGTGGAAGCTGCTGGTTGCGACTTTGGGAAGTATCATCACATTGCATTTGAATAAGCTACAACTGCATGTCCTTCATAACTTTTTCCACATCAACAGAAGTGTTTTGAGGACAGGTTAATGTCCCTCTCAGTGGCAGCAAAATCTTGAAAGTGCTGGCTAAAATAAGTGATGTGAGCACTGTCGCATATCCCCCAATTTCACAGAAATGTTGGCATTTGGGAAACTGAAGATAATTTCCTGCAGAGTCGGGAAGTGTACAGCATTGCCATCACTGATTTGCATCTCAAAAATTCAAAGTATAATACAGTTTAATTTCACGGCCTCTCTTCCAGATTCAAAAATAATAATTTTACCACCGTGTCTGGAAAGCCTGCATTTACTGTCCACATTTTGCTCATTCTTGATACTGCCATGTCTACTGTCTGTGGCTGACAAAGCCTCTTTGCCATTGAAAGAGTGCCACTTTACATACTATAGTGACACCTGGGGTTTACAATAGGAACTGCATGCATTTTAAAATAGTCAGCTGGCCAATCATTATCAAAGTCACTCCTAATTTAGACTCATAAAAAAAGTTAAAATATTCAATGTAACATGTATTTTTTTTCTCTTTACATTTGTTTCCTTCCAAAATTAGATTCTACCAATGGGGAAAATAAGCAGAAAAGAGAATCTTGTTTTATCTCAAAAGTAAAACGCATCTTATTATCCTATCTAATAAACCAGTAACTCTCAGTATCAGTAACTTAAGTCTTTAAATCTTGGACTAAATACATTTTGGATGATGAACTTAGTTGAGATGGTTGGCATTTTGTCCTTATAAAGATTAACCTATTACGGTGATGTCCACTATTGTTCATTATTAAAGGAAAGGGATTCTCTGTATGCACCATTCATTCTTTAAATGCCTCTGTCCTGCAGTCGGCAACTTCAAGATGGAGATATCATCAACATTGATGTCACTGTAAGTTGATGCCTTAACACACACACACACACACACACACACACACACACGCAAACTCCAAGACATTACAGCAAACATGATCAGTCAGAACAACACTGCTCCCATCACCGACTTACCTATTACCTATTCATGACAGGTGTACTTGGATGGATACCATGGTGACACCTCAGAAACCTTCTTCATTGGCGAGGTAGACGAGGTTGGGAGGCTATTGGTGGAAACTGCCAGACGTTGCCGAGACGAGGCCATCGCTACCTGCAAGCCGGGTGCACAGCTCTGTGTTATAGGAAACACTATCAGGTACACACACACAGTATACACAATGAATATACACGTAAAATACACAAATATCATATAACCATATTCATAATATTTTTTGTACTATTTGCAGTGAAATAGCAAATGCCAGTGGCTTCCAAGTGTGTCCTTATTTCATTGGACATGGAATAGGCTCCTACTTTCATTGCCATCCTGAAATCTGGCACCATGGTGAGTTTGTTTTTGGTCAGAGGATTTGGCTGAAATGGGGAAAATAAAAGATAATATGGAAACCATTCCCATGTTGGGGTCTTTTTATTGATGAAAGTTCTCTTCATTTTCAGCTAATGACAATGACATGACGATGGATGAAGGGATGGCTTTCACAATAGGCGAGTTACCTTTCACTGTCTTTGTGTGCCCATTTTGATGCCACTGTATGCGTGTGGTCATGATATTGTCTATTCATTTGTAGAGCCCATACTGATGGAGGGGTCTCCAGACTTTAGGATCCTGAAGGACAAGTGGACAGCAGTGTCCGTAGACAATAAAAGGTATGTGATGGACAACCAACAATATCTTGGCTGTGTGTTTGTAGCTGTTGTACCTGTTATTTTAGCAAAACATGTTTTCCCCGACAAAATGGTTTCCCAGCTGGCATCATTAGAGCTTGTAAAAATGGTGAGGGTGGTGATGGCGCAATGGATAAGACACATGCCTTTGGTGTGAGAGACCCGGGTTTGATTGTGTCCCTGAGCAAGACACTTAACCCATTGTTGCTCCAGAGGTGTGCGACCTCTGACATGCATAGCAAATGTAAGTCGCTTTGGATAAAAGTGTCAACTAAATGAATAAATGTAATGTAAAAGCCCATAAAACCAAATGAGATACAACAGGTTAATTAGTGACCTTTTAGATGTGCTGGCAGGCCTACTTAAAAGGTTTTAAAAAGAGCCAGGCTAGTTGTTTCTCCCTGCTTCCGTTCTTTATACTATGCTAAACCAATAAACATTTGGCCAAATGTTAAACTATTCCTTTAAAATCTTAAATGCATTGTGTTTTTTAAAATTCACATTCATTCAGGTCGGCTCAGTTTGAACACACAGTGGTCATCACATCAGACGGAGTGGATATTCTCACCAAACTGCCAGAAGAGGGCAATCTGTGACCTGAAAGACCTGCTGACTCCTGCAATGACTGTTCAAGATGTCTTCACCTCAACCAGGATCTAAACTACCTTTTGTAATAAAAGTTTCACTGACACATATTTTAAACAAGTGAAACGTTTGTACCTGTAAAGTGTATAAAAAGAAATTACATACATTTTCTTATTTTACTTTTTATTATTAAGTTAAGATTACACATAGTTTATTCAGTCTGACAAAGAGTTTTTTTTCACCCTTGACATAGAGGAAAAGTGGCTGCCAGTGCATCTTATTACTAAATCTGAGATTTATGCATGTCTGAGTCTTTATATTAAGAGATCCCAATTATGTCCAAATACTTTTGCCAGCCCATCAGCTGCTAACCAGTTTAGAGTTTTTTAGCCATCACTCAAAGGAAAATCCTTTGACGGTTGCTTCAGTGGGGCCCATGACAGTCAAATGTGATTTGTGACAAGTAAGATGGACTTGTAACTGTCAACCTATAAACTGGAGGAACACAAGCAGGGCCTGAGCCAGGGTTCAAGACTTGCTACCAACCTAACACTGTAAAATGTTCCGGTTATTTAATAAAATTGCAAAATGTCACATTATATGTATAAATTTAACTGTTAAAAGTTATTTGTTGGGTAGTATTTGTCTCACTTCATCATTGTCTCAGAAGAAAACATGCGCACAAACTTGAGGACAAAAAAATCTGCTATGGGGTTGGAAATTCCAATTTCCAATTCCTCTTTATCTTTTGTCTACAGGTGAACTTAATAAAGGTCAAATATCACATACAGCCTTTTCTCTCTTTACCTCAACTCTCAACTTTTGTTCTTAAGCTTCTTACAGTGACATTCACGGCACGTTATCTTTGACATTTCTCACTGTTATCAGAGCACAAATTACTTGTTTGTTCATTTACATAGAAGTTGGTTTATAGTGTGGGAATGGTTAAAAGCTTCTACACGTGCTCCCAAGATTGTACACAATGCTGTGTGGATAATGTAAATCTGATGTTTTTGTAATGATACTTCTTAATGTGACTGTAACTGAGGAGAGAATGGTGAAATGAAGATGCTTCAGAGGAAAAATAACACAAGAAGAAATTGGATTCCAGCCCACTGGGTGTGTTTTCTCTTCCTGCCAATGTACTCTTGAGAGAGTGTGTGTGTGTGTGTTTAAGCCAGTGCCAGTTTGGCAGCTAATCAGGAGTCTGGTCATGTCCAGCCAGGAAATGATTCACGTTATATCATTGTATTTGACGCAAGACATATGATAAGGATAATGTGCATTTATTCAGCTTTTATGAAACTCCAGGGACTAAATCAGAATTTAAAGCTGTAAACAGAGACTTGCTAAGGTAGTGTACTGAACTGAAGTGTACTGTCTTATTGTAGCTTAGACTATTTGTGGAAGCAATACAGTACTCAACATTTGATTTTAGGGCAGGGTGTGGTGTGTGTGTCTGTAAGCTGAAGGAGTGTTGGCTTCCTGTGAATCAAGACAGTAGTCATGTAAACAACTCTTAATGGCCACCCACCAGCATATGACTCATTAATTTCAAAAAATTTAAATCTGAAGATACATAAAAGGGTTTGTCAGCTAGGAGAGAAAGTGAAGGACAGAAGGCCGATATTAGGGGGAGTAGAGGTGGGTTAGAGGGTAGGATTTTGGGAGGAGCAGGGAGTGGCGGGGTGAGGTGTTGGCTTGTGGTCATGAATTCTCTCTAATTCCAACATGTTGGGACTCATTCGTGCTCTCTCCTCTCGCTCTGAGGATTGAAATCTGATCATTATTATCTCTGTCTATTTCAGTGAAATTTGCTAAAAAGTTAGGCCATGAGCCGTGGGAAAGCATTTGTTTTGGCACAAATACTGCCATCATTTATAAAACACTTCATACTACACCCACAATGTATTTTTCCTGAAATTCCTACAATATTAATATAATCCCACATGACTGGATGTAGTGTACGGTGTTCCTTTGATTTGTTCCCAAATTCTTGTATGCATGGCTTATTTGACATAGATTGTCATCATTTGAATGTATTGTCTAAAGTCTGTGTAAAAGCCTTCAGAAGCTTGTCACTCGATTTCAAAGTTTATAATGAAAATTAACAGTAGCTACAACCAATTTTCATCAAATCTCAATTTTCCAGAACACATCCTGATGTATCCAGCAGTAAAGAATTTCAAAATGTTATATGTTATAATATCATAGTATATCACAACATACTTTAATATTGCTTTTAAATTGACATACCTGAGTCATGAGTCATATTTCATCCTTCAGCATATCAGCACGGTTATTTATATATACTGTATATGTGTGTATATATATTTTCAATTCAGATGCAACATTCTCTAAAGGCCAACGAGGCAAATGTAATGAAACTAATAAAGCATGTTGTTTCAGTGTTTATTAGTTTTGAGTTCATCTTTGCCCTTGAAAGAGTGTTGGATCTCAGATCAGCTGTTTCTTTGTTCTTTGTGCACCTCCTCCAAATGTTGTTGTTCAGCCTTCAGTTTTCTGGATTGTTATTGTTGAAATGTTGTACAACCTATATAAAGGCTTGTGTTCTCTAAATGTGTGTTTTATCAGTGTAATACCTACAGATATTACTGATTTATCTCCTCAAAATAAAATAAATACAGCCCTCTTCAGCGTTCATGGTGGACGCTCCTCAGCCATCAATCCATAAAGAGCTGTACATTTGGGGGGGGGGGGGGGGGGGGGGGGGGGGGGGGGGGCGGGGGTTCTTCACAACATCACATACCAACACACATTTCTGCCACCCTCATGCTGAAGATACAGCCACATGTGATGTTCATATCTGCCATTTGCATTCCTAATTCATTCCACCATGTGTACTATGTTAACTGGTTCTATAACTACTGCATGAGTTGATTAATGTGTTGTATTTCTGCCACGTTCTCACATTCCAGATGTGCATACCCTACATCGCTGTATGTGTGTGAGACTGTGATTTATCACACTTACCTGGGATCGCACTGGGGAGCACCACAGGAATTCTTGGTTTCCTTGGTGACCTGGGAAATTTTGGCCTTAACAAAGTGACACATCATTTTCAGACTTGTGGAGGCAGATCTCTCTGACACACATGCACACAGCTGGCATGTACTGAACTGTAGGGACTTAGTCAAAGCACCTGAAGGCCAAGCAAAAAACGTCAATTGAACATGTGCTGTCCAAGGACGTGTAGCAACTGCTGTCGAGTGAATAAACATGGACATCTCTACAGCAACGGGGTTCTTTATTGTGAGACTATAGGAAAGTGGAAATGAGGGAAACAGTAAACAGTAAAGTTGTAAACAGTTACTTTTGCTACACACAATTGAATCTTACTGTGCCTCTAGTATTATATTCAGGTTCATCTGTGTATTCTACTATTAGTTTAATTTTTCTTTATTTATTGTAATTTATATTAACACATTTTGCCTTTTTATGTTGTGTGTTGTTCTATTCTCCAGGCTTTTTTTATCTGCCAAACTGTGAGACTACACACATACTAGCAGCTGTGAGAGGCTGTAGCAGCACTTTTACCAAAACCCTAACAGCAGCATGCTAACATGGTGATGTTAAGCAGGTATAATGTTTATTACCATGTTCACCATTTTAGTTTAGCGTGTTAGCATATTTCAGTCGACCAACATTTGATCTCATGCAACATGAGAATATGAATCCACTGAGAGATTAATTGATTAATTCTTTCAAATAGACAACGTGATATCAAGAATTACCTGCAAAAGACGGCACTGATCACTGGAATTAATCATTAATGAGTCTACTAGGTTAAGTGCATTTATTGTATGAGCAGTGTTTTGGGAGTCAAACGAGGCCACATCAAGTATACTGCATGTGTGTCACAAGTTTCAGTTAATCTGCAAGAATGCATTCAAGTGTGTGTGGCAGAAGACTAAACTCGAGTCACCAGACTGGTGCAAGGAGAGTTCCCTCTTGATTGACACTTACAAGGTGGAAAACTTTCTCTTTTGACCTCTTGCCTCTTTCATTGTGAGGAATGCTTTTTGTCTTTTTAACACAGTGGAAATATTTTTTGGAGGAGCAATAAGATAAGGAACACAAGCTATCCCTGCATCCCAGTGTGTAGCCTCAATTCCTGGGTGTTTCTCTTTGGCTCCTGTGTGTCTCTTTGTTCCTTTGACACCCTTCCTTCGTCTAAACAACCAAAGCACACTGCCAAAATAAGAGCAGGGGAGCAGCATTGTGTGGATGGTATGCATCGCCTGAGGCAGCTCTAAAATGTCTCTGATAAAAGGTAATTGTCTGCCTCTGTTGTCTTCTGAGATTCACACACACACACACACACACACACACACACACACACACAAACACCCACTGGAGGTCACTGCCCTGCACAATGCACTCTCTTAGTGTGTTGGGATAGGAGAAAAACTGGTTATACTGCTCAGAGCAATAGCCTTTAAGCTTTGTGTGTGCTTGTGCTTGTGTGCGTATGTGTGTGTGTGTGTGAATGGGCCTCACTGGGAGGTGTAGAGACATTTGGGTAGGATCAGATAAGTTTCAATGGAGAATAAGTGTTTTATTTCTTTATTCCTCAGACAAATCCCCCCTCATTTTCTTTGATCTGTTCCAAAAAAGTTTCTCTAAAACAAAGACATGTACTAACTGAGACAAAGCCCACAAGTCGTAGATAGACGTAGACGGATAAGCGACAGACATCACAATTAGCTTTCCTACTTTGACTGCACTCCTTCCAACAGACCATAAATACACTGTTCAAAAAAATAAAGGGAACACTTAACACAATGTAACTCCAAGTCAATCACACTCCTGTGAAATCAAACTGTCCACTTAGGAAGCAACACTGATTGATAATCAATTTTACATGCTGTTGTGCAAGTGGAATAGACAATAGGTGGAAATTATTGGCAATTAGCAAGACACCCCCAATAAAGGAGTGATTCTGCAGGTGGTGACCACAGACCACTTCTCAGTTCCTATGCTTCCTGGCTGATGTTTTGGTCACTTTTGAATGCTGGCGGTGCTTTCACTCTAGTGGTAGCATGAGACGGAGTCTACAACCCACACAAGTGGCTCAGGTAGTGCAGCTCATCCAGGATGGCACATCAATGCGAGCTGTGGCAAATTTGCTGTGTCTGTCAGCGTAGTGTCCAGAGCATGGAGGCGCTACCAGGAGACAGGCCAGTACATCAGGATACGTGGAGGAGGCCGTAGGAGGGAAACAACCCAGCAGCAGGACCGCTACCTCCACCTTTGTGCAAGGAGGAGCAGGAGGAGCACTGCCAGAGCCCTGCAAAATGGCCTCCAGCAGGCCACAAATGTGCATGTGTCTGCTCAAACGGTCAGAAACAGACTCCATGAGGGTGGTATGAGGGCCCGACATCCACAGGTGGGGGTGTGCACCGTGCAGGACGTTTGGCATTTGCCAGAGAACACCAAGATTGGCAAATTCGCCACTGGCGCCCTGTGCTCTTCACAGATGAAAGCAGGTTCACACTGAGCACATGTGACAGACGTGACAGAATCTGGAGACGCCGTTGAGAACGTTCTGCTGCCTGCAACATCCTCCAGCATGACCGGTTTGGCGGTGGGTCAGTAATGGTGTGGGGTGGCATTTCTTTGGGGGGCCGCACAGCCATCCATGTGCTCGCCAGAGGTAGCCTGACTGCCATTAGGTACCGAGATGAGATCCTCAGACCCCTTGTGAAACCATATGCTGGTGCGGTTGGCCCTGGGTTCCTCCTAATGCAAGACAATGCTAGACCTCATGTGGCTGGAGTGTGTCAGCAGTTCCTGCAAGAGGAAGGCATTGATGCTATGGACTGGCCCGCCCGTTCCCCAGACCTGAATCCAATTGAGCACATCTGGGACATCATGTCTCACTCCATCCACCAACGCCACGTTGCACCACAGACTGTCCAGGAGTTGGCGGATGCTTTAGTCCAGGTCTGGGAGGAGATCCCTCAGGAGACCATCCGCCACCTCATCAGGAGCATGCCCAGGCGTTGTAGGGAGGTCATACAACCACGTGGAGGCCACGCACACTACTGAGCCTCATTTTTGACTTGTTTTAAGGACATTACATCAAAGTTGGATCGGCCTGTAGTGTGGTTTTCCACTTTGATTTTGAGTGTGACTCCAAATCCAGACCTCCATGGATTGATGGTTGATAATTTGTGTGTGATTTTGTTGTCATCACATTCAACTATGTAAAGAAAGCAGTATTCAGATCTAGGATGTGGTGTTTTAGTGTTCCCTTTATTTTTTTGAGCAGTGTATTTTCAACAATAGGAAGTGAGCTGTGTGTGTGTGTGTGTGTGTGTGTGTGTGTGTGTGTGTTTGAATGTACAGTATAGTGCAGTGGCCAAAAACAGAGGGAAGGAAGATCTCTTTGAGGTGACAAAGGGAATGGTACACAGCAAATTGACAAGAGTTATATTTTTGCTGTTAGTGAAATTTGAGTAACAGCAGAGTGAATTCTATTTTGGATAGATACAAATCCATTGTATGTGACTCTAGAGTTGATAAGCAGTTGGTATCAAAATCGAGTGTAAAAATAAAAGTGTAACTAAATCAAACCTGTAGGTGTAATTGTATAAATATTAAGTGTGAACTTCTTTCTCTTAACTCTGATCCTGGCTTTTACACTTGAAGTGTTCATATTACCCAGCCCCTACTGAGTAGGCCTACACACGCCGATTGGCTGAAGCCAGGAGAGTCTTCATGAAAGCACTCCACTGACTAGGGACAATGCTTTAGACCTGCGTCTAAACTTTATATATTAAATAGTATCTGTTAATATTATATTTTATATTGATATTTCTCTACTGGCACCTAGTCATTTTGCAATGGTAAGCCATCATAACTTAAACTTATATTGCCACACTGTTACTAGCCACCCTAACACCTGTTCAGCATACTAGCAGGTAGCATCAATCATCTGTTCATTCGGTTACATTTTTTAATTTAATTTTTTAAATTCTTAACATTGTAAGTGCTGAAATAAATGTTATAAAACACCAACAATGACTATCTTTATTTTGCAAACTTTATTTTTCAAGTTTTGTTTTAGGAATATGAAAGAGCTGCATTGACACCTTTAAAATGTTATGGTGCTTACACTTGTGTAGTTAAGAAAAAAAAGAAAAACTAACACTGGTTTGTGTTAAGAAGTGTTAAATTTTAACTCCAAAAAGAACTAAAAATGACACTACATTAGTGTTAAGGTACCAACACTCCAAAAGGAGTTAGATTAACACTTTGTGGTGTGGAACCATGCTAATTTTACTGTGTAGAGGAATTTCTAAAAAATCCTCAAAAGTTCGAAGGTAAAACTGGGAATCCTCAAAGTGCCGTTAAAACAGCTCAGAACAGCTCTGTATGTATGTGTTTGTGTGCATGTTGTTGTGGTGGCAGCTCGGCTGACGGTGAGTGTCCTGCTTCTTTCTCCTTTTTTTTCTTGTGATTCTGTTTTCCCCTCGTATTTTGGCCTGCCTGTTTTTGTCTCCTCCTCCTGACAGTCCGCACCTGCCAACAATCAACCTCATATCTGCCAGTACTTCAACCCCAGTTCTCCACACAATCTCTGCTTGATCGTTGTTGCTCCTAACCTGGAGCCACTTCCTCATTTAGGCTCTTGAGTAACCTGCATCATCTCTGTTTCCCTGTTCCTAGTTTTCCCTGTATCTAACCCTGTCTGTCTGTCTGTCTGCCTTTCCCCAGGTCCACTCACCCTCGTCCTCAGTAGAGTCAGCTGGGCTCGCTCACCTGCCCTCTCTCCTCAGACTGTCCCCGGTGACCCCCTCGGCTCCCTAGTCACAGCCTCCTCTGCCCTTCTTGCTCCTCGGCCCCCCGTGCCTGTGTTCCCCGGCTACCACCTCTCCCTTACCTCCGCTCCCTTAACCCCTTTTTCCCCCAATAAAATATGTTTCACCCGAGTGTTGCTTTTGGGTCCTCTTCTGTCCAACACACACAACATATGTGGGTGAATTAACAGTTAGTTCTACCCAATAAAGTATTGTGGTGTTTTGTTGTGCGGTTAACTTTGAGTTATCGAAAATTTGGATGTAGTTGTATGTATATAGTGTTCGTATGTGTGTGGGGTGTGTGTGTGTTTGTGTGCCCAGCAGAGCTATGGTTGAAGGGGTAGGTCTATGGCAGGCACCTTGTATACTTATCATAGACATGACAAGATTTTACTGTTTTATTAAAATTATAATAATTTGGATATTTTGCATCAGATTCATTCTATAGTTTCTTTGACTATATATATTATCACACTGAAAACAAATAATGTTCTGTCCTCTTCCCACGCCTTGTATGAATTGACAGGCAGATGAACTTGATCACCAATTACTACACTGACAAAGACATTCTAACTTGACTTTCTTTAATGTCGCAACTGGCAGTAGGGTAAAACTGACAGAAGGAAAAACAAACATATGTCAAAGGTCTCCAAATTGCCACTATGGTGAGCACAAGAAATAAACTCAAATAGTACACAATATCTACAGATAATGTATCAAAAAGATAGGCTACTGGTAAGCATAATGTAGCTAAATGCAATGTATATAAAATTTTCTCACTAGTAGTTAGCTAGCACATGTGGCCAACATACACAGCATACAACATCTGTGTGAAACCTACACACTGGTCTGTGAAAATATGCATACATATCAACAAATGACCTCTAAGTTTCTTTTACATACCAACGATGCTTTCAAAGACCCAAATGTCAGGATGATGTCCGATGAAAAGAATGAGCTTCCCCTAGGCTCTTACATGGAGAACTGCCATGTCCATCAAGTAGAGACACAGATCACCTAACCTAAATGGCTGCTATACAAAACCCACCAGCAGAGGGGGTGCTAAGTAACAACTTAAAATATCTAACTAATTAAGCAGCGCACTCCCCGCCTGGTATCCCCTAGATACCACAATTTGCCACCTTTACAGTTCAAGTTACTTGTTCTTAGTCCTCAGGGGAGAGCACCAGGACCACTTCAGTAACAGGCCTGAGAAACAGCTTTGTTCCATCCCATCTTTTAGTCTTCACCTCTACCTTACGAATTCTTCCATCCTTGCTGCGTTATGACTCCTAAGGGCCAGATGCGCCATTTTCTGGACTTCACAAGTCCCCCGAAGCTTACGGCAGGTGACGCATTTGAAGTTGGAGCTGCTTACACACCTTTTGGCTCCCACAATCCAGTAGCCAGCTGAGCGGACAGCGCCCTCTGTAAAATGGCATCCTTGATGTTGTGACTCTAGATGGAAATGTTACAGGGATGTAACATGATGCTGTCCAGGAATGATTAGGGGCCTTTTCTCTTCATGTCCCAACTGTGATTCCACTATATGTCCTCCTACTCTCAATAACCCATCCCCATCAATAAATGGGTCTAGCATCCTCAGAGGACTGTCCTTGGGGATCTCCCGTTGGGTTCTAATGCTTATTATTAAGTTTCCTGTTGCACAGATCAAATGATTATGTTTTTACTCTGACTGACTTCCTTGACTGTGTATCGTGTCTCACAATGATGCCATCCTTTGCAACTCCCTGTAGAACTTTTTGAGGTTTTCTTGAAAAGGCATGTGATATGTCTGAGACAACATATGGCACGGTTAAGAGCCCTCCAAGAAGAAAAGCGCTGACATCCAAGCTGACTTCAAGGATGGTGGTAGAGACCACTTTCACTTGCGTGTGGATTTCTTTATCATGATCTGGGTCCACGAGTTCAAAGACGGCTGTCTTGAGAGAAATTTTCTCTGGCTGAGATAAGAATGCAGGCCCGGTAAGCCAGGTGGTGTCCTTCAGACGGGCAGCAGGGATGGACCTTATGGCATGGTCCACAGGGTTGTGTTCAGTGGACACATAATGCCATTGTTGTGGCTGTGTGCCCCTCCTGATCCTCTGGATCCTATTGTTGACATAAATGTAGAATCTCTGCTTTTCGTTGTAAATGTAGCCAAGAACTACCTTGCTGTCTGTATAGAAAGTGACTGCATCACACTCAATATCAATCTCAGAAGTAATGAGCGCCGCCATTTCCACAGCCATCACTGCAGCACACAACCCTAACCGAGGTATGGTTTGTCCTGGACGTGGAGCTAATTTTGCTTTGCCTAATATAAAGCTTGTGTGGCAGTTCCCTTCTGCAGCTGAGATCTTTAGATAATCAACTGCAGCTATTGCCTTATCTGAAGCGTCCAAAAAGATATAGAGTTCCTTGTGCTGGGCCTCTGTTGGAGACACGTTTGTATAAAGCCTTGGGATCTTCAGGTGATGAAGCTCTTTCAAGGACTGTCTCCACTGCTCCCATAGCTGTTCTTTGTTTGGAGGTAATGGCATCCCAATCACTTGTTTCCATTGAGAGTTCTCGAAGTAAGGCCTTACCTCGTATGGTGACAGGTGCTACGAAACCCAACGGGTCAAACAAGTTGTTTACTGTTGACAGTACTCCTCGGCGAGTGAAGGGCTTCCTTTACTCTGCCACCTGAAAAATGAAAGTGCCAGTCCTCAAATCCCAACAGAGTCCATGGCTGCGCTGTATGGGTAGAGAGTCGAGACCGAGATCCAGATCTTTTAGGTCATTGGCGTGATCGTCGGTGGGGAATGCCTGCATGACTTCTCTGCTGTTTGAGGCTATTTTATGTAGCCTCAGGTTAGAACAAGCCAGCATGTTCTGCATTCTTCTGAGCAACTCAATCGCGGCCTCTGTTATGGGCAGGGACTTAAGTACATCATCGACATAAATGTCTCTCTGAACAAAGTCCTTTGCATCCTTGCCAAACTCCTTCTCCCCGTTCTCAGCAGCTCGTCTGACACAGTAAAGGGCAACTGCTGGCGATGTGGTGTTTCCAAAGACCATGTGGTGTTTCCAGGTTGTTGTCTGCACACCAAAGAAATCTCAAGAAGTTTCTGTCTTCTGGCCTGACGACAAAACAGTCGAACATCTGTTGTATGTCCACCGTGACTGCCATGGAGTCTTTACGAAAACGGGTAAGTACCCCAAGAAGACTGTAGTTGAGGTCAGGGCCAGTCAACAGGACCTGACTGAGTGAGACTCCCTTATGTTGAGCACTTGAATCATAAACCAACCGAATCTGACCCAGTTTCTTTGGATGATAAACCCCAAAACACAGAAGATACCAACATTCCTCGTCTTTCCCAAGGGGAGGCGCTACTTCTGAGTGGCCATTCTGGAATATCCTTTCCATAAATGAGATGAAATGGTCCTTCATCTCAGGTTTCTTGTTAAAGGAGTGACGCAGTGAAAGCAGACGGTCTGCTGCTTGTGACCTGTTGTTGGGAAGTCGAGGTCGTGGCTCTCTGAATGGCAACGGAGCTACCCAGCTGCTGTCTTTGTCTTTATAGACTCCCTGTTATATTTGTCTTCAGAAAGAGTATATCCTCCGCTGAAGGGCGAATCTTGTCATCATCTTTTGTCTGTTGAAAGACACCACACCCCAAGTGCTCTACATAGGCCTCACATGTTAAACCTTCAACATGGACAGGTGCAGGGAGACCTGGGGCCTTGCTTCCATACCACTTTTCCTTAACAACGTAGCGATTAGGGCATGGTTCAAAGACAGATTGGCGACCATTTTCCAGAGTGTTGGTATAGTAGGTGTTCACAATGGCCGGCTTGTGGACGTTTCCTAGACAGACGTTGCCAACAATTACCCATCCCACGCGCAGTTTTTGAGCTTAGGGGAGGCCCATTTATCTGTTTCCTGTTCCGTTGTGGACCCGAATGATGTCTCTGCCAAGCAGGATCATGACCGGAGCCTTAGGGTCGAGCTCTGGGATCTTCGGCGCCAAAGGTTCCTGATGTGCATGATGCAGTGCTGCATCTGGTGTAGGGATTTCAAAGCAATAATTTGGAATCTCATTACACTCAATAAGTGTTGGTAGAGAGAGGATACCCTTCCCGTCCATGGATTCCACCTGAAAGCCATGCACTCTTCTGCCTGTTGTCTCAACAACACCAGCACACATCTTGAGAGTAAGGAGAGTTGTGGCCTTTTGATGTGGAAAAGGTAAAAAAACTCAGACCTCACCAACGAGCAATTGCTCTGATCATCCAATATTGCATATAATCGGACTGCCTTTTCCTGCTGACCTGCTGGGTAAATTTTCACGAGGAAAATTTTTGAGCATGGTTTTACAGTGAAGTTTCCCCCACAGACCTGTGTACAGCTTGAGGAAACAGCAGCTTCTTCAATATTGTTCCCTTCCTCCCCGCCATGCTCACACACAGGAGTTTGGGCATCTGAGGACCATGGTGCAGGTCCAGGGTGCAAGGCTGAGGTGTGACCTTCACTTCCACATTCAGCACAAGTAATGCTGCTGTCACAATTTTTGGCTAGATGCGTTTATGCATTTATAGCAGATGCCATGTTGCTTTAACAGGGCTTTCCTATTTTCGATAGACTTCTGCCTAAATCCCCGGCATTTTTGGAGGGGGTGCAGTTTGTTATGTAAAGGGCATTGCTTAGCAGTATCCATTTTACTCTTGTTGTGTATCACTCACATTGTGTCAGCTGAAGATGAGGTATAAGGAGTCCTCTCACTGCTATACTTAGAAGTTGACTTCTCCATCACTGGTGGGTCATGACTGCCTGGAATGAGGGAGAAGCTAGGGCTTGCTGACAAACAAAATCCACGAAGTAGGCAAATGGTGGAAAAGGAACATTGTACTCTTCCTTGAACTTAGAACCATGCGAGAGTGTGGTTGTTTTGGCACCTCCTTGTTTTATTTACAGCCCTGGCCTTATTTTCCCAACCAGTGCAGATATTGTGCCCTGAGCTTTTGTTATTGGTCTAGTCAACATGGTGCAAAATTCAAAATGTATTAGAGTGAGTTAAAAATAAAACAATACATCTGACTCACTGGAAGTAGACATATTATCAGTGAAAGAAAGTGAGTAGAATTATGTTTTTTCAGAAATCAGGAATCAAAAATACTTTATTGATCCCCAAAGGGAAATTCTGTACTTCTTTTTTCAGCTGAGACAAGTGCCTGCCGCCAACCTGAATCTCTGAATGAAAGTGAACTCTTCTCACTTCACCTCCCTCAGGTTAGCAAGTATACTTCTGTAGCACACCTGCACCCACCAACACTGGGACCCCTCCCACAAGTACTGCCATCTCTTATTACATCATCTGACACACACACACACACACACACACACACACACACACGCTCACCACTCATTCAGGAGGAAAATGTAAAAAGGAGGGGTTGCAATTGTCCCGAGGGTGTTACAGCACGGCTGGACAGGAGGAGACATCAATTACTCCTTACTGACTGTAATCAATACACTCATCAACAAGGGTAAAGTATCTGTTACAGCCTGTACTGTGTGTGTGTCTCTTTATGTTTTAACCATGAGTATAAGTTCTCCTAAGAAACAGGATCAATACTCTGAATAAGAGATATCACACAGGGGAATGTAAATTAGACGTTTGTCCCCACAATGTCACTGATAGCTTTGCTTTCTCTCTCTTTTGCAGTACATTAAACCTATAGCATCTTTACCACACTTATATGTTTTCAATGTTGATCTAATGAAGAACAACTCTTCTAAAAAAAGCAGTTATTTTTAAGGGTATTACAGTAGACTTTCACGTAGACGTCTCTTTGTTAGATTAGTACTATTCCAACATGATTGGGTCATATAGATTCCATTGTGTTGTTTTGTTATGATCACTTTGGCTACAGAAATTTGAAAAATTTCAGGGATGTAATAACATATAATTTCATTATCTTAAAGTAACAGTCTGACATTTTGGGAATCCTAATTTGGTATCATGCTGAGAGCTTGATGCTGCTTTCATATCTGTACATTAGGTATTAAGCTGCAGCCATCAGCCAATTAGACAAGAAAAAACAGCTAGCCTGGCTCTGTCTAATGGTAAATAAATTACCTAGAAGCACTTTTAAAGCTCAATAATTAAGATGTATCTCATTTGTTCAATCCATTCAAAATTTCTATTTATGCTAAGCTAGATAACCATGCCAATACCATACAGACAGTTGTACCAATTTATTCATATAACTTTTGGCAAGAAAGCAAATGTGTGAATTTCCCAAAATGTCAAACTGCACACAATGTACACCCAAATCCAACCGGCCTGCTGTTACTTGAGAAGAACTGGGTTGTCTCTCATTAATCTTCTGTCTGTCCTGTGTTCTTAGTGAAAGGTTTCATTTTATTTTTGCTGAAAAGGTCTTAATCAATTTATCTGATCTGAATCAGAATCAGTCATAAATTAAGATGATCTGCTGTCAACACATTTACAAACTCACATAAGCAATAGTGTTCAGAGAAAGTGCATTCATGTGTTGCAGTTATGAAAGATCTAGGTTTTGGAGTTCAACATGATTGTGAAACTGATTGTACATGTGTGTGTGTGTGCACGCGCGTGTGCGTTTATCAGTATCCCAAGGCTATGGGTTTCTACAGTGTCATAAAAACACACACACCCTACCACTCAGCTCATTGTGCCACACCCTCAGGTGAGTGTACATGTGTTTTCCCTTAGTGTACCTGGAGCTGCAGCTTTAAGAACAAATACAGGGCTGTGGCTTGGGCGAGTCTAGGCGCTGAATTTGTGTGTGTCACAGAACATTGCCTTCACTGTCCTTCCTCTACTTTAGCACCCAAGGCAAGGTATTTGCTCCTCTGCTGACGTTATACTGAACATGCTGTACACGGAGCACATACACATGACTCACTTGTTAATTCTGGGTACAGATAATTAAAATAATATGCAGTGTGTGCGACTTACATTTGCTAAGTATAAGGTTGCACAATGATGGTTATGTGCCATTCTGCTCCTGAGTCCGAGTTAATCAGCAATGATTCATTAATAATATGATCAGGAAGCCGATTCAGAGATATGTATCTAACTAATCATTTTTATTTTTACTAACTTTTTACTCTTTGTTTATTCACAGTTGGGAACTACTTTTCATTTATTTGCAGTTAGTTCCTGATCTGGTCCTTGGTAACTATACAGGATTTTGTGTGCCTTTATCAATAAGTGTTACCCTAAAATCATGACTGAATGTCAATAGATTGACACTCAGCTGTAGCCGCAGTGGCCTTCCAGTCTGTTGTTGTGTAGACAAAACGTGTGACCTTTATTTCCCTGGAGGATAGTAGAAGAGAAGAAGTGAAGGGGGGATAATGATGTTGACAGGCTGTGGTATGTGTGATGTTGAGGTTTAGACACGATTGAAAAAAAGAACACGAGCACAATCAAGAATATTTTTTCAATAACAACCCAGCAGTAGCTATGGAGGGATGAATGAGAGCAGGTGAGGCTGAAAAAGGTTGACACCAGTGAGAGAACGAGAGCTGAGATCTGATGTCAAAACAGGGGAAGTGTCATACCTTACCTCCTCCTCCTTTGTCTGGCCTTATCAATTTCAAATCAACCGCAAACAGAGTTACCTGTGGTGCAGCTAGGAGGGACTGCACAATCCCACTCAAAAAAACTACATTTAGCCAGGCCGTCTTTTCATTCACAGTATCACATCAATGGATCTCAATACCACCAGAGAGTTGCCATCCTGTTACTCATTTAAAAGTAATTGTAAGAAATAGCTTATTGAAAACCAACACTGTCAACACAGTATAATTTTTAACTTTTGTCTATTGTATAATATTGTATAATTTACTGTATTACAGTGGTTTACTACTTTTAGGATGCCCAGTAACATCTGACAAGGGGACTGCCGATGAAAACTAGCCTGTGGCTAACTCGGGTACATTTACATTTACTTTGAATGTTGATGAGTATTCATTGTCCCTTTTCAAATAAACAGATAAACAGTATGTCTGTTAATTGAGTGGGGGTCCTTCTGTTCTCACTGTGTCAATATGTCAGCATACACACACACACTCACTTTGGGCATGGACTCTGAAAGAAATCCACAAGCCAAGGGTGAGCCAACCTTACTCACCCCACTTAAACACACTGCTGTTATCAGCTTAAGGCCTGTTTCCTGTCCTTCTTCAAGAAGAACCATAAATCACAAGTGATCGTCCAGCTGGCTGCTGCTTTGCTCTGTACCTGGAAGAGGAAAAAACACCAGCCTAAACTGGACAAGACAAACACCAACATGGATACAAAAATAGAGCCAACAGGCAAACGGTCACAAGAGTGAGGAATTCCACTACTTTTAAGAAGGAGATTTTTTATAAGATAGCGTAATACTGTCAAGACATGTGACTGACCGGGACAGAAAGAGACTATTGAGGCTCTGATTCAATGAGCCTGTTCTGGTGTTCAAATACATATCAAATACACTTATTTTCCCAATCTGTTAATAAAAAAATCAAATCTCAAAGATCAAAAGTGAACTGCTTTTGTCCAGCTCCAAGTAATATTGAGTCACAGAGCTGATCCTCACTGGAGATCACGACTTAATTAGATAACAGACCTGTATAAGAACCACATTCTTCCCCTGCCCTTTTCCCTTTCTGTGCTCCTCTCTTCCACCATCATTTGTGCCTTTTATACTGTATGTGGGCAATTTCTTTCACCCTCTCCCTTTCTGTCTGCCCTCCTTCTCAACGTGCAGACAAAGCCGGCGTTGTCTGCTGAAATGCTGCGTTGCGGGGACAGGCTTTGGGTCAGCGTCTCATGGAATGCCTTGAAAACCATCTGTGAGGGATTGTGTTAATGTGCGGGTCTGTGCCCAGTCTGGCCTCGGTGACTCATGTAATGAGTCATTACAGAAGACACAGGCCCTGTGGTGATAGCATGTAATGATCTGGCAGAGAGCGCAGAAAGGATTGTAATTCTAAATTCGGACAAATTTCTAGCTTTGGGTTTCTATTGTGCTGCGGTTTATAGAGGCCAGCTATGTATGGTAAACACATGGGTTGCTGCATATCTCTATTTCTTTTAATCCTTTTGTCCAAAATCATGTCTTTTTCACAGTCTCAGACTTTGTTTCTCTCTATTCCCATCCGTCTCTCCCATTCCAGGTCATTGTATAGCTATTGATGGTTGAACTGATCACCCAACCCACTTTCTGGCAAAATTACTGTACTAACTACTGTGCCAGCACGATTCTCCCTCTTGTCTGTGCTTCTCCTTGCTAACTGCAAGGATGATAGTACACACAATTTACTGTGAGAGTATCAAACATGTGTGCAGATTGCACTCTAGTGTCACTGAGCATTTTGCCAATATGTTCCCTTTTGTGGGAATATGTTGTTTTACGCCCGTTTTCAAGGGAGTATAAGTAAGTAATAAGTATTTGTTAAAGTGGTATCCTTGGAGATCTGTTGTCGGAAGCTGCCTATCTAGCCTGAAGCACTATTTATCACTGCAAATGTGTTTTTGACAAAGCCTCGGGCAGACCTAGTTAGATTCCAGCATTGATCTGGTGCAATCTAACAAAAGACTAACAAAACAATGATATTTTCTAGCTAAAATACACATCACAATAAAGTCAGATTTTCAAGCAATTTAAGGTGTGGTAGGATGGAGTTTGTGCATGTTTGTGTCCATGTGCCAGGAGAGGCCAGTGGGAGGGGCAGCTGAAAGTAAAGTGGACCATATTCAGCCCTCCAGCAGTCAGTCAGTCAGTCGCACCCTGCACCTACTTCAGTAAGGACTCACCTTTCACCAGTTCAAGGTTGTTGTTTTTTTTGTATTTGATTGTATCTCATGGAGGGCAGGATCACCTGTGGATTGTGGACGGTCGTCTTTCTCCTGGGATGCGGACGACTCTCGGCTTTCAACCTGGACACCGACAATGTCCTGCGAAGGAGCGGAGATCCAGGCAGCCTGTTCGGCTTCTCTCTCGCCATGCACCGGCAGCTGGTTCCGGCGGATAAGAGACTGTAAGAGCCACATTTTTGTTTTAAATGGCAGCAAGTTTTGGAGGCATTTCCTATATGCTCACGCGTCGCCCTGGCCTCGGAAACACGCTATAACAGTTGCATGTCATTAAAACAACCTCTGTAACCATGTAATTAAAATGTCACAGCAGTGTAGGCGACTTTAAGTTTATTTTGGGCGGTTTTGAGCTGCGACAGGAGATGAAAAAGCCCTTTTAAACCTACTCTTAAGAACCAGAAACACAATTTAAGTTACAGAAATGTCACTAGAATGCTACGCAATCATTTGAGCTCAGGTAGGCCATGTCGCAGGTAGCTTCAACCCAGTAGGCTAACTGTTTTTCACAAAATCTCAGCAAACCAATCCTTCTTCTTAAAATAATGTACTGTACCATGTGCACCTGTTGTAGCCATAGGCCTACCCCTTGTTAATCTTTTTCGAGTCTTTCCTTCCATGCATTGAACGTGGTTACTTATTCGTGAGTTTTTATTTTTCCTCCACAGCAGATGTTTGTTCACGTGCACGCATCGGCGCGCGCCCACATGATTTTTCTTTCTTTTTTCTTCTTTTCCACCCAATGTTGTGTTAGCTGAGACCGAGCCTTGGCATGTCGGCCCAAAACATCCCATTCAATCATTGTTGGCATTTTTATGGGCATTGATTCAGAGGGATTTGTCATTCTGCATAAAGGCTAACTGCCATCAAGTGGTCACCGGTTTGAATAGTCTGGATTAACTGACCTGAGATCAGAGCAGTCAAATTATTTAATATGGGAATCAGTTTGACTGCAATGGACCAGCCAGAAATATACACATTTGCCTATTTGTGATTACGGCACTTCCCTAAAGTTTTGTTGGTACATAATAAGTGGTGGACGAAGGACTCAGATCCTTTAAAATTAGCAACACCACACTGTAAAAACTTGGTATAAGTAAAAGTCCAGCATTGAAAAGTACAGTACAGTAAAGAAGTATTACATTTTAATCTTGTAATTGGTTGAGGTAAGGCTAATTTGAAGTGCTTTATATATTGTTGGGCAGTTTAATCTAAAACAATGCAACATCATATGTATGTATGTATGTCTTGAATAAATTAAGTAAAGTAGCTAATAACTAACTAATAAATAACTATTAAATAAATGTATAGTGGAATAAAAAGTACAGTATTTCTGTTTGAACTGTAGTGGACTAGGAGTAACCTATTAAGTAAAGTAATATTAAATGGAAATTTCCATTTAAGTGAGTAATATTCCATCACTGTCCCTAATACATGAAAAGATGCCATTTTGTATATTATGTCATTTAAAGTACCTTACAGTGCCTGCAGTGGGCATCAGACTGTACTTTAAGTATTGGTTTGTATTTGTAAAGAAGGGTTACCACAGTGTGTTTACCCACTGCAAGATACCCTGAACTGTCCAGCATGTCCAAGTCTTTAACCTTCTCCCCAGAGGTTAAACACGGTTCTTACAGTTATTTACACACTTCTACTACTTCTGTGCATTCACATACACAGTGGCAGTTTGTGTCCTAGTTTTACGCTGTGTCTAAATGAAGTACACACGGTGCTTGTTGCAGATTTATAATTATGAAGATATGCTGGTTTTCCTCATCGTCAGTGTTAGTAAACTGAAAACCAATATCAGTTGTGTCTCTGGGAAATTGTGATGGCCATTTCTCACTACTGTCTGACATTTGATTGTCTAAACTATTAATTGATGAATGGAGAGGTGTCATTTCAGGCAGAATTTTAGTGGGTTTAATTCTCATGATGCAGAGCTATTTGCCCTTGTTAACAGTTTGTTGAACAAGACTTTTATATTTCTGTTTTTAATCAGTATAGAAACAGATACACTTAAACCATCAGCAGCATGTGCGCGTGTTACATTACAGTGCAAGTTTGAATGTGTGTGTGTGCATGTTTGAGCAGGAAGCCATGTTTGTTTTGCAAGTGATGGTGCTCACACTGCTGTTGTAGAGGTGGAATGTGCTCTCACTGTGGACTGTGTATTTTTGTGTATGCTCATGCATCCACATACTGCGTGTTAATGTGTGTCTGTTTGGTGTGTTTTAATGGTGCTGATGCATGCTGTGGCTGAGCACTGAGGCGTTGCCTTGTTGTCAGTCACTTGGAAAAGTGTCAGTGAGCTCAGTGTTCTGCTAGATACTTTCCTAACCTGAGGCAAAAAAATAGGTAGATAGATAGATAGATAGATGTTTTGTGCTGATAGTGATTTTCTTTCCCTCTGAGAGTTCATTATCGTACATTGCATCAACATGTGTGCCTTGGCGTGTGTGTGCTTGTGTACCCCCATGGGTGTGCACAGCGAGTCCCAATCCGTTGCCAGTCATGCTAACTTTTATGCGATCTTATGTCTTCCAGTCTTTTTCATGCCCTACTGGAATGAGTGTACCTGCAGGAAAGGGCAGGTTGGGATCATGTATATGCATGTGTGTACGTGTCTGTGTGTGTTTGTGTGTGTATGTACCATTCCATGGTTGGTCATAATTGCCAGATGGAGCTGTGTAATAAAGTCAGGAGGGAAAGTGCAAAATGCATGAGTGGGGAGAGGAGGGAGGAGGAAACCGAGCGAGAGTTAAGGGAAGTTTAAGAGCTTGGATTGAGTGTAGGGACTGTGTGGGAGAAAGAGATACACACTGGTTTGGGAGAAATGGATAGATGTAGCACAAAGAGCAAAGGATATAGAGACACGCTGTAAGAAAGAGGAAATCAAAACATACCTGCATTGCATGTTAAATGTTAGAGGAGACTGCAGAGTTTAGTATTTAACTTTATGTGCGAGTGTATATGGTCTGTGTATGAGACTCATACTTAGTCCTTTCCCCTCCTCTCTTCCCCTCAGGTTAGTTGAGGTTATCCAACATCAAACAGAGAGAGAGAGACAGGAACTGAAGAAAAGAAAGAAGTGATGACTGAAAGAATGCGGAGAGGAACATAAATCAGTTGTACATCTGGGCACCAAATATGAACCATTATTCAACCAGTCAGACTCGAGGAGAGGGCTTGGTCCTGGCAGACGGAGGGAGAGAGAAGTTGGGTAACACATGACATGAACCTCTGGATCTGCAACCCATTTTGAGGTGAACGCCTCTTGATAGGGTGCCACTGGCTGTCGCTATGCAACGGGCTATGCACTAGCTGGGCAGCCAGTTTGCTGCTGTAAAAAAACAAAACAATACAACACTCTCAATGGGATGTCTCTGTAATGGTCACTCTGCGCTGATCCTGCGCAGGGAGAGTCTGCCTGTGTGTCTGAGTGCCACTATGTGTGTGTCTGTTTTGCGAGTCATTGCACACACACACACACACACACATACACTCTCTCTTTCTTTGTTTGTCTTTGTCCTTCCTGTAGACTAAGCCTGTGTGTTGCGGCTTCCTCTGCTGGTGGCGAATGATTAGATAAACAGCTGGGTCACTGTCAGTGAGGCAGCGGGTCGGCGTTATCGCAGTGCCCGTCCCTGACACGTCATGTCAGCGCTTCACTCTTCAATGGCAAAAGAAAATAATAATGTACAGCAATAAAGATAATATGTGTCTTCTGTGAATAGTAGCCAATTTAGATTCTTGATCATTTGGGTCATAAGTCTCTGCTCTGTAAATGATTTAATTGTCACGCAATTGTTCAATTAATCTGTAACGTAATCTTGATATAATGTGTTGTTTTATTTTAACATCATTGTTGCTGTTTGTGCACTATTGCTGCTTTCATTTACCCCAAAGGAAACATCTGAACGAGACCCCAAATAAGTATCAGTGTGATTATGTAGAAGTAGGAACTACAGTGTCCATTCTTCATTAACGCAGCACAAACCCCAGACCCAGTGACCCCTTTTACCAGAGTCCAATGTGTCTTGGCAGAGCTCTTTCCGTCCATTCTCCTGACTTCGTGTGTCATGGGAGATAATGGGAGTGTAGATGTGCCCACCTGGGTTTCACTGCTAGTCACAACACCTCTCTTTTCAGTGATGACTCATTTGAATCAGACTTATCTTTGATAGACAAACACATGCCCTATCAATTTCACTCGGTGTGAAAATATGTTTTCTGTGCGTTACGGCAGTGCACAAAGAGGTGGAGAATTGACTTCTGACTGTGGTGTCAAGTGTCGCTCACTCCCCTTGGCTGGATTGGACACTTAATGGGTGGGAGAACAGCACAAAATTATTGTTCTCTGAGTTTTGAAATGAGGCCAAACCAATCCAGTGTTTAAAATGGGATGAACAGTGTCATTGCAGAAGGAGTGTGTTTTCTATTGTGATGACTTGTCTTGATGAATTTCATTTTAGAGAAATGTCTTCATATTTTCTCAGTATTTTCCATAAAACCCATTTAAGCGGCAGCATTATAACAAGCTGTACTTTGTATGCCTTATAAATAGATTTATTGTCCTTTGCTAATCCCCATCACGCCCGTTGAAGTCAATATGCATGATGATTTACGTTGTCTGAAAAAGTTAGCTTTATACTTTGACATCTTCTCCCACATGCAGTAAGTGCTTACAGTGATGACTAATGAGGTCTACACTGCAAACATGATGATCACGTTAGGCTTCAGCTCTTCACTCTGACTATATGTCTCTGTAAATTCCTTCCCTGATGGTGTGTGTATCTGAGAATGCTTTGTGTTCTAGCTTAAATTTGCTTTACTTAATCTCATCTGGTGAAGACAGTGTGCTGTACAACATTAACTCTAGATGTCATCGGACAGATAAAGTGAGCCAGGGAGAGCACCTGGGACAAACATTCAGAAAGAGAGAGAGAGATTGGTGTGTGCTGTACTCTGCACTGTAAACTTCCACAAAGCATCAGTTCAAATTATGACATTGTTGGCGTTTGATTTACTCTGTAGGAAACCCTGGGAACGGGATGCCCATCGTCAAGACTTGGGTGTGGCATGTGCCCTTGTCCTTGGTCCACAAAGGCAGCCTGTGTGTGTGTGTGTGTGTGTGTGTGTGTGTGTATGTGTATCTGTGTGTGTGTGGAGAGAGATAGAAAGCCTGGTTCAATCAACCACAGCAGGCGTTTGAAAGGGGTCTTTGACTGAGTTGTACCGTGAGGACATGGAACATCAGTTTGGTGGCGGATGTGTGCGTGTTCGTATGTGTGAATATGGCTGCTGTGTGACAGTAGAGTGGAATGTGTGATAATATAATGTGCGTCCTACATGACAGATGAGTGTTACAGCTTGAGCCTCTTTCACAATGTGGATTTGATCGAGCTGCGTACATCTTAACAGACTCATTTGTGTTTCTGTTGCAGGCTGCTGGTCGGTGCCCCGAAAGCAAAAGCCTTGAGTCGTCAAAAAGCTAAAGTGACAGGAGGACTGTACAGCTGTGACATGAGCTCCACCTCAGCTGGTTGCACCAGAGTTAACTTTGATAATAATGGTAAGATTTCTGCTGACACCTGTGCTTTTCTCTAATATGTTTTTGGTTATTTTAGATACCCCCCCCCCCAAATATTTGAGTCACAATATCCCTTTTGTGTCTATTTCTGTCCCTGTCTCTGTGTAGAGGACACTTCCAGAGAAAGCAAGGAGAACCAGTGGATGGGAGTGTCAGTCAACAGTCAGGGGCCAGGAGGCATGGTTGTGGTAAGACTGTGTGTCTATGTATCTGAACATGACCTTGAAATTGACTGAAACAGTTATTTGAGAAAAGTAAGAAACTATTTTTATTGTTAATTAATAATTTCAGTACTTTTTAATCAAAAATGCCAAAAATGTTGTGGTTTCACATGCAGCTTTTTTAATGTGAGAATCTGCTTTTATATCATTGTAAACTGAATATCTTCGGGTTTGGACTGTTGGATAAAACAAGAAATCTGAAGGTCACATTGGACCCTGGGAAATTCATTATTTTCTATTTTATGATATTATATTGACTTAACTGTGAATCAACCAATCGATCAATTGATAGAGACAGTAATAATCCGTTTTAGCACTTCTTAGTTATCCAAACAGAAACCTTTAAACACACAAAAATGAATTAAATATTTTTAATTCATGCCAATATTCCGTGTTTACTATTAATAGTACAACAATAAAAAAAATTTGGGGGATTTTAACAAGTCAGTTAAAGAAGTCATAAGCTACAACAACTGATTATTTCAATGTTGTTTGATCAGAAATTTTCCTTCGGTTAATCACTTTTAACACTATTGTTTATTCTCTAAATTGTCAGAAAATCGACATTGGAATTTCCCAGCGCCCAAGGTGACATCTTCAAATAGCTTGTTTTGTCCAACCAATAGTCCCTAAATCAGAGAAATTAAATTTACACTTAAATAAAACAAGGAAATGCAGCAAATCCTTGTATTTGAGAAGTTTAATAAATGGCTCAGTATTGGAGCTCAGTTGGTTAATCACTATGCCATCTAAACTCTAAACGGTCATTACAACACAAGCTTTAGATTTTAATCAACATTATATCAACTCAACTGTGGTTCTGTTAGACCTGTGCCCATCGCTACCAGCGCCGGACCAGTGTGAACACAGCCATCGAATCCCGTGACATTATCGGCCGCTGCTACGTCCTCAATCCAGATTTATCTATCGATCCTGGATTAAGTGATAACTGGCATTTCTGTGAAAGCCGGTCCAGAGGTCACGAGATGTTTGGCTCATGTCAGCAGGGCCTCTCTGCCACATTCGACAAGGAATACCATTATGTCATCTTTGGGGCTCCTGGAGCGTACAACTGGAAAGGTAGTCTTAATGTGTGTGTGTGTGTGTGTATGTGTGTGTGTGTGTTAAACAGTATGAGCATCGATGTTTCAGGTAAGAAATGCAAAAGATTAACTGTCACAGAACTTAACTGCACATGTGCTTCATTATCTACTCTAAATGATTTATGAACTTTTCATCACAAAGGAATTTGCCATTTATGCTTTTTTCGACATTACTGCCAATTGGGATTATTGTGTTATGGGTTTTGAATCTTTTTATTGCCAGCCAGATCTCTCCAGTCTTAACTCGTCTGTCTGCTCTTCCCGTCTCCTCTCTCCTCCAGGCGTAGTTCGCATGGAACAAAGGAATGACACCTTGTTAGAATTAGGCGTCTATGACGACGGTCCTTTTGAGGTGGGAGATGAGAACGATAAGAACCCTGAGCTCGTCCCTGCTCCTGCCAACAGCTACCTGGGTAAAACACAGCTCGCTCTACCCCCTTCATCCATTCATTGCTAATCATATGCCATCACTTCATTTGCTCCACTGTCACAAAGAAGAGTATTGAAGTACCTGACTAACTCTGACTATAAAAGCAAGCATTCCTTGGTCTTGTATTCCAGGCTTCTCTCTGGACTCGGGGAAGAGTCTGACCAAGAAGGGCCAGCTGACGGTGGTGGCGGGAGCTCCCAGAGCGAACCACAGTGGAGCAGTGGTGCTGCTGAAGAAAGGCGAGAACTCAAGAAACATCTTGGTAGATGAGTACACCCTGGAAGGTGAAGGGCTGGCCTCATCTTTTGGCTACGATCTGACCGTGCTGGATCTCAATGGGGACGGGTGAGTGACTCAGGGTGATAACGCACAGCCTCTAACTTCTGCTTCAAGAGTGCTGTCACTATTACTGTATGCTCACGAACAAGGAATGCTCTGGTTGGTTAGTTGGCAGGACATAGTGGTGGGAGCACCTCAGTACTTTGAGAAGGACAAAGAAATTGGAGGAGCTGTCTACGTCTACGTCAACAAAGCTGGAAATTGGAACCAAGTAACACCTACCAGAATAGATGGATCTGAGAACTCAATGTTTGGCCTGGCTGTGGAAAACCTGGGAGACATCAACCAGGATGGCTACCACGGTGAGGCTGTGATGCGTGTGCATATGTATACTAATGTCAGCTGATATTTCTATCTGCCTCTCGTTGAATGAAATGTACCTGTATAACCACACTGTAAGTCACTGTTGTCTTTCTTGTCGTCAGATTTTGCAGTGGGAGCTCCTTATGAGGATGATAGTGCAGGGAATGTGTATATCTACCACGGATCAGACAAGGAGCTCAGATATAATAAAGCTGCACAGGTATGGAGTACACTGGTGGAATAACATACCTTTTTCAGCTGTGTCTCAGCTGCAGTGTTTTGTTTTGTGCGGTAGGAAGGCTGTCAGTTTGATCGTCATGCTTGGACCCTAAAATCTTCCTACAAAACTAATTTAGGTCAAATGTGGGTGTATTTTTCAACATATAGATTATTAAGTAGATATTTCTTGTGGCTGGAATCAAAACGTGTGTTTCCCTTGCTTTAGGTTCTGTCCGGCAAGCCTTTAGGAGTCAGGCTGTTTGGCTACTCTTTGGCTGGCAACATGGACCTGGATAAGAACTTCTACCCTGACCTCGCAGTCGGATCCCTGTCTGACTCTGTGTTTGTCTTTAAGTGAGTAAACTGGTACGTTTTTCTCACTGTACATGTCTGATTGTCATGGTTATAGAGTTGCTAACTGAGGGCTGTCCTCCCAGAGCTCGTCCAGTTATTAAAATCAACAAGGAGATCACATTCTCACCTTCAGAAATCGACCTAACCAAGAAGAACTGTGGCAACAGCTTCTGGTACGTGTTTTCTTTTGTTTTCCCCTGTTGTCAAATATGGACCATTATATTTATGGGAAAAGATAATGAAAGATCCTGTAGTTTCCATCCATCCATTCAGTAGGTGCAACTATTAATTGCTGGATATTCATGAACTCTGTGTAAAAACTGTGAAACACAATGCCAGTACCGCGTCTGACTGTGGATAAACTGCAATGTGTCCCCAGCTTGGAAGTTGAGGCATGCTTCAGCTACACTGCCAACCCCAAGAGCTACTCTCCCAGACTGAGTAAGCTGAGCTATGTTTTTCTTTATTAAAAATGTCACCGTTATCATGTTTTCGTTTCTTATTATCAGAAAATACAGAGATTCAACAGCAAGAAACTGTAGTACTTATAATGATCCCCAGTAATGGGGAGGTTACAGCCTTGCACAAATAAATCTTACGTCCCTGTCCCATCCAGCGGTGGCATACTCCCTCCAGGCCGACGCTGACCAAAGGAAGAACGGTCTTAACTCCAGGGCGACCTTCCTAGAAACCACTGATCCTAGCTATGAGTCCAAAGGGGTCATCACTATAGACGGCAAAGGAACGAAACAGTGTGTTAAACGCCAGCTCACTATACAGGTAGGGACTCTTTGGAAATGTCATTCTTCTCTCTTGAGATCAAAGTGCATTGTGGGTGGTTGTGTGTAACGTTGTGTGATGCCGTCCTCATTGTACAGGACAACATTCAGGACAAGCTGCGTGGGATCCCCATCGAATTGTGTGTGGACATCCAGGACGCTAAACGGAAACGCAGACAGAGCTCACCTTCCCAGCTGCTGCCCGTCCTGGATGCTGCAGAGCCAATGACAACTCGATCAATGGTGTGTGTGCATGGTACTTGACACTTACTGAACACATTGAGAAATAAATTTAGTAGACGTGCAGTAGCTTTGATGTTCCCACTAATCTTTTTATGTGCGTGTGATTGTGGCTGTAGGTGAATTTCCTGAAGGAGGGTTGTGGCAGTGACAATGTTTGTCAGAGCAACTTACAAGTGAAATATCGCTACGGCCACAGGTCAACTGACGACAAGTTCACTGCATTAGAAATGTAAGAGAAAAACACACACACACTATCAGTAAAATGTTTCAGTTCTTATTATACATCTTAGGCTATCCTTAAGATAGGGTTACTATATTCTGACATGCACCTTCATCAGCATAACTTCTGTCTGTCTGAAGAAAGGAAAAGGTGCCGGTGATCTCGCTCAGCGACCAGAAGGACATCACCTTGGAGGTGAAAGTAGACAATCTAAATGGAGATGACGCGTACGAAGCCGCTGTGGTCGTCTCCCTCCCCCCCTCCCTTACCTACTCCACTTACCGCATTCCACCTAATGTGAGTCTCGCTTTCACTGCCACTTTCTCTCTCTTTCATGCACACACATACCAATTTGTGGTCCTGATTGGAACTTGTTATTGACTTCAGGAGCGGCAGGTAACCTGTACAGCCAATAAAGACGGTTCTCAGGCCAACTGTGAGCTTGGAAACCCCTTCAAGCGTGACTCAGAGGTGAAAGAAAATCAACCTTTTGGCACTGTCTACCTCCTCTGCACAAGTGGCACTGTTAATACTAATATAATGTCTCTGTGTCTGTGCATGTAGACAACGTTCTACATTATTCTGAGTACATCACGCATCTCTCTCAACACTACTGAACTGGAGATTGATCTTCAACTAAAAACGTAAGTATATCTAACTGTCTTATAACATTGATTTACACTTTTTAAACAGTTTTTAAATGGTGGATAGTTTGATGGTGGTCTTGATTATTTCTGCTTCAGTCATACAATAAATAATACCACAGATACGCTCCTGGGTAATGCACTTACCTTGATTATGTATTACCACTTGTAGTCCATTGGAAGTATCTGGCTTGACCTGTGTGTAACCCTCTGATCTGACAGGACAAGCAACCAGCAAGAAACCCCAGTCAAAGCAAAGGCAAAAGTGGCCATCCAGTTGCAGCTCTCTGTTTCAGGGTGAGAAACACACACATGCAGTTCATGCACCCAAAACACACGTTTACACACATTCAGGCTACTAACTGTTGCTTCTTCATCGTTCCAGACAAGCCCAGCCATCTCAGGTCTACTTTGCTGGAGAGACCAAAGATGAGGAGGCCATAGAGGAAAGTGAAATTGGCACTGCCATCACGCACCAGTTCAGAGTGAGTACAGGAAACCTCCAGAGTGGCTAGTACTCTTCAGCACTCTTAAGATGTATCCGTCTGTTTTGTATCTATTTTATTAGAATTTTTATTAATGCAACATTCTGTATGTATGTGTGCTTTAGTTAGACAAGTCATACTCTATCATCTGAGGTGGAACACTGTCCCTCTTTTGATTTACAGATTATCAATCTCGGAAAGCGCTTGACAAACTTTGGCACCGCCACCCTCGAGATTGAATGGCCGAAGGAGACTGACAAGGGGAAGGGGCTGCTCTACCTGATGAAGATCAGCTCCACTGGAGTGGAGAACATAGAATGCACTCCCAAAGACCAGATCAACCCTCATAACAAGGTAAGTGAAAACATCCTATGAAGGCATACCTGTCAACCCTCCCGTTTTTTCCGTTACTTTCATGTATTTTATCATTCTCTCATGATGTCCTCCCACTGAGATATTTTCCTGTAAATCTTATATATATAATTAACCTTTATAAAAATAAAAAGCTCTGTTCGACATATTTGATGTGTTTGCTACATTCCCCTAAAATGGCACCCGCCAATAAAACAAGTGGAGGAAGAGCTGTCGAAGAACAGCAGCGCGAGGATTCAAGGATGATTGATGTCCTTTTGTGTTCTGTTGTTTGTATCGAATTCTGACCACCTAATTTACTTTTTTTTAATTAGTTGACCCAGTTTTTGTTGCACTGATTTTAAAACAAGTGCTTGCCTTGTGGTGATTTTAGGATTCATTATGTGTACCCTTGTCAAAATGTAAGTGATATGTGGACAGTGGTAGGGGTGGTGAGACGGCCTGGGGCAGGTTGCCTGAAAGTTTCACTTATTTTCACATCCCATGTTGACAAGTATGCATTAAGGAGTGGTGGTCACTCTGCCTGCACGTATACGTTTTCAATTAGCAGTTTTGTGGTGGAAAGAAGTAGACAATTTTACATTTATAGATTTATATGTATTTAGACAAATAAAGAAGTTAAATTTGTTATAGTTCAATGTACTTTTTCTTCCCTGCTTTAAGAAACCAAGTAACACGAGGAGAAGAAGAGCAGCAGAAAACACCCAGGGAGGTGTCCAGGGCACTATTTCACGTTTAATTGAGAGGGAGAAATCTAAAACTCTGGTAACACCACACTATTTTGTTTTATATTATTATGTGTGTGCATTTGTAGCAAGAAGTATGGCAAATGAGTAGTAACTTTGTGCTGCCTTCTGTGTTGACAGTCCTGTGATAATGGGGCAAACTGTGTGAGCATAAGGTGCCCCCTGCGGGGCCTGGACAGTAATGCAGTCATCACTCTCCACTCCCGCCTCTGGAACTCCACCTTCATAAAGGTATCCACGATGTCTTTACTCGACTATTATGTCATATTTGAGATGGGTAGCAACTCTATGGGAGTGGCTATTTGAGAATCAGCTTCACTGGCCTGAGAAGGAAAAGCAAAGTTTTGACAGGCTGTAATTAAAATATAAATATAAAATAAAATTTTGATTCATTCAAACGTGGATGTCTAATTAAATTGTTTTTTTAGTAGTCTCAGGTTTGCAAAGGGAAACCAAACAAGGTGTTTGTGACTTACTAAACGAAACACAAAAACACAAGTAATTTAGTAATATGACTTGAATTATTCACATTATTGCAACAAATTAATCTGGTTATTTCAGTGTCTTGCTTGATTGCACCATTTAAACTTGACATTTTCCTTTTTTCCTTTAAACAGGATTTTCCCAATCTCCATCATGTGGAGGTGACAGTGACGGCCACTCTGCATGTTGATAGCACAATAACGAAGACAGTGCTGCAAAACGGTAAAACACAGGTAACTAAACACCGAAAACAAAAATGATTTACTATTTGCAACAGTACTGGACATTATTACTTTATTGCATGACAGGGCAGTTGCTGAAATCAGTGTTGTGCATGAACATCAAAAACCTGAGCTTGTGTACAATATAAATAGGAAGAATAAAAAGACATTTATTAAAGTGTAGTTGACACTCTGATCCGGAGGTCTGAATTAGACTGTGTTCCCCAGGTGAGACTAACAGTGTTCCCAGAGAGGCGTGAAGCCCATTATGGAGGAGTGCCATGGTGGATCATCGTGCTGTCCATCTTGCTCGGCCTGCTTTTGTTGGGCCTGTTGGCTTTCCTTCTCTGGAAGGTAGGACCGATGGCCACCCTAATCCCTAGCTAATAAAAACACATAGTACACTTACATTTTCATGATTTCAACTGAGAAAGCATGTAAAGTCTGTAAAGCACCATTTACAGAACAGCTGTGGGTATAAGTAACAGTGATTACTCACATTTTCTAACCGTTTTCCTCTCCTCAGTGTGGCGTCTTTGGGAAAAAGAATAAACAGAACCCGTCAGAAAAAGAAAGACTGACACCAAATGCATAAAAAGAGAGGGTAAAATGACCCGGCCTGCCACAAATGAGTGAAACTTCTTCTCGCTCCTTTTTGCTACAAAAGTGCTGCTTTCTGGTGTTTGGCAGGCAGTGGGCAATTCTCACACTGTGACACGAATGCAACTATAAAAGCTGACTCATTGTTTCTGCAAAGACTTTATAAGAGTTTCACACATGGTTATGTGTGGATCATTAAGGTTTACCTGCATGGCCAGGGGAGGTGATGGCTAATTAGCAATGACTGTTATTTAATGCTCTGAGGAACTACACCACGGGGGCTGTTCTGCATATCTTTGATTCACTCTTCCTTGATTTCCAATTTCTTTTGTTGTTATTGCACAACACCAAGGTTTCTTTCTCTCTACAATAACACGTTTACTTTCTTCAAGGAGTGCAGCTGGCTCATCTACACCTCTTAATGGACCCACTGCATCTCGTCTCTTGCCTGTCAAACAGGTTGATGACACTAAATGTCTCAACCTCCTTTGCTTTCTCTGAATGGCTTTAAATAGCCTTTTCCCAAACAAAATATTCATCACGTTTTCCCTTTCTTCTCTGCAGTGTGGCTTTTTTAAGCGTGCCAAATATGAAGACAAGGTTCCCAGTTACAATGCTATTCGGATCAAACGGGACGAGAGAGCAGTAAACCCTGGAAATGGTAACTGGGAAAACATGGAAAAGAAGCCCTGGATGACAACCTGGCATGACAAGGAACATTATTCTTAACAGCCAATGAGATCAGACCCCACAAAGATTCCTGTTGCTTACTGAAACTCCCTAATGTACTGTAAATAGAGAAACATCAGAAAATGAAAAACAGAAAGAAAAAAACTTTTGTAGGACTAAATACTTGAACATTCTGCTTCAGAGGCTGAATTGATCTTGGATAAAGTATGTATGAATCACTGGAAGGAGTGTGTGGGAGATGTCCTGAGTTTTGTACATTTACTATGTTGACAGAGGAGAGAGGGGAGGTTTTTTGTACATTTGAATGTTTTGCAGAACTGTTTGTATTTATTCTTTGCGAGGAGTACTTTGTTACATGCCTTACAGGCCAAAGAGTCATACAATGCATACACAGATGACCTTTTATAAAAACTACAATGTTTATTTCCCCAATTTAAGAGTGCATTTCAAAAAAAAAAATAAAGAAAAAAGACACTACATTTTCTTAACAGTTCAGCATTTTTTTGTGCTCAAGGTACCTCAGGTTTTACATTATGGAGGAACAACAACTCATCCACATTTGTCGAGCACTGGGTTTGTAAATATGCTACCAAGCCTCTCCAGAATTCTCCTTTTATTCACTGGCAGTAAAATAGTTAGAACAAAGTTTCTTGAATAATAAAAAAAAAAAAACAAAGTCATATCCAAGTGTTGTGTGCATTTATTCAAGGACAAAAAAGATGAATGAGTTTAAGGCATCAGGAAGAAATTTAAATTATTTATTCATACATAACATTTACAGCAATACCTCAGTGCTTAAATCAGCACATCATTAAATATTAAAACCATTCTAACAATAATTTAATGATAAAAAAACATTACTGTAAAAACAGTAGCAAGCACGAACTTTACAACCAACATTGAGACACGCATTTGTTGCGAGTGAACTTGGTGGTGGAGTCAGCCTCTGCGGAGAGGTTCCTATGAATGACAACCAGTTCTGTATCCTAAATGATAACTATTCAGATGTGAACAATAGAAGGCGTGTGCAGCAATAACACAAAAAAAAAAAACCTTCAAGTGTATTTGTGTTGGAATGCAAACACACCCTCATGCTGGTGGTGTATCTCTGATATCACCTTTATAAGAGGGACTCCGTTCTTACAGTTTTTCCACTGCATCGGTTGTCTTTTACAGACATTGCACTCTCCTTGTCCAAAACCACATTCTTCCCCTTCTCTTTCAGCCTCTTCTCTTCTTTCCTCTGTCCCTTATCTTCAGTTTTTCTCATCTCCTTCAGCTTCTTCTTGAGGGCAGACCGGTCACTATGACCACACACCCCCAGAGCCTGACGACAGAGGGGAGAAAGAGACACATATGGAAGATGTGTGCAAATGTAAAAAGGAGATAAATTGGATTCCGGTCAGGTTAATGACCCAACAAAACCAGATTCCAAACTTAGAATTTCGCTAAATATTCACAAGTGGTTTAAGTCTAATAAAAGTGGACAGAGGCAGTCTCATTATAGTAGTTCTTATCAGTGGAGCCTCGCCAATATATATCAGCATGTCCTTTGTTTTGTTAAATAGCAGAGGTGGGACCAAGTCATCGTTTTTCAAGTCAGAGTCAAGTCTCAAGTCAAGGTACAGCAAGTTCAAGTCTTAAACGCGCTCTTCAAATTTAAAAAACAGTTTTAAAAAAGTTAAAATAATTAAGTTAATAAAACAATGTTTAATGAAGCATAAGCCTGTACAGAAAGAAGGCAGAAATGCAGTTTCATACAACAAATTTCATGAAAATTAAATGTTCATGTAGGGCTGCTAATTTTTTGTCAATATCGAGATCACATTTAACAGGATTACTCATTGCCTTAGGAAACAAACTATTGAAATGTAATAAACTAGGCTACTATATATGCATTACTCCAAAATCCCATATAGCCCATGAAATAAGAAACAATAATCCAACATTAACTTTAATCAGCATCTATAGCACAAGATGATGACAACTGGGGGGGGGGGGGGGGGGTGCGGACGTAGGGGAGCAGTGAAGGTGAACTACTCGAGTTGACGAAGTTAGTTAGTTACAGAACGCTGAAATACAACCGTGGTGTTTTGTCGGCAGATGCAGTGACAAACCAACGGTGAGAAAACTAAATCGCTATGACGTTAGAAGACGCAGACACAGTGGAAACCGATCAGGTAAAGAAACACTGAACACACCTTTTTAGGGAGGGACGAGAGCCTCAGCTGTAAAGGAAAGGGGTGCGCTGGATTTATAAAACAAAAACGAGTGTAGTTGTGAAACGGCACCCGGCGCAATTATCGTTTTATCTTAATTAACTTGTTTTGATAATTGGTGGAAGCAGCTTCACGCAACAGCTGCGGCAGTCTCGCTACACTGTTTCGACCTGACTTTTTTTCTCCGTGAGGTAGAGGAATTTAGAAAGTTGCGTGGCCCTGCCTATGCGTAAAATTCATCCAGCCAGAGGGAACGATCGCAAACCGTTTACAGCGCGCCGGTAGTAGGCCTACTACACAACCCATTGTAGGTCCCCGGAGGGAGAGTCGCGGACGCTGGGGCGTACAGGGCCAGGAACAGGAGATCGCGGAGCGGCCGGGCGCGCTTCGGACGGTCGGTGATTGTTCCGTCTTGCTGGAGGAAGCCACACGATCCAGTCTAATTGAGCACCGCGCTATGTTGATGCGCTGCGCAGTTTATTTTTTTAAATTTTTATATATCATTTATATTCGTGCATGGGGAGTGTCAAGTAAGCTCGAGTCAAAAGGCTCAAGTCCAAGTGAAGTCATGAGTCATTGCTGTTCAAGTCAAGTCTTTGATTTTGTCAAGTCCAGGCTAAAGTCAATTTTTGTGACTCGAGTTCACACGTCTGTTATAGTATCACTATATAGTTTGTGGACTGATAGGCAACAAGAAATTGCAAAAATATGATTGAGGTAATTTAGACAGTGTGGAAGTTAGAGTTTGTGTTCACTAGAGGGCACTGACAAAAGTCTTTCAAACTGAAATGTCAGCACACATGGTCCAATAAACAGTTTTAGGGGATTCTTATGCATGTATTATATCCTTATGTTAAAAAGGGTTCAGCCAATATATCCCTATCAGCATATACCAAAAAAAGAAAGAAAAAAAAAAAAAAAAAAAAAGTGTTCAGCCCCAGTGACTTAAACAGCTATTTAGGTCTTGAGGATACGGATATTGTAACTTCAAAAACGCGTTTATAAGAATACAGTTATCCGGTTAATATGACAAAGTGTGTACGAGATCCGTCCATGAATATATAAAAAACAGAATCTGTGCACCTGTGCCTACCACAGGTGATAAATTATGTGGTTCCCCCCCCCCCCAAAATCCTAGCTGCTCACCTTGAGTTTCTCACTATCCATGTTGAGCAGTTGTGTCCCATCGACACCTCTGGCAGTGAACTCAGACACATACTGGTCCATGTTCATAGCACTTAGCCACAAACACACCTGTTGGTTGTTCCACTCCGAGACGGGTTGAATTTGCCACTGGTTATTATTGGTGGGAACTGGGTCATCGTCCAACGTCTGACAGGACACCAGAGACAGGAAGCAGACAGTAACGTTGAGAGAAGGAAAGAAATGAAACTGTAATTAAAGACTAGAGTTGGCTTAAAGAATACTCCTTGGGGGGGGGGGGCACACTCACCTCAGTGGAGGAAAAGGTGAAAGTGTGAGAGTGTCCAGAGAGGGAGAGATTAGAGACATGACCCACCATGCTGGAGCTGCGCACTGGAGAGCCAATACTCTGCAACCAAGAGGAAAAAGACCTATAGGCTGCCTACATACTGTGCTTCAACATCTGTGGCATGCAAACCCATGCATGTTTTTAAAAAGGATCAGAAAGCTCAGACAGAGGCGGATGGTATGCAGAGAAGGCTGCTAATTTTAGTACATGCACACACACACACACACACACACACACACACACTTCAGTCCATCTTTTACCTCATCTCGTCGACCTGTGGTGGTCAAGTACGGTAAGCTGTTGCTGGACACAGAACGAAGTCTCTCCCTCCCCCTCTCAATCTCCTCTTTTGTTCTTCCTTGCTCTCCAAACCAGGGAAAGGGCAGGCAAGAAGGCATGGAGGTGACCGAGTCTGATGGAGAAACGGCAGCGGGGTCATCCAGCAGGTCACCACACGACCCCCTGGTAGAAAAAGTTATTTCAATCAATGTTGCACATGCACATTTCTTATTGATGTCCCACATTACTAATATCAAAAAGACAAGATTGGATAATCATGTCTTGTTTTTATTTCCCACATAGGTGTTCTTAGCAGGTGTTTAAAAAAACCAAAACACAAACACATCAGTTGCTCTGGTGATAGACATGCAACGGGGACTCAAAATGGAAATGCCATCTCTTTTTTGGGCTTCCTGGTTGAAGTGAAAGGATGTAAAAAAGGTGAGTGGCAGCAGGACATGAATGCTTGTAGTGGAAGCACAAACACGTCACTAAAACTAAAAGGTATGTTTAAAAACAAAGTTTCCATCAGCCTTTAATGTACACCCAAAAAATAAATTTTTAGAATATTTTTTAATATGTTTATGTATCAAGTATCTGACATTTACTGTCCCCCCCTCCCATGCTAAATTAAGTGTGCATACAACAGGTGATGGAAAGGTTTTTAATGTGTTTGAATACTGTAAGAAACAGTACTGCGCAAGTGAAAATCACAGAATTTAAGGGTAGTTTATTTTTGTATTGATTTACAAAATTTTCTTATACATGTAATTTCACCTGTTGTTCAAGGACCTTTTGCGCTGTTTCTCACTTCTCCTTTTGCTGAGCGACTTGCGAAGGTCACTGAAAAGAAACGAGCATAATGAAAAAGTATACCAGCAAAATGGCCCATCAGTGTCTCTACTCAACCATCTAATAACCAGACATTTGTAATGGCTAAAAGGAACTCTAAATTATTATGTCTTTTACACACAGAACGATGAGACAAATTTTATGATCTTATCCCAAATCTAAGTAAGAGACAGAGACCCCTGCACCTGAAGTCGGGAAATTTCCTTTTGGACTTTCTGGATGAGGAGGATTTGCATTGTATCGGAGTGACCGTGTCATTGATGTAGATTGGAGGGGTGAAGACTGAGCCGGCAGGAGGCTGAGGACTGAGGGTCGAGACAGACGAGGTACTGGACAAGTCACTTCTGCTGCTCCTTTGTACCACTGTGGGAGTAGACAGTGATTTGCTCTCCTGGTGTTTCTGAACCTCCTCTTCCTACAAAGCAACAGAGGGAGTTTGTGGAGGTTTTACAGTTGGGAACAGCTCATTCACTGGCAGTCTGTCACATTTTGCAGCCCCTTCTCTTACCTGTTTTCTAAAGCTCTCTCTAAGTTTGTCTCGAGAGGGCGGGTGACGCTTGGCTTTCTGGGCCAACTGAGCTCTGGCTATGTGAGCGCTGGAGTCTAGACGTCCTGTGTCAGGAACTGGAATAAACCAATCTGGAGACGAAGAGCCAATTGCGCAGTCAAAAAAACCCCAGTTTTCTCAAGAGGTTTTGAAATTTACCCCCCCCCCCCCAGTGGAATTAAATTGTTAACACAAAAGCTTTAAGTTATTCTTGTTCTGAATCTTTTGAAAAATACTTTGACATCAAAACCTTAAAGTTAACTTTACTTGCCAGCAGCTACACAAAGTCAAAGAGACCTTTAGAAATTTAGTGGCTTACCTGTGACTGAAGAGTCCACAGAGTGGTTCTTTCTTTCTGGCTCTTTCCTCTCCAGCTGTGCTATCTGTGATAAATGGTGTTAAACAATGGCTACAGAGAAATGGCAGGCTCAGTAAAGTAAATCCATACAGGATTGAGAAGTCTCCTCTCACCTGGATTTGCAGTCTTTCAACCATCTCTCTGTGCAGCTCATCTCGCTCCTCCATTTCTCTCCTCAAATCTGCTTCTCTGCGCTCCCTCTCCTCCTCTCTTTTACACGGGAAAAATGACTCACAGTTTTACTAGATTGCATCCCCCCTCCCCCAGAATTCAGTATTGTACTCCACATTGTCAGAAATAACTGGATTGGGTGGATTAGACAAATACCTGCTCTGGTATTCTCTGACCAGTCTCTTGGCCTTGCTGTATTTGATCTCCAAGCTTTCTGATTGGCTCTGGGCATCGGCAAGTCGCTGGCTCACAACCCTGCACAGTGTCTGGGCCTCTTGCCAATACCTGATAAATTGAGTGAGAGGTGCAAGGGACCTAAACACCCTCTTAACTGTCATCTTTATAATGTGTAACATGATCATCATTTTTACAAGCTTTAGGCCATACCTCATCTTTACGCTAGGTGCCCTCATTTATTATGCAAGTCTGCCATGGCAAATATACTTATGCGATATGCTATAGAAAAATGGTCACAAACAGACAGAGCACAGAGTTTGTAGTATCGTACTTCTCTACTTTGTCCGCTTTCTCCTCTGCATCCTCCGCCCTTTGCTCCAACTCAGCCCTTTGAATCTCCCAGTGGGCCTTCTGCTCCTCCCATGCCTTTAACTTAGCAGACAGTCAAAAGAATAGATTGTGTTTGTTATGAATGCGTGTCTGCCATGAATGTCATATGCACAAGGGGAGAGAAAGGGCTTCTAAAGAAAGAAAAAATAATAAAATAAAGGCCCTTTTGTTGTTACATCCCATGTCAAAAACTATTCTTAGACCTGGAGAAACTGGATACATCTTCAATCGTCTCACTTCAGAGTTTTGATACAACAAATGAAGTATTCACTAATCTAACACAGTTGGATAGAAGAAAGCCAGATTTTCTACTGAAACGCTTTCGCCAACCCAGTTATGTCGCAGCGGTGATTACTTCAAGGCAAAGGCAGAAAAGCAGGGCTGATGCGGACAAGTGTTGGAATTCAGCCCGTGTCCTAGTAAGTCCACATTGTGCCATCTCATACACAGTTAAATGGGTCAGACTGTTCCAAATGTGGATGCAAAGGTAGTTTATTAAAAGAGAGTACAGTTATTGGTGCACATGTGTGAGATCTCAATCTCAGCTGAGTGACCTACCTTTTCTGTAGTGTGGTGAAGTTGGGCTGCTCTGCTACGTAGTTTTGACTGAAGCTATAAAAAGGCAGAAAGGGTGGAAAACCAAATAAACATGGGTCTGTTGGGTATATTACAATTTATATGAAATACACATACTCTAGTAATCGTGTTTTTTTCAGAGGCAATGTCCTATTTTAATATAGTACTGACCTTATATCCAACAGAAGGTTTGGTGTCTCCTTCACTGTAAACACCTGGTTTGTGGTTGTTTAATTAATTCATGTTAAATGTAAAGTACCTGCTGGTATTTTTGGCAGAGCTGGTTGTTGTCCAGACTGTGAAGAACAGATGCATCCTCCTCTTCACCTTCCTCCTCTTCCTCGTCCACTGAGCCCCTCTCCGACATGCTACCATTGACATCCTCATCTTCTCTTCCCCTCTTCATATATAAAAACACACGTGGAAAACAGTACAATCAAAAGATGTGGGATATTTAACACGACTCAAACTCCACTCCTCTTTCAGGAAACACACCTTTCTGGGTGTTTTATCCATTTCCAGACTTTCGTTGATCAGCCTTGCCACCTCACTCTCCACCCCTTCCTTCTCTCGGCCAATCAAAAACCTGCAGCCGCAGAGAGAAATCAATCAAAGCTGTGAGCAATCATTCCATCACGTAACACAGATTGTGTTGTGGACCTTTTTCACAACAGGCATATTGACTTGCCATTGTAGGTATAGCACAGGTGTTTCTAATGACACTAACTAGTAGAGTTGTGACGGTGAGCCACCATGCACAAAACCGGGACCCTGAATCTGAAGCAGCTAAATGAAATTCAGCCATCACTAATTTTTATTATTTACGCCTGTGGTTGACAAAATAGCTAATGTGAAAAATGGCCATCATCATGTTGTTGATCATCAATGCTGGTGTGTTTACAGACAATCCCCCATGATATTTTGGTGGTGTTGCTAAAAAGCATCCCATTCACAATTTTAGTTGTTGGAAAACCTATTTTGAAAAAACAAAAACAAAACTCATGGATGTCATTGAGAGGAAATGTTTGTGTACATTTCTGCAATTAAAAAGGTTTGCTGGCTGGCTTTTGAATCTAAACGCTCAGGTTTTGAAGCATTCCTGAACGTGCCACTAATGGAGAGTTTTTTCGTTAGTATCTGAAAGGTTGGCAGACAATCAAAACTCTTAAAATGCTTAGGAAATAATGTGCAACTGATAGGCCAAAAAGTCCCAGATCTTATTTTGAAGGACCGGTCCTTTTTAAAAACATCTGGGGGAGAACATTTATATTTATCTTGCTACAACTGACTTTAAATAAATTCTTTAACAAACATTTAGAAGTCTGACAGTTTTTTTTAACTGATAGATCAAATACCAGGCCTCCAAATCGGGGAAGAATTTATATTCCACCACTCTCCCAAAGTAGCATCCGTGTATACAAATAGTGGGAAAGACAACAGCAGATGAGACGATCTGTCAAAACAAACATGATAACTTACTTGACGAGGCCTGATGTATTTTTGAGGACTGTTGCTGCAAACAACTGGGAGACTCCGACCAAACTCACCCCATCCACGTTCACTATCTGGTCATTCACCTGAATCCTAACAAACACACAGTCTCTTGTTATTAAAGCCACGCTGAATCCCCTGCAAACAAGAGACTGATGTTCCTGCACCTTCCATCCTTCTGTGTTGCTCCTCCTTCAGTGACCGACTTGACGAATATTCCCAGTTTCTCCAGTCCTTGGTCAGCTCCTACACCCATTCCTATGATACTGATGCCCAGACCCTCGTCTCCTAACAAGGAACATTTTTACATTTACACATACATACATACACACAGATTTATCCCCAAATTAACAACATAAGTCAGAGGAAAAGCACTGTAAGGAAGCTGAAGTTATTTAATGAAAAGAGGGAAAAGACCTCACAGAAAAAACCTGGTACTTGAAATAAGAAAGGAAGGTTGTAATATCATGATAATTCTTTTTTTTCACCCATTACATGCCGGGATTATTTAGTTTCTGATGTGGATACGCACCCTTTTCTATCTCCACCGGAAAGACATCCATCCTGTCCACTCTCTTCTCCAGCTCAAACTCAGCTGAGGCGGCCACTGGGTCAATATCCTCATTGTGCCTGTCATACTCTGCGTTAGAGTAAGTGCTGAACACCTGAAACACAGCATTCGACTGTTTTATGCATTGAAAGCTAGTACATGTGTTCACCATAGGGCAGGCTGTAAAGAGAACCATCCGCAGCTATTGACACAACAAGACACTGTTTATGTTGGCAAATCAGTCGGAGTGTGAGTCAGAGAGAGAGCGAGAGATCCAGGAAGTGCAGAGACTTTAGCAAACTAATCATAGGATTGCAGAAAATCTCAGTACACACACACACACACACACACACACACACACACACAACTTCCATGTGTCAATTACTGATACTACACTGACCGCTACTACAATAGTTTGTCATGAATTGAGCCAGATTAATACTCTACACACCCACAGGATAGTTTTCTCTGCTTTTATATGAAGGCAACTCTGAGCCGAGTGCTGACAGAATAAAGCATGTGGGATCTCGCCTTTCCTCCTCCTCGAATGGATTAGAAACATTGCTTTGGGCTAACGCTTTTCTTACACTGGATTCAAATGCCAGCTGGAGCTGACAGTCACACAAATCTACCATAAAGAGCTCCCGTAAAGGCATGAATTTAAAGACAAGTGTCCCTGCGGCTGTTAATAAAGTGAATCATGAAAAATGAAATGCTGATTATTTTTCTTAAAAGGCGTCCTTACCTTGATTGGTGCTGAGGAGAATCTGACCCTTCTCTTTGCAACTTCTGCTGCTTCCTCACCATCAGGATAGGCCACTTCAGGCACACCCGGAATTTCCTCATATTCCAGTAAAAGCTGATTTTCCCCCTCTTGACATGGTGATGGCGAATGCTCTGGATGAGACTGAGATTCCTGCTCATACACAAAAGCCTTGTTCTCAACCCCACAGGAAACTACAGATCCTGTCTGGTCCTCTTTGCCTCCTCCAACATGATCTTTTCCATCACTGCACTCCTCATAAGTGACCTCCAGATTGACATGCTCCTCTTGCAGCTCAGATGTTGTACTGTCATCTCTCTCACTTGTCCCTTCTTTTTCAGTTCTTTCCCTCCTCTTTCCCACACTGTACGGCTCAACTTCCATGTGGATCCCCTCCTCTTGTATCATGCCCCTCTCTTTCCTTCCAACACTTTCTTCCACTCCTGCATCTGTCTTTTTCTCCCTGCCATCCCCCTTTCCTGTTGACTTCTCAGCCTGTGCAGTGAACTGTCTGTTCTGCCCCTCCCATTGTTCATTCACCTGCCAGTACTTGTCTCTTAGTTCCACTCTGTTTTCCAGTTTATAAGGTCCTGGTGTTTCCATGCTGGGCTCAAAAACATCATCCACTAAGTTCTGCACACTTTCTCCTAGATCTTTCTTCATATATTTTTCCCGCTCATCCTTAAGCCAGTTGTTAGCTTCTTTCCGTTCCTTTTCTTCTTCATTCTCATCACTTTCTGATGACTCGTTCTTTATGTCAACTAGTTCTGCCCTCACTGGTTCCTCAGGGGTCAAGCAGATGTCAAGAGTTGCACTTTCTGTCCTTGCATCCTCCGTTTGTGATCCTGTGGTTTTACCGTGTGTGTCAAGATAGGAGGGAGATTTGCTGGATGCTTCAGTGGGGCCATCCGATACAGGAGATTTAGGATGCCCGGTCACTGAGGCCTGTGCAGGAGGCTTTGGTGAGGAAATATTTATAATGTGGGGGTTTGTGAATTTGTCTTTATCAAAGCTATCCTCCTCTGTGTGATTCATTTTCCCACTTGCCTCTTCCTCTTTTTCCACCTGGTTGACTCCTCTCCTATCTTCTTCTCCTCCTGCTATCCCCTTGCTTCCCCTGCCTGTAAAATCTTTTGAAACCTGCCCTCCACCACCTTCAACCTCCATCACCTTGGTCTCAAACAACCTCCGAGTTACAGAGAACTTCTGAGCCAGAGCAGCTCTGTCAATATCCGATATCTCCTCTGATCTGGATGGTTTCTCTTGCAGAGAAGACTCTGTAGCAGAAATGTTGGCCACAGTGCTCAGAACAGACGAGGAGCTGACAACTGAACGTCTGGATCCAGAGAAAGGTGAGGTTTGTAGCTGTAGGCTAGGATTGTGGGGAGAAAGGAGGGGTATAGGGCCAGGACTCAGCACCGGACCACCATCTTGTTTCAGCTGCTGGCTGTCCATTTGCAGGAAGATGTTGTCTCTAATCTTGGTCCCCCTGGTGCTGTGGATCCTCCCTCTGCTGCCTGTGCTGGTGTTGGACATTATGGGATCTGACAGGCTGTATGGCAGCCTGGTTGGGTGCACAGCAGAGGGCTGGTCAGCGGCTTTGGTACCTGGTTGTAGGCTGGTCCCAGTGTCAAATGAACATTTGATGGCGTGGAAGTCAGACTTATAGGTTATCCTGTGAGGGGAGGCACTTCGGCCTTTGCTGTCCGTCCTCATCATTTGGGAATGGAGGTTTTGTGAAGTGAGAAAAAACTGGAGGAGCAGAGACAAAGCTTTTTACAGCTAGTCAACGGGCCCGGGAAAGTGTTGAGCAGGTAGATAACAGAGGATCTGCTGGTACAGTGGAATGGTAGCAATAAGGCAGGAAAATGCTGGATAATAGAGCTGGTGTTTTAAGAGGTTACTGCATTGGTTTAATTACAGCACGTGACAAAAGCAGGCTCTTGGTCTGGAAACTTCATTGTCATCAGGTCTTCGGATATTAATTCACCATCGACACAGCAACAGCTCCCTGGAAGAGTGGTTTAACAAAAGGTACAACACATTCATTGAGGTGAACTGGTACTATCCAGCCGGTCATCGAGGCAGAGACAAATTATCAAGTTGCATATTCATGACTTGTAGCTACCAGAGCTAGAATGCCAAAAAAAACCCCAAACAATTTCCACAGTACTCACACTCACTGCGATATTGTAAGATTAGCGTTTGGCAGCACCATCAAAAATACAAAACGTAGCCATCTGGCAGTTTTGTTGCACAGCTAGTTGTGAACTTGTTCGCTGCAGCAATAAAAGTCACCTGGACAAGCGCTGCTTTCGCGTACTGTCTGAAAATGAACGATATGGGGCATACGGACGAGGTAAATATGTTTTACCATTTAATAATAGTCATTTTGAATTAGCATTTTTGTTCTTAATTCCTTTGCTCGAAGCATCACATAAATAACCGAAGCTGGTATTTGGATCATTGTATATTTCCGTTTATTCAACTTGCTATGTTAACTATAACCTAACGTCAAATGTGATGGCTGGTGCGTTTTGTCTTCTCTCCACTGTACCCTTACAGCACACCATAAATGTTAAGTTAGCCCTGTGTTTCATGGGCTCTAAAATAATAAAATGTGTGCCATTAGCCTTGATGCTAACGGGTGAATAAAACTGCCACACGAAGTGCGTAATGTCTGGGACAGGGGTTTGCGGCTGCATTTGAAGGCATCAAATCTCACCAACCTGGCTGGAGTGCGCGCGCAGTTTAAAGGTCGCGAACAACGTTGGGTCGCTCTGAGTGAAAACCGACCAACTAAACCAAACTGAATCATTAGCGAGTATACTATAGTGGTAACTATGTATGTTCTTACTCTGCAGCTTCGTCTTACCGTAGAAGTGCTGTTTGTTTGCAGTCAGCCGGTGCCGACGCGTCCCTCGCTGTGATAAATACAGACAGATGGCGACTCATGTCTCTAAATACTGTAAATGGATTATCCCCCGGTAATCCTGTGTAAACTACTCTAGTAACTGTGAAACACTGATGGTGATGTGGGTACCAGCACTAGGGCAAGTTAGGGCCAATTGTTACATCGGTGCCCTCTAATTTATTTGCCTGCAGTAGAAGTCTAAACATGTTGGTGGTCACTGCCTACTTCAGTCTGTGTAAGTTTTTCCTTTTTGTTGCATGTCCATATAATGGCCAGCTATTTATATTTTGGCATCATATACTGTAGGCTACATATAATCTAGTTGTATCTTACACTACTATCAAACATGAAGGTTACTGCTACATCCACTTACCTTTACCTGTCTTTCAGCGTCACTGTTGTCATCTGCTTTGCAACTCGACACAGAGATTCTTCTGGGCTCAGAGGTAAGCGTTGGGTGAATATTCACCTGTGTGCATGATGCAGGTTTGTGCAGTAAGCCAGTTCTCCCACTATCTACACGTGTGTGTGTGAGAGAGAGAGAGAGAGAGGCAAATGAGAGCAGTGATGCAGCACCTGCTGATGTATGTGTGTGTGCCTACCTGTGTGTGATGCCGGTGGGTTAGTCGGTGCAGTAGCTAGGTCTGTCTGGGAGGCTGGCTTGTATGGCAGATGGACTGGACCGGACCGGACTGATCCGTGCAGAGCCGAAGAATGGTTCTGCCTGCTGTGACCTGGATCTGACTAGAGACCATTGTCCCAGGTGGCACTGGGACCTAGTTGATATAAATACTGGCCAATCACAAAAGCCTTATTCTGAATGAGGCTAACCAAAGGAGGGAGGGAAAGTGAATTGAAGAAGAGGTGGAAAAGGAGGGAGTGATGTCAGGGTGGGTGGCAAAGTAAATTTGGAGAGGTATAATAGGCTGCAAGAAAGTGAGTGAGGCAGAGCAGACAGAGACAAAGGATGGAGGCAGAAATTCTGCCTGGATTGGTAGAAGTGAAATGCGACCTAGGGGGTGGCAATGATATGATTTGAATATGTGGATAAAACAGTAAATTACAGTTACGATAGCAGCCTTCAATTTAACTCAGCAGTGGTATTTATAATTGATGGCGGGTGAAATGAGAAACAGGGATCTGTGTGTGCTGACATAATCCTCAACTCCCATTTCTCTCACCAGCAGCAGGTCACCTTGACTTGTACAGAAGATTGTGTTCTTCTCTCCTCAGGCTCACATGGATTTATTTATTTATTTCAAATTGGCCATGATGATAGTCATGTCTACACACACTTTTTATATACAGTCTATGCTACACACACACACACACACACACACTCGCACACAGCCAGTATTCACAACACTGCCAATCAGTTTGGGTTTGTGGGCAGTCATGGTGTTGAGCTGGATGATGATGACTGAGCAGGTGAAGGGGATGATGGGTGTGCGTGCAGGAATAAACCTGTTATCACATTTTGCTAGGCCACACCTTTTAATGAGCGCTAATAAATCGGTGTCAGTGGCTTCTACACAAAGCTTGAAAACACAAACTTATGACACACCAGCACATTTGCCTTTTATCAGAACCTCACCGATATGTTGGCTGATATCCCTTTATCACATATACTGTATATTAGTATGGTGTATATGTCAGCTGAACAAGAAAGTGCAGTACCGAAATGCCAAGATTAGTGTCATTACATAGTTTGTCCCCTAGAGAGCACTGAAAAACTGTAAAATGTTCCACTCAGTACATATCTTTGTCGAAATTCTATAAGATTCTTTCATTCAAGGGATCCTTTTAAAAATGGTAATGTTACGTATTTACGTTTAAAAAAACAAAAATAAATAGAATTCGTTACATTATTATGTGACATTTTTTAAACTCTTTCTTTAAACTGAGATACTGTCAGACATCTGATATCAGGTCTCTGTGAGTCTGTGTGTCATGTAAGCTGCATTTGGCAGACAGTCAAGCCCCATATGGTTACTCGTGCAGCCAACCATATTTAGAGTTTCCCAGCTTCACGGGGGAATTGCACTCAATCCTCTGAACATTTAAATACAGACTTTCTCTCTCTCTCTGTCTCGCTCTCTCTCTACTCGACAGAGATGAACACACAGGTCAGCAGTTTAAATGAGCAAAGCACAATGTAGCAGTTCTGCAGCTCTCCTTAGTAAGTTTATACGATGCTGTGTGAGTGTGACGTGTCCCTTAAACTGCAGTTTTTACAGCTAGGTGTTGGTGCATCTATGAATCCATAAACAATGATACTGCCACTTTGTGTCTATATGTGTGTACTGCACACACAGTATTTTAACAACATCCAGAACAATGATTTAATTTTGTGTAGAGTAGATTCTGTGTATGTAATTCTGTGTATGTAGAGCTCGGAATTAAATACGACAGCGTTATGGATTTAATTCCCACCTGGGTCAAATGTGATAAAAACTGATCATCATACTGGACACAATTGTGCAATCATAAATTAAATATATTATAAAAATATTTAACAAATACATAAATTAATAAGGTTATTCTGCAAGACCCATTCTGGGAACTAATAGATAAACTTTACTATTGTTTTAGACGCTTGAATTTGCATTAAGAGGAAACGTCTTTTTATTGTGTTCATGAACTTAAATGCACTTATGTTCTTTTTCACGCTACAGTCATCTATCTTAAAAATAGAAGGTTAACAATTTTGAGACAGCTGGACTAACAATATGATGAAAACTTGCTCAATCACCCTGCAGTATTACAGTCATGCGTGCTGAAGTGCCATTTCAAACAGATGCAGTACGCTTGCCTTACTGCACACACACACACACATATGCAACAGGTGCACACATTCACACATTGTAAATCACCTGAGTGATCTAACAGCTCTAACGATGTCAGTATGCAGGATGAAGGAAGAAGAAGAGAGTCTAAGTTGGAGGAGTTTGAGATGCAACAGTAATACTCACGCCTCCCTCAGGGCGCATGTATCATGTTACAAACAGTCCTTGTCCTCCTCTTTCTATCTTACCTGCTGTGCTTTTCCAGAGGAGATCCCGAACACAGAGAAAATTCCTCTTATATTTTCTGTTGTCTCTGTTACCTTCTCTCTTTCTCCCTTTCTTTTATGCATAGGACATAAGTTATGGTTTTAGGCAGTGCTGAATGCTCAAAAACCTCCCTGCTCCTCATCCTCTGCCCTCCCTTTCTCATTCCCTTCCTCCCTTTGCTGCGGTGGCTGCGGTCATCCTGGTGACGGGCTGCATCTCTGCTGCTGCTGCTGCTGCCTCTCTCTCTCATCACAAAACAAGTGAAACTAACGTGGGTGAGTGGCTGTTGAAACACCATTTCAGGTGAGACATCCATCGATGCCACAGCGGTTGCATCCTGAACCGATCTTTCTTAATCAAAGCCTGTGTGTACAGAAACAATGTTCATATGCAGCTTGTTTATGCCACATTGTTGTATGGATGACTTAATACTAAAAATTCTCTCTCCATCTTTCTTATCCCAAGATTTCAGTCTTACCAAAGCCCGTTTATCATCAGGATAGTTTGGTCAAGAATGTATATTAAAAAAAAATACAGTGCAGGGTCATGAATCAATATAAATCTTATATATCTGAATATGCTTTTCTCATTCCAATGTCTGCAATACCATTAACTACTTAGGTTATTCCTGTTCTGCTGGTCATCATGCCCACATTAATAATGATCATAGGGGTTTAAATAAATAGTGTGCACAGCCTGTCCAAGCGAAAAGGCCTGCTTCAAGATGTCTGTGAAGTCATCCAGGTCATAGTTATCCAAAGAAGGTTAAAGTCAAGGGCAACTGGACTTGGTTGAAGATACTAGAAGACTTATCCCAACTTCCAATGCCTAAGTCCTGCAACAAACGTAACCTATTGGCCTCAGGTGAAGATACCAACGATGGTCGTTCAGTCTTGGCCTGGGGTAGTCCAAACGACCATAACGACTGTCGTTACAACAGCCAGGAACACTAACAAACAGCGGTATCGATGATCCTGCTGGCAAACGACCCCACTGAGGTTAATAGCTTTGGTTGGAAAGTAACTTACTTCTTAGAGAAGAAAGTGGTTTCAGTCAATTTCTGCATGCAAGCTGCGATTTGCAACATGACATAATTTCCTCGGCTGTTAATGTTGACATGCTTCAGTAATCAAAGCGAGCGACATACATACAACCCCGGCATGAGAACGCGAGAGCCCTGTAGGAGTGCAAATGCATCTGCGATTTAAGAGTTACAGTCATTCGTGACAGAAGATGTTGCCGCATTTTGTGACCTGTTTGTTGGAAAATTAATGTTATGATTATTTACATTCCAATGTACTCTGTAGCATCCTAGTTAGCTGCTTTGGTGGATGTTATGCCTAATTACACAAAGGAGCAGCACGTGAGCAAACCGGAGATGCATTTAGGCAGACCAGAATGAGGGGGGCCCTTGCGCTGCCCTGACCTGGCCTGCAATCCCCATCCATGTGCACACCACTGCTAGAGATATCATTTGAAAGCGCCATGATTTTGATATTAATGCATTTGATCAAATATATATTTGAGTTTGTTGATAATGCCTAGCTCAAATGTGATTGACTGTACACAACAGTAGGCCTAAATTGAACTTTATCCCATAGTAGGCTATGTTCCTTGTACTACAACTCACATGTTATTATATATAATTCCTAATGTTTAATTGCCACAATAGGAAATTATTTCTCCAATCCTTGCACTGCATGCATGTCATGCTGTTGTTTGTGAAGCCTCCAGTTGCCCTCAAAAAGCCCATTAAGGCAGAGTGACACAAGTCATCTGCGTGCCATGATGAAGGCAGCAGCAGCAGCAGCAGCCGCCTGTAGTTGTGTGAGGCAGCTCGAAGCAGAGGGGCGGGGAGGGGGCGCAGCCGGAGCTCACATTCATTAACGACCACCGAGAACCGGGGATCCTCCTCCGATAGCGCTACAGCGTTCACCGACACACGGCCGGGGAAGATGGTCGCGGTGCAGACGTCCCCCAACTTGTCTCCGTCGGCGGAGTGGATCTGCTGCCTGGATAAAAGGTGGGTGATATCCCTCTACGAGACACTTCCACGCCGCGCATCCTCACACAGCGATGATTGTGTTTTCTCAACGCTCTTTCATTCACGGCGTGATTAGTCGCAACCGGCGATCGCTGCGTGTGCAGTGTGTGTGAGTGTGCAATAATGGCATGATACGCCTTATTTTAGCATAGCTACTTTAGGTTACTGTCATATATACCACTCACCCAGTGATGGTAAAGGCTGCAGTGCATAACAATAACGTTACACACCCTCTATATTTTTTTAATTCTGTTTTTGTGTCTGCTCGGTCAAAAAGGCGTTGGTGGCTTCGAGGTTCACCGGGTTGTCTCTGCACTGCATGGGCTGTGATAGGTGGCTGATCAGACGCACATGGTTCATGTCTGTTGGTTTAAATGAAACGGCCATACATTTTTAAAATACTACCATTGCGTGTACGTTAGTGATTTCCTCGAAGTAAGGCTTTGATGCAGGTCAATGCATTTTTTTTGTCTTCCATTTTTTTGCCACAATGCTGCATGTGAGGCTGTATTTGTCTGGTCTGACTGGACAGGTTAGAATGACGGAGCATCCAATTTACAGTAGGCTTGTTAATGCTTATCCTCATTACACAATCCAGAAGCTGCAGTGTTTGAAAACCTTTTATTCCATACTGTATGTGTCCAGTTACCATTAAAGGTCTCCTGCTACAAGCATGCTGTGCCAAAAATGGGATCCAAGCAAGAGGGCCTGAATAAATAAACAAGATGAAATGGCAGCTTATACACTAATTACTGTAAATGTTCATCACACCTAAAACAAACAATGATATATCAATATATACAGACATGCACCCCACCTCTCATATGCCCACACATATTGTACACACCTCAGTGTGACACGTCCTCACGTTACCACTGGCAACCTGAAGCTACCATCTTATCCTCTCATCCTCACCTGTAGTAAGACTGGATGCATGATCTAAATACAATGTGTTGTGTTTTGTCATTGATTTAAGTGTAAGGCTCCACTAATGATTATATTGATATATGATTAATTGATCTGATTTATTTTTTGGATTAATGGGTTCATTCTTTGGTCTGTAAAATGTCCGAAAATAGTTAAACATGCCCATCATAGTCTTCAAGGTGATGTAATTCTCTTTGCTTGTTTTGTCCCAACAAAAAAAATGGAGGCACAGAGCACTAGGACCAAAACCCAAAGAGACTGAGGTTGCTATCATAAACGACCAAATATTTACATTTGAGAAGATGGAACTACTACAATGTTGGCATTTTTGTTTTAAATGAATTAAAAGAAAGCCTGGGTTGTAAGATTAGACTGGACAGGATCTTATTGTAGAGCACTCGGTGCTCCTCAGCTATGCACCTCCCTTATTCAATCAATATCCAGCTGTGTGTGTGTGTCTGGGAGCTTTCATCTACAGTAACTGTTGATGTGAGCAAGTGAAGGGGGGAGAAGGGGGATCATAAAAGACAGACAAGGGTTAAGATATGACAGTCTCTAATATGATCTCTCTGTGAAGACATTTATTGCCACTGAGTGTGAAGTGTGTGTGAGATAGATCTGATTTGTTTTGTTCGGTGTTTCCCCAGGCAGGTAATTGATGGTCCAGTCAACAGCCACACAGCACTGGACCAGAAGCCAGTTGAGGTTTTATGTTCTGTTGTTTCATTTTGTTTAATTTTCATCTGCTGCAGGAAAATGGAGGCAAAAGCAATTTCCAGGAGAAAAAAAGTCTTCTAAGTTGAACCTAATGTCTCATACATAGGCCTACATTATGTATGTTAATTTGCAAATGGGTCAAGGCTGGCTAAATAATTGGATGAATAATTATTCAATGATGAATTGTAAACTGAGCTGTGTTTATGCTGATTTATATTCAGTGATTTTTAACAGGATCTCAGGTTGTTAGTAGTGATACAGATGGGTGGCCAAAGAGCTGTTTACATATGATGAAGTCCCTCTTCTACTGTAACGTATTAATCTGCCAGTTCAGGAAATCTGTTTGTGTTGAGGCTGTCTGACATTTAGGTTGGCCTCCGCAAATCAATCTTTGATTTATTTTTCTGGAAACAGGGACTTTTTCCAAATGGATGTTTCCCCGAAACAATCTGCAGAACTTATGGTGCCTCTCGATTTTTCTCTTCAGTGTGTCATGCCGGTCAATTTGCAAATCCTGCTTGTGTGTTGCTATAATTTGTGGTTGAAAGCGGAGATCTCTGCTGACATGAACCGTTTGTGGAAGGGAGAAGTCAAGGAAGAGAGAGAAGGGAGATGGAGGGAGAGTAAGATAAGGTGAACAGCTCTCAGGTCACATCTGTCTCATACCAACGGTAGGAGGCAGATTCCTCTGGACAGGCAGGGAGAGAGCAAGCACAGGACAACGGAAAAGAGAAAGAACAAGGATTTAACCAGGGGATTATAACTGATGGATCTTTACAGTTTCACTTTAGACGGATAGGTGAGGGGTGATTCTTATATTACCCATTCAACCCTGCAGAGTTAACCTCCCTGTCTCTCCCTGTTGCATTGTGTGTGAGACCACCTGTCTCAACCATTAACCCAGGCTACACTGGGATATGACACTGCGTCAGAGTGTACACCGAGGGCCAACACGCAGGCAGCAAGAGGATGATGGGAGGATGAGTCAGACACAAAAAAAGGGAGAAAAAGACAGAGAGAAAGAAAAGACCTGCCTGTAATGGCCTTGAGCTTGTGGCAGATGTTGTGGGACTGGAAGATGTGTTGTGACCCTTTAGGCTAAGTCTGTGTTTATCTGGGAGTACCATCCTACAGCTCAGGGACAGTAATGCATGTGTGTTTGTCTCTGTATGTACATGTGCGTACGAGTAAAAGAGAAGACATTGCTGCCTTTGAACAGGAATAAAGGAATAATAATGGCAGGATAGTGAGTGCGGGTGTGTTAGTGTTGAGACTTAATGGATAGAGGGAAGCGTGAACGTGCCAGTAATGGAGAGGAGAAAATGGGGATGGCTTAAAGAAGAAGAGGGCCATTTGTTCTTTTTCCATCTTGCCTTTCATGTTCCTGAGAGGAACAGGCAAGTCTGGAGAGAGGAGAAAAATGGATGGAGATTAGAGAAATGTTTAGTAGAGGCAGACAAAGAAAGAGAGAGCTGGGAGCAAGGGAAGAGGAAGGAGCTGAAGGAGGAGAGGGGATAGACAGCCTCTCGTCTGTGAAGGAGGAAGCCCACAGTGCATTAGCTATTCTGTATGAACGCGTGCACACATGCACAAACGGACACACACAGGATGAGTCACTAGCAAAGGAAAATAAGATGAATGAATAAGGCTAACTACAGAGTGTGTTATTCTGAGAGGTTTTGGCTCTGTAGTTTTTCACCACCACATCGCAGAACAGAATGTTTAAGCTCGCAGATCAAACTTCTGTGTGTTCTCGTGTCTGTGCGCTCATGTAGATGTCCAATTTTGTGTGTGTGCGCGCGCGCGGTTGCTCAGATTTAAGCGTATTAGAAATAGCAGCAGTACAAATGAGATATTGCATCAACACCCTGTGGGGGGTCTGAGACGAGAGAAGTAACGCCTGCAGCTCTCCACTGTTATCACTAAGACACCAGGCCGAACAATGGAGTAGCGCGCACACACACACACACACACACACAGAGAGAGAGAGACAACAACAATAGAGTTGCCCTTTTTCTTAAAAGACAACACCACTAATTTTCCAAGTTTTAGTTCATTAATTGTGAATAGCAAGTATTTAACAGTACTGCAAACCACTTTCCAAAGCATGTTGTAGGTATTTGATTGATTTCTTGCCCTCCATGCCGAAATGGTCCCGCTGGAGAGTGATAATCCATCACAGTGAACAAGTTACATTGTGCAGTTCATCATTTTGTTGAAAATAGTTGTGCGGTTAATAGCCCAAAACATGTGAAAAGAAGCTGATATGGTTCTTAAACACCTAATGCTAGATCTAATGATGGTTCATTTGTGTACAGGCCCTCGGAGCGATCGGGAGAGGATGTGGATATTATTCTGACCAGACTGAAAGAGGTTAAAGCCTTCCATAGGTTCCCACCTCCGCTCTTACTGCAAATCTGCGCCTGTGCCTTCTATGAATGCCTGGAGAAAGGCATCACGTGTAAGAGCGAGCGAGCAACACACACACACACACACACACACGTAACGGTTGAGGTTTTATATGTGACAATAGAGTTCTATAGTGAAGCCTCATTATACAGTTTATACATATGTTATGTTATATGACAGTCGCGCTGCAGAAGATCCTTTTGCTGTTTCTTAAGACTGTTTGAAGTACAGTGCATTGGAATGCAAAGTGTGATTATTTTGTACACACTGTACACACTGCCCCACATACAGATGATTTGATCACTGTCCTGGAGAATGTCCTTTTTTATGGCTAAAATAAATGATTATTGCATTGCATTATTGCAACTTTTAAATACAACTACAAGCATTTTAAATAATTCATCACCAATGTGAAACATGGACACGTTTCTTCTAAACAGCAGTTATTCTGATATGACATTAGGGAATGGTGGCTTATGTTTTTATGAATGCATGGATCTGTTATTTGTTCACTGTTCAATGTTTAGTTGTGTTTTTTTTAGCACTCTCCACTGTTTAATGTTTTTTACTGTCCCCAGTGTTTCGACAGGGAGACATAGGCACCAGCTGGTATGCTGTACTGTCTGGCTCTCTGGATGTCAAAGTGTCAGAAACTGCCAACCACCAGGTGAGATCAGGTTTGAGGTTTTGTAATTGATTTGCTTGTTCACTGTGCTGCCTTGTGTCTGTTCTGTCTTTCATATAAATCATGTGAATCATGTATGAATGAATTAATAATGAATTGAATTTGGAATCATGGACACCACAGGGTTCATTCTGTAATTGGCTTTCTATTTTTGTGTGCCATTTTCCTATTCCTCTTGTGCTACTTTTTATCAGAGCCTTCTCTGTCGAGATCCAGGCTGCTCTACAAGTGCACCTCACGTGAGAGAGCTGGTCCTGCAAGACTCTCTTCAATGCTGACATTGTTCTAGTACATTAGCTCATGTTGCCCTGCTTTAATATGCCAGAGCAAAACTAACGCAGCACAGAAAACAAGTCCTCTGAGAACTGTGCATTCTGTTGCTTGTTATACCGTTTATGCCAGAGTGTGGAAATAGGGTTATACTGTACATAAAGGAGAAGAATGACATGTGGGAGGGAGAAAAAGAGAAAGGATTTGCTCCCTAGTTAAACACAAAGATAAGAAGCCCCTCCATTATGAAATGCCCTTTTTATGTATGGAGCCCTAAAGTACCATTGGTGGCCTAGTTTCCGTGGCTATATTTGAAATGTCAGTTTGGACAGCTGAAAAGGTTTCTGTAACATGCAGAATATGTGTCCAAATCAGTGGACAGTGTGGGCATATGCATTTGTGTGTGTATGTGTTTGCTTGCCTCTAGTCTGTCCAGTTATATCCAGCACCCAGAGATATTTTTCTTACAGGAAACTCCTTTTACCAGTCCCTAATATTTGAATGTATTTGCATTAATTATCATATATTAATATGTCTGCTCTGCGTGTCTGTCCATTTTTTTTTTATAAAGCAAACCTCCTGGGTATTTCATTTCACTCCAGCTGTTTAGTGTCTAGGGCTAACAATCAGTTGACAGGAAATGAATTGGCAACTAGTTCGATAATCAATCAATTAATTAATCATCTTTTTTTTTTTTTTTTTTTTTAAACATTGTCTTGTTTAACCTTCTAAAACATTTCCTGCTTTTTTGTCATTGTAAATGGCAAATGTAAAATTGAATATTTTGGGTTTTGGACAGTTTTAGGACATAACTTTACCTTGGGATCTAGAAAACTGATGTGCATTTCAAGTGCTTTTTGATATTATGTAAACCAAATGATTCATAAGTTAATTGAAAATATAATTGTCTGATTAATTAATTATGACAATAATTGTTATTTGCAGCCAGAATAGTTACAGTTGAGCAAATCACTATATAGCCCCAAGCAGAACCAATATAACTATTATTATTGACCATTACTCCTGTGTGGTAGGGCTCATTTTAGCTTTTTTAGCCTGAAATTTATTCTCCTAACAAGCAGTAGCTTAAACAACTATTTTTATGTTTGTGTGCAGGATGCTGTCACTATCTGTACACTGGGGATCGGGACAGCGTTCGGGGAGTCCATCTTGGACAACACGCCACGCCATGCCACCATTGTCAGCAGAGAGACCAGCGAGCTGCTCCGCATTGAACAGAGAGAGTTCAAGAGCCTCTGGGAGGTGAGACACAAAGAGAGGAAAAAAAATTTATGAGCTACTGGTACTGTGTGTAGCTGTGAACACGAACATGATTCAGCTTGAACTCCAGGTTTGCATTGAAAAAAGTGTCCCTTTTGAGACTGCAATTTTCAGCCTTCCATTGTAATAGTGCCTTTAACCACAAGAGGGCTGTCCACCGTAACAGTGCCTTCAGTTCCACCTATTAGATACACCTGTCAGGTGACACTCAACTATGAGCTGATGAAGGCACAAAGAGAGCGAGAGAAGTGTGTATGTACAGTAAAAGCCTGTGTAGTACTGGGAGTCCATTGTTTTCGGAGCTTGTGCTTGTGGCTTAGTGCAGCATTTGCAGGACATGAGATGATGCACCAAACCAGTGCACCAAGATCCATATATGTGATCTATGTTTGGTGCCGACAGGGTGGTGGGATTCTGCAAATGGTAAGTGCAGGATGTCTTGGCCATTTTTTTATTGTCTGACACAGCTGTGTGCTTAGGTTAGATAGTATTCTATGGCAATCTGATTTGTCATTAAGCTGGTGAAGATGGCTAAATCTCTAAATCTGCTTGAATAAATGCTAGTTCAAAATGTAGTTCAATTCTGCCTGTCATTACAGATATTTTGACAGTTTATTGAAGGAAAACATATGGGTAATTAACAACATTAACAGCTTCCTGTAACTTTCCATTCCAGTAAACACTGGAAACCTGTGTTTCTTGCTATGACAAGTCAAATGGCCTATTTAGATAAATAATGAGAATAGATTTTGAATTACAGTGTTCTATATTCTCTCTATACACAGAGCTACAATCTCAGGTTGCGCTTCTTTGCTGTGATAAGTCATATTTCTCCAGTGAGTCAGCCATCAACCCGAAAGTATTGAGTGCACAAAAGGTCCACTCAGTACTTTCCTGCAGAAATTGTTGATATCAATAGGATTTACTTGCAGTAGATTTTGATCCAGTTAAAATGCAAAGCCAGCAATCACTTTTCCTTTTTCATGCAAAGCATGAACAGGTAATTTACTGGGGGCATTACAATGAGTAAGAGTATTGATATTCCTGGCTCATATTGGTATATTGCTGACATAACTTCCATCAATAAAACCACAAGAAGCGAAAATGCATTAATACTGCAGTATTAAATGGCATAGGTCAGTGGTTCTCAAACTTTTTCACATCAAGGACCCCTAAACTGACACCAATTAGACCACTGACCTCCATTTGTTGTGATTCCCCCCCCCTGGATGGAATTGCAACAAAAATAAAATTTCCTGGGGACCCCTGGAACCCCCTCAAGGACCCCTTTGAGAACCACTGACCTAGATGGCTAATGTTTAGAATATAAAATGTATGGTATAAAAAAGAAATCTCTGGTTCTTCTACAGCGACTTTGATTACTTTTTTTTTTAAACCGTCCATTGTGTGTCGACAATGCTGTTGTAAGAGTGCAAATGTTGTTGATGTTAAATAAGCGTAGTATTCTTTTAAGTGCAGGCTTTAATTTCTACTAGCTAACGTGAAACGCAACATTTAAGAGTTTTTTCCTCAGTGAAGTAAATCGTTGAGTCTTTGATCACAGCTCTCATGAGACACAGTGGACACAATTACCCCCCGATTTTTACCTCATGTACGAAGTATTGATTGAATTAAACCGCATTTTGCACATAATAAAGGCTTCGGTTCTAAAAATGTAGGTTGCTTTTGGCTGACCTTGTCCATGTTTTATACATGGGTAAAACATTTTAAAAGCCCATTCTTAAATCATGGTGTCAAGACATGACTGCATTAAAAACAAAAAAAAACTTTTGTTCAGAATAAAAAATTAACTAGTTTGTACTAAATTGTTGATAAACACTCTGAGAGAGTTTTTTTTTTAATTTTTTGTCCATTAATATACACACACACTTACTGTTTTTAATTTTTAATATATTTTTTTTAACACAAACACACATACTCTTTAATTACTTGTTTAATGAAATGTATGGGGTTGATTGTTCTTATGTAGTTTGTGTGATGCTTTGGCAATATTGTTGTTACATATTCATGCCAATAAAGCTAATTTGAAGTGAATTGAGAGATCTTTAGTATTACTAGATTAATAGACATTGGGTTTACTGAAACGAGATATCGTTTATGACACAGGAACATATAAAAGTGAGTGTGCTATCATTATCGGGCTTGTAGTGTGTTTGTCTGTCAACTAAGTGCACTCAGTCTCCCTCTCTGCTGTCTATTTCAGGACATTAGACAAAAGGCAGAAAACATAGCCTGAGGTTGTCCTCTTTTGAATCTTATTCAGCTCATAGTAATAGGATCTTTGTGTTTCGTGTGTGTGTGTGTGTGTGTGTGTGTGTTTCTGTGTGTGCATTGACTAATTTGTGTGGATCTGCTTGTGTGTGTCGATGACTGACTAGAAAGCTACCGGATGAATGCTGTCATGTGTTTGATGAAAGCATGAAAGGGAAAAAAGCGCTGCTTCATAATTCTAACGCTAAGTGAAAGTGAGGTGAATAAATGTGGCGCAAATGTAAAATGGCAGAGACATGTTAACATGCAGTTTATCAAAAAGCAGATGGTTGGTTGGCCTGCACTATGACAGGTTGGTGTTGTAAGTCTTTCTCACTTTCTTTTTCTATCCTTATTTACTCCTGTCCCTTTCACCTGCCCTACATTTCTCTAGCCCACTTCCTCTCTCCTCTATTGGCCATGTGGTGTATTTTGCCAGCCTCCTTCCTCTCCACCCTCACCCTCACTACTCCTTTTCTTTCCCTCCTCTGCTTCCTTTCTCTTTCTCGCCCTCCCTCCCTCTCCTCCTCCGCTAGAGTAGCTCGGTCATGCAGAGACCTCAGATCACCGTGGTAACCTGTGAGAGAAAGTGGTTTGGTTCTTGGCTCGATCACAGTGAGAGAGGGAGAGCGAGACACTGAGAGATACACTGGTGCAAATGTGCTTGAGAGGGAGAGAGGGAAAGAGAGAGAGAGTGGGAGAAAGAAAGGAAGGGAGCAGCTTGTTTTGAGCAGGATGCTATCCGGTGGCTTGTGTGTGAGTTGTAAAGGAGCAGAGGGCATCTCTCTGGGGCTTCAATCCCTCCAGCATTAGGCAGCTGAGTGTGTTTCCTCAGGTGAGTCTTGTAACAATGTGTAGTTTATGGTCTGCATGTGGATTAGATGGTGTTTCACTGTAATGTTTCTTTATATTGCTGTCTTTTTGCAAAATGAAATTGAAGAAATTGTTTCTCAATGTTTGTCCTGGTTATGTATGTTTATATGCAAGAGAGACATCAACAGGGGGGTATTTGTGTCTTCAGGTCAAACAGATGCTCTGTGTGTGTGTGTGTGTGTGTGTGTGTGTGTGTGTGTTCTCCTGACAATCCTCAGAAGGCATAAGTTGCTTGGTAAAGACCTTGGAAACAAGAAATGGCACATTCAGGCTATAAACAACCCACTGTTTGTATTTCAATGTCTCTGCTATAGAAATGCAAACACAGTGCGTAACAGCTGTAAGAACAGCATCTGTACACAATTAGCAGCTTTGGTTTTACTCATTAACCCTGTTTTGAATGCTGCTGTAAGAGTGTGTGTGTGTGTGTGTTATATAATGTTCTGCATGTAAATGATCTTGGTTGTACAAAGAGCTTTGTTGTGAAGGGCACTTGCGGTGTGTGTGTGTGTGTGTGTGTGTGTGTGTGTTGAAGAGAGGCAGAAAGAAATGTAGAGGGTTTTGATGTCTAATGGATGATGTCTTGTAAATGATGTATTATAATATTAGAAGTGTAAATGTTTTCAAGATTGACATCAATTCGTGTGTGTGTGTGTGTGTGTGTGTGTGTTTTGTCTTGTAGAAGTATCGTCAGAGCTTGGCTGGACTGTTGGCCCCTCCTTATGGAGCCATGGAGAGTGGATCCAACAATGACAGTAAGCAGGGAAAAACTAGAGTGCAGGGCACAATGTAAATGGTAAATTACTAGACCAAAGTGTGTTAAGTTGTACATAAAACATGCAAAATAGAAATGTAATATTGTGAAACAGAGGTCTGAAAATTAACAGGTTGTATTTAGATAAACGTTAGGCCCCAAAATGTAAGTATAATGTAGTAAAATAAGTATTTTAGCTTGAAAAAGAAAAATGAGTACTTGGTCCTACTAAAGTAATCCTGCTTCCTTTTCAAGATATACTTGTTTTCAGCCTAACGTTTACATCATGTGTGGTACAGCATGCCTCCCTGCATGTGTTGGCATTTAGCATGAAAGCTACACAAGGAATAGGTTTAGATTTTGATGTTTTGGGAATGAATTTGGAAAAGTATCTGTAAAAAAATAAAAAAATCCTCAATTCCACCAGCTTGACAACTGTTTTTTGTTCCCCAGGACTCGCAGACAAAGACAACATGAACTCAGACTCTGCAAACAAAGCTCACAACAAGGTAAATACTCCCGCCAGCTCACTGCTTGGAACTTATAGGCACATCTTTTATTCATGGAGGAAGTGTATTTATACAGTAAATGCTGCCAACACGTTTCGGAGAGGTGTGAGCTTCCTCACAGCAGACAAAGCATGAGAATAAGTCAGAATATCTGGGTGGACAGGGCATGGACAGTTGAGCAAAATTGTATTTAGTCTCATATGTTTGATAAGTTTGATGTTTGGGAAAATGCTGTAGTTTATTATTTGCAATCAAAAGCTATATGATTCTTTAAAAAAAACGAACGTTCTGTAGGTTTTAAACAGCATAGAGAGCACATAGTAAACTGGACCACAGTGTCATAAAATTGTGCACTACTGCATACTTACATGTTTGTGAATGAACCACGATGCCAGAATAGATTTTGACGACATGTATGTGTTCTCAGAAGAGGCTATCGTGGACTCACAGCTGTGATCCTCTGTAGTTATGTTAATGCTAGCTAATGCATGCGCATAGAAGAAATATCCCACCTTCCCTAATTAACATGTCGGTCTTTGTTGTTTTCAGCAGCAGCTGCACTTTCCCTTGTTTCTAAGGTGCAGGTGTGCTCTGTATAGGATGTGTGTGTTGATACAGATTTACTGGTGTGAGTGCTGTAAAATGCTTTACTGTATGTTACTAGCATTAACTTCAGTTTGGGATGCACACAATCACATACATTTTACAAAATGTATTAATTTGATTTGCCCATCAGAATAAGCTGTTTACACAGGTAATTTTCATTTACCTGGGTAGTAAGATCTGCACCATTATGTGTTTGTGTAAATATTGCAGTGAGGTTTCCCATGTAGCATTTCAGATTTCACTTCTTTAAAATGTGATCTCACATTAATTCTCTGACCTTCGTCTGTGTTTACGTTCCAGCCTGGAGTCAGCAACAAGTATTAACTCCTGGGTTACAGTTCACAATCAGTTCACCAAACTACCCTAGTGTTTCTGCGTGTTCTATAGATTCCTTCAGAGAAGCTGCAGAGAGCGGGGAAGGTTCTCCGCAATGCCATCCTGTCCAGAGCCCCACACATGATTCGAGACAGGAAGTACCACCTGAAGACATACAGGTCAGCACGTGTGCATATACACAGAGCTGCAACAGCTGTAGAACAAAGTCTGTGGATCTCATTTGTATGTATGTATTGCAGACAATGCTGTGTGGGCACAGAGCTGGTGGACTGGTTGGTGCTGCAGAGTGCCTGTGTTCTCACACGGTCCCACGCTGTTGGGATGTGGCAGGCACTACTAGAAGAAGGGGTGCTTAATCACGGTAACTACAACTTTGGCTTTCTCATCTTAGTGTATGCTGATCAGTGTTGGGCAAGTTACTCAGAAATTGTAATATATTACTAGTTACTTATTACTCCTTTAAAAAAGTAATATTACTTCACTTATTACTGGGTGATAAAAATAACTAGTTACGTTACTCGAGTTACTTTCCAGTGTTTCCCACAGAATGACAGCGGGGGAGGGGGGTATTCTAACTTTGGACAGGTTTGTGCAGTGGTGTTCACGAGAGAAAGAGGGAGCGAGCGAGAAGGTGCTGCACGAATATATGCTCCTCAATACAGCTCATCAACCAAATAGTATTTTAAATACGCGTAGTGTAAATAAAATAAATAAATAAATAGAAAATCAATATGTTGCGGTCAGCGTTGATGATAATCCAAATTATATGCTAATTATGGGAAATACTGCTTTCACTACCATCTCCCTTCACCCCCAAACAAAGCAGTCTCCCCCGAATTTATTAACTAATATCATATTCATAACAGCAGCAAGGAGTGTGTTTTTTACAAAGCATATAGCCTAAGCCTAATGTTTCTTTACACCACTGGCTGAAATAAAAACATAAGGCAAGTAAATCCTGACTACTGTTTTTCTGCACATGTAGCCTGTTTATAAGAGCAGTATTCAGTATTTTTACAAAACGTTATGTTAACACCACTCTCTTCCAACGAGTCCAAGTATCAGTTACAGTAGCGGCCGGAGTTTCTTTCTGCAAGTTTCATGTTGCTGTGCTGCTTCAGGAGATGCTTCAATAAATCGGCTCCGGAAAGAACGCCTCTCTCCCTCGTTCTCCATTTTTCCTTTAGTTTTGGCTATCAGCGGACATGAACAACAGAAGGTCCGGTCCTGCTGAGCTGCCGCACAGTCGTCAATTCATGTCAAGGATGGTGCGTTCAGTAACGAGTAACGCAGCGTTACTTGCCTTAGTAACTAGTAATAATATTACTGTTTTAGAAAAGTAATTAGTTACACTACTAGTTACTGGGAAAAGCAATATTATTACAGTAACACGTTACTGCCCAACACTGATGCTGATTAGTTTTATTCTATGCACTGCACAGATATCATAACATGCAATAGCCAGTTCCATAAAACTCTATTGCAGCCAAACAGACCAGGGAGAATTCATTTCTTCACATTATCCTTGTTTTACTGTATGTATTAAATTAAAATGCATTCATTTAGGTTATTGTTGTTATTATTATTATTATTATTATTATTATTATTATTATAATTATTATTATTATTATTATTATTATTATTAATATAATAATAATAATAATAATATAATAATAATAATAATAATAATAATAATAATAAATTATTATTATTATTATTATTATTATTATTATAATAATATAATAATAATAATAATAATAATAATTATTATTATTATTATTATTATTATAATAATAATAAATTATTATTATTATTATATAATAATAAATTATTATTATTATTATTATAATAATAATAATAAATTATTATTATTATTATAATTATTATTATTATTATTATTATTATAATAATAATAAATTATTATTATTATTATAATAATAAATTATTATTATTATTATAATAATAAATTATTATTATTATTATAATAATAATAATAATAATAATAATAATTATTATTATTTGTTTATTGGGCTCCACATTAGTTGTAGTTATCCTGGGGTCCATAGTCAAATTAAATACATAGAGTCAACAATGTTTGCATTTACACTTCATATAGTAAACAATAAAGCTACATTAACATTACATTCAACAATTAAAGTGCTATTCAGGGTTTGAGTTCCAGTTCTACACTGAGTGGAAAGATGTTTTAGATTAAAGCAAAGTGTCCCTGTTTGACTCGGAGTGGTGGGTTTAACTAAATCCGAGCATCAATCACAGTGAAAGTGTCGGTATATAGCAGCATTGAAATTAATTAGATGTTTTGAAGCTGGAGCATAAAATATAGATTGAATCTTGATCTCAAATTCATATACTTCAAACAAGATGTCTAAAAATATGTTCTGAGATGAGGGAATATGGTAGTCACGCGCGCCGTCATGCATAGTATGTGGTTTTTAAATATGTACACTAGTGTGTTTTCACCATCATGTGTGCTTGTCTGCTCTTCAGTGGACCAGGAGCTGGGTTTCCAAGACAAGTACCTGTTCTACCGCTTTCTTGACGACGAGGAGGAGGACACGCCGTTGCCCAGCGAGGAGGAGAAGAGGGAGAGTGAGGAAGAGCTGCCAGAGACCATCCTCTTCCTCGCTCAGACAGGCCCTGACGCACTGCTGCGCATGATCCTCAGGAAATCGTCAGTAACTATTGATAGTATTGCATGATCCTACATTACACTGGCAACATTTTCAAGTAATTCAAGAAAGCTTATTTAACAGTTTCCCATTCTTGCCACTCTACTGCAATATTTAGTTTCATATTTAAATGATGCTGGAGAGTTGGCATACTGAGCCAAATGTAATCCAAGACCAACATTTGTAATATACAGTACCATCATATGTAATAAGAACAAATCATCTGCAGTTACTACTTTCAAAACAACATTATTTTAGCATCAGCATGTGTCATTACTAACTTGACTGCAGTGTAATAAGAGGTGAAGTGTGTGCATTAAATCTTCATGGTGAGTTCATTCTGACAAATGTGTCCGCAGGCCTGGTCAGAGGACAGGGGATGACCTAGAGATCATCTATGATGAGCTGCTTCACATCAAGGCCTTAGCTCACCTCTCCAACACTGTGAGTCAGTCGGTCCGCTTTTCTTTTAAAGCGACAGTACATGTCTCCAAGAAGGCCGTTAACACGCTGGAACCAGTTGATGCAATGTTTTTGTTTTTAAGACTGGAGGGAGAAGTTGGAGTCACTGTCAGCATTTATCTTACCAGTTTAATAGGACACAGTTTTATACTGATCAGCTGACCTTTGTTGGCAAGCATTCATGGAGCATGGAGTCCCCCCCCCATATTCCAAGAATCAGCATTATGTGTATTATTACATTACTATAATAATGAAAAGTCACATGAAACACATTCCAGGAGATGAAAGTGGTTCACAAATGAGGTGATTAAACCAAGTATATTTAATTTGTTAATTCCTATTTCCCTTCATTATCCTTTTGAAATCACTGCTTATAACAAACGTTTCAGAAAAGGAAAAATCTCAAAGAAAATCTTTCCATGTGCTGTCAGGATGGATTGTGAGGACTCCTAGGCCACTTTAAATAATCCTTAAAAACCCTAATGTGTGCCTTTTTTGCTGTTCTCACATGTTTCTGCAGTGCAACTTAATCTAATATGAGCCATGTACTGTGGTTTGCAGGTGAAGAGGGAACTGGCGAGCGTTGTGATCTTCGAGTCACATGCAAAGGCTGGAACCGTGTGTGAGTCTTCACTATGTCCAGTTCGTCCTACAATGCATTTTTGTTTGTGTACATAGTGAACAGCAGTGGTTTTCAAAGTCTGACACTGGGAACCCACCCTCAGACAAAATAGAGACAACTTCACCCCCCTTCAACTCATCTATGATGCATCTTTATTTTTCAAAGCGGATTGTCTCTCTGTCCAATAACCCCCCCCCCCCCCATAAAAAAAACAAAACAAAAACTTCGTGTCCCCCTTTTTTGAAGATCTTTGTTGTACTGAATTTGTGTGTTAGTCATGTATGTTGGTGAATTTGTTCTCCTTTTATCTTCCAGTGTTCAACCAAGGGGAGGAGGGCACATCATGGTACATCATCCAGAAGGGCTCTGTCAATGTGGTTATCTACGGCAAGGTGTGTGTGTGTGTGTGTGTGTGTGTGTGCGCGCGCGAATGCACTCTACCAGCCACATGCTTGTGCCTCTTTGTTTGATACATGAGCATTGTTACAGTTTTCTGCATGCAATGGATTAAAATGTTGAGCTGATTGTGTCTGTATGGAGCCGATCTGCCCTGCGGTGCAGGGAAACACCAGCAGTGGAGTTTGGCAAACTCTGCTCAGCTCACCGTGACTCATTGCTATGATTAAATGGCTTAAGGGATTGTACGCGTACACAATTTCACACCGCACACCGCTTTACAACCACTGTACTGGCAGATGTAGTCTACATGCTTGTGTGCATGCATACACATTGAGCACACATGTGTACATACACCCATGTGCTCTGCACATACACGCACACAGATAGACACAAGTACATATGAGTCACCCAGTCGTGAGTGCTCGGGCTCCTTTCTGATTCTGCTTAGTAAACTGTATTTGTCTGAGCTTGTTTGTATCTTGGAGCATGTTGATGTGTGTGTGTGTGTGTGTGTGTGTCTTAGGGTGTGGTGTGCACACTCCATGAGGGTGATGACTTTGGAAAGTTGGCCCTGGTTACAGATTCACCTCGTGCGGCCTCCATTGTCCTGAGAGAGGACAACTGCCACTTCCTTCGTGTGGACAAGGAAGACTTCAACAGGATACTCAGGGTAGGATGACAAGAGATGGACATTTATCCTCTCATGGAATACACATGTGGTCACACGGGCACCAAATTACTACCTTTCGGACCAAACTGTTACAAATACAGTTATTAGCAATGTATGTTCACAGAAGTCACTTCTAAGTTAACAATCTTCAAGTTAAAGAACACTATCCAAATTCATTCATTTAGGCTGTGTGAAACATCATGCTGCAGTATTTGCCAAGTGACGCTACCTGACTATGATGTGTGCGTCCCTCCTGTGGCAGAGGAGCTGTATTACATTTAAAGAAGCCTCTTTATTTATTTTATTTTTTGCATTTGCTGATTTTTGCATACATGCATCTTTTTGTATATTTAGGATGTGGAAGCTAACACAGTGCGTTTGAAAGAACATGAACAAGCTGTGCTGGTGTTAGAGAAGAGTCCTGGCGCCTCCACCCTAGGGAGCATCAAGTATGTGTGAGGAGTCTTTTGCATACATAGTTAAAGTGTACAGTAGAATGTATCTCTCTCTTTGTCTAACAAAAGTTTTTTAATGAAATTCTTCACATCTTCTTCTTCTCACCTTTTGCAGGTACACTGTGATATCAGGAACACCAGAGAAGATTCTTGAGCACTTCCTGGAGACTATGAGGATGGATGTACATCACAGTGAACCAGGTAGCCAAATAGAGAAAAATAATACTCATACACACATATCTCTCTCTCTCTCTCACACTCAAAATGAATAGGCTATTAGGTCTAAATGAATTTTTAATAGATTGTTCTCAGATATAGTCCAGACACAATAATGCATTGTAATGAAAGAAAGAATGAGGTTTGGCAGAGAAGCAAGATAAACAGAGTAATTATGAATGGCATTTTCACTACTTTTTTCCTTTCCACTTTGACTGTTCTCCCTCTTACTGTCTGTCTTTCTCCTCATCTGTTAGACCCAGCAGTTGATGATTTTGTCCTCATGCACTGTGTCTTCATGCCCAACAGCCAGTTGTGCCCTCTACTCATGGCACAATATCCTTTCTGCCTTTACTCTCTCTGCTTTTATATACATTATGTCCGTTTATTATTGATATCCACTTATGAATGTTATGTTGCCAACCTGACTTAGAAATGGACAGACATGTCTATTGTTTGCTACTGACAGCATCTTGGATTGTGCAACTTGCCAGTTTTGCTTATGAAAGCACTGAAGCAGGAGTTGACCTTACAGCACTAATGAACTGCTCACCAAGTGCACACCTCCCCTCACACCATAATAACAAGTTGTAATCCCAGCCAAGAAGGTCTTTTCTTATTGTCTGTCATTGTAGTGCCAGTGTTCGGCTACTTTTGCTACCACTGCTGCACTCAGCAATCGACAAATTGGATATCACAGTCTGTTTGTGTGCTTAGAATATCAAAGAGCAATGTCTTTGTAATTATCTTTAACCTTGTGTGCACCTACCATGCGGCATCTCCACCTGGCTCTGAACAGGAGAGGTTGGAGTATGCGCTCAACAGTAAGAGGAGGGTCCTCATTCTGGCCCTGCGCTGGGCTAACACACACACATACATGCTACAGGAGGAGGCTGCCCCAGTATCGTTCCTTGAGGTGACCAAAAGCAAGCTTTCAACTATCAGTAAATTCCATAATTTACAAGGATTACGTGGACCATCCATGGTCTAAATGTGGTTCTTCCCCTCTGTCTCTGTAGGAGTTGTATGGGAGTTTATCAAATGATTCTCGGGTGTTAAGAGCTTTGAAAGACTTTGTTCCTGACCTGGAGAAAGTCGTCAAATTACAGTATGTCTCCCAGCTCCTGCACATTAAACTTTCACTGTGATGCTTTATGTACCAGCTGCATTTATTGTAACTTATTGTTATTGTCTCTACATTTATTTATTTATTTATTTATTTATTTTCATTTTGTAGTTCGGAAGAAACCAAATCCACAAAAAAGGTTAATCCACACCACTGTTATTAATGCAATCCTACTGTACATTAGACTTGTTAGCTGTATCATGGCGATGTGAATACTGACTACACACTGTCTCCTGTAATTGAACAGAAAACCCTAATACGACAGTTCAGCAATGGAGAAGAAAGGCTGCAGAAGAAACAGCCCATTAGGAATCATGATGACAGTAAGTTTTTGGGGAAGTTTAAAAAAAAACCTTACTCTGCTAGTGGCGGGCAATGAGGCGCAAGATGGGGGCTGCTGTGGCTTGGAGGAAGAGCAGGTAACCCACTAATCGGAGGTTAATTCCTCAGCTTCCCCTAGCCCACATGTCGAAGTGTAGCAAGATGCTGAATCCCAAATGGCTCCTGAAGGCTGTGCTATCAGTGTATAAATATTCGTGAATGGGGTGAATGTGACATGTAGTGTAAAGTGCTTTGAGTGGTCAGAAGTCTAGAAAGGTGCTATACAGGTACAATCCATTTATTATATTTTGACAACTGTTTGCCAGATTGCCATGAAGTTTATATTTTCCTGCAGTGCCACCGTAACACCAAAAATGTTCATTACTTATTCAGTATTATTATTTGTGTGTGTGTGTGTTTATTTATTTATTTACCAGGGACAATGCACATTAATCAACACTGTGGTATACACTTCAATGTAAGTGTACCGGAGTTCGCTAATAAGATCATTTTCATCTGTCCTCCCTGGGCAGGTTGTAACAAATTAGTGCCCAGTATCGTCATTACAGTGCGTCAACAAGTACTGCAAGGGACATAAAATACATTATAATACATAAGTACATTACAAAAGTGATAGAAGTATGTAAAAATAAATTAGTGTCCAATATTATAAGTACAGTTCTTAAACAAGTACCGCAAGAAAAATACATAAGACATGACAGAATGTTATGTGTGTATGTGTCTAGTCCTCCTGAAGGTGTACTGCAACGATCACACGTACACTACAATACGGGTTGCCGTGGCAGCGACGGGAAGAGAAGTGATCAGCGCTGTGGCCGACAAACTTGGCACCACTGATGAGCTCCTGTTGGTTCAGCTCAGCTCTGCTGGTGGTAAGAATACAGATTGATACCCGGGACAGGTGTGCTGTGTATGCAAGGAGCAGGAGTTGAATTTAGCAAAACGAAAGTGGTGTTATGGTCTCCAATATTGTCTTTAGGTTAGTGTTGGAACATATCTGGGTCATGCTGAAATCCTAACTAACCCTAACTATCGCCATTATTTTCTTGACAGAAAAACAAATCCTGAAGCCTAATGACGTGTCAGTGTTTTCTGGTCTGAGCATCAACGGGCGATTATTTGCTTGTCCTCGAGACCAGCTCAACAGTCTGGTAAGTTTACTTGGTTTACTTGGAACTTCTGAATTTTTTTACAAGATGGATTTTATAGTAATACCTGGCATGCTTTATGGCACAGTTACAATGGATCTGTGTCACATAACATTGTTTGAAAGCTACATGTATAAAAGTGTCTTGGTACACTTTTACACTGATTTTTTAATGTGTATGAACATATGTACTCTTGTTTGTGTTTTAAAAAACAAATGTGTTAATGAATCTGCACAAATGTGTCTGTGTGCCTCAGACTCCTCTTCCAGACCAGGAGGGTCCCTCTGCAGGCTCCATGTCAACTTTTGAGCTGATGAGCTCCAAGGATCTGGCCTACCAAATGACCATGTTTGACTGGGAGCTCTTCAGCTGTGTGCATGAGGTATCACACACACTAAAAACAACCTCAGGCCAGTAGTAGGAGACTGCAATCTGTTACAAGCATGCACAGTGCTCTCAAGAGCCTTATTTTACACAATACAGATATTGGTGCGTCATTGTTCATTAGAATAACCTTGCAAGAGTAATGCTTGATAAATGCAAGCTGGCAGGACCTGTCAGTTGGATTAACTCTGAACCTGCTCCCCCTAACGTCGCCTCCCTCCTCTCCCCAGCATGAGCTGCTCTACCACACGTTTGGCCGGCAGAGCTTTAGGAGAACCACGGCCAATCTGGACCTGTTTCTGCGGAGGTTCAACCAAGTTCAGCTGTGGGTGGTCACTGAGGTCTGTCTCTGCGGACAGCTCAGCAAGAGGGTCCAGCTCCTCAAGAAGTTCATCAAGATAGCCGCACAGTGAGTAGGACCTGCTGGTCACTGTCACATGCCTCATACGCATGCTGGTTTGCACAAAAAGCTTCTCAAATACAGTAAGAAGGCAAGTTTGTTTTTTAAGTTGCCTTCACTTTGTCTGGCTTGTGTGTATTTGTTGATAGCTGTCGGGAGTTTAAGAACCTGAATTCATTCTTTGCCATCATTATGGGGATGAGCAACCCTGCTGTTAGCAGATTGAGCCAGACGTGGGAGGTAAGCTTTGTCTAATAACCAACTAATCTTTGTCTAGATCTTCAGTAACCCTTGGTTGCATTCCACTGTTGCTAAAGAACTACACTGACTACATAATTATTTTAATTACTTTTAAGGCCAGACATGGGCTAGCGTCTTCATATATCTCTGAGCTTTTATCCCTCTCTGAGCCAGGCTACAGACTGAGATCCTCTGGTAGGGCGCTGCTAACTATTCCAAGCTCTAGGCTAAGAACCAAAGGAGACAGACTTTGTTGTCATGGCCCCACTCTGAAACAGCCTTCCAGAGGAGATCAGGCTCGTATAGTCCGTTCCTGATTTCATCTCAATTCTCAAGACTCATTTCTACAAAATAGCTTTCAATGTGTGATGTGCAATTTATTTCATTGTTATTTGAATATTGACTGTTTATTTTTTATTTTTTATTTATTGATTTCAAACCGCTATGTGATGCATAATTTATTTTTCCTTAAATTGTACATCATAATTTATTAGTTGCACACCACTGTGTGACACTGATTTTCATTTGACATGTCTATGTTTTACATTGATTGCTGTAAAGCACTTTGTGACCTGTATTTAAAAGCTATTATTATTATCATTATTATTATCATCGTCTTCTGTTTTTCATGGCAGAAACTCCCCACCAAGTTTAAGAAGTTCTATGCTGAGTTTGAGAGCATGATGGTGAGTTGCATGAAATTCCATTCACCACCATCATATTGGGGTGGCAACAGAAATCCATATGGATAGATTCAAATGTAAATACTTTAGATGGATCTAAAAACCTGGATGAAATCAAACCTACCTGCATAGTTCTACCACTAGGAAAAATTATTTTTTGTTGTTTTGCAATTTGGTGAAGTGAGTTCCGAATGTCTTTGAAACTGACAGTTTATATGTTTGGTGCCAGGACCCTTCAAGAAACCACCGTTCCTACCGACTCACTGTCACCAAACTGGAACCGCCAATCATCCCCTTCATGCCACTCCTTCTCAAAGGTATGACTCAGTGTAGAGAACAGAAGAGAAACCTGTCACTGTATCACACGAGAATGAACTCTGGGAGAAACACGGCTGCTGTTTAAATTTAATTCCTTTCTTCACAGATATGACATTTACACATGAGGGCAACAAGACGTTCATTGACAATATGGTCAATTTTGAGAAAATGGTGAGGTTCTTTGCACATTGAATTATTAATTTTAGGGACATGTTTTATGCATCATACTGAGTCCCTTATTCTTATCTCTTCAGCGTATTATAGCTAACACAATTCGACAAGTGAGGCACTGTAGAAGCCAACCGTTTAGTAAGTCTGCTTTTTATTTACCAACACGCTTTTATCACATTTACATGCTTTACACACCCCTTTTCAAATCACTTTTTTTATGCTGTGACTTCTCCTACTGCCTTAGATCCCGACATATGCCAACCCAACAAGAATCAAGCGGAGGTACGTGGCTATGTTAGGAAGCTCTGTGTGATCGACAACCAGAGGGCACTGACGCAGCTCTCCTACAGGCTGGAGCCTCGGCGGACATGAGCTCCAAACTGTCCATCACCATCGCCTTCTCTGTGACGTTAGCATTAAAAAAACAACACACATTACCTGGGTAAAATGACTCAACACATCCGGTAATTCAGTAGCAAATCACAACAGTCGATGCCTAGCACTATCATGGACTTGTATGGATCAAGGACTTATACTGTGCCGTTAAAAGCCTCTTCTTCCTGGACAGAAACTGTTCAGCTGCTCTCTTGTCGCTGTGTCCCCGCCCCCAGACTGAGGGTTTTTTAACTGTACTAGCCGTTACTGTTCGGGACCTGTTAGATAGAACTGTAATGTATAGAACTTGAATCAATATCCTGCATGACTGAACTTCATATGCTTTGTGTTCTATACAGTGGATTTCTATCAGAGTGTCCTGTAATGTCGTGCTTTCCCACATGAGCCCTAGTTTACAATATTTAACTGTATCTGACTGTAAAGCAAAACCTTCCTCTCCTGATGGTCTTACTCATAGATGGAAAACACGGAAAGCCCCATAAACTGTAGTTACCTAGACTCTTCATTTTCCCTGTTAAATATATACAGATATATATGAAATCTGAAAGTACTTACGTTGTAATCTACATGATTATATCCAAGTCTTTAATATTTACTTAAAGGACATCATATCCTAAAGATTTTCAGTGTCCCTTAATTAGTCCGACACTTAAAAACTACTAAACAGAGTATTACATCGATTAAAGCCCTAATTGTATTGCAGAACAGTATTCAGATTTGTCACTACAGTATTGCATTTCATTTTTTGCATTGAAATACGAATCCTTAAGAATAAGAATGATTCTAGATGATGAAGTTGCTTGGTATGATCTGTTCTGAGGTCAGTTGTATAATCAAATTGTACTCCTTTGATTTGGAAGCACTGAAGTCTAAACTTTGAGGCGGAAATCTTCTCATCTCTACCACTTGTGATCAGTCCATGTAATTTTATTTTTATATATGTGGGTTTAGATTTTGAGTGTGTTCTTGACAAGTGTCATTCATTTTTCCTTTTGATCTCAGGAGCTTTTGATGTGATGGTGTGTGTCAAGAACTGCCGTGAGACTGGCTTTGCCCAGAGCGGCCTGTAACTGTACTGTATGTGTGGTCAGCCTTGTAAATAAAAATAGATAATTTAACAATGCTCGTGCTGTGATGAAATTCTTTAAAATGTAAGTGGTAGACTGAGGGTGATGATGGTGCAAAATATATAATATAGTAAATACAATATAACTACTGGAGATGCCTGAGGTGGAATATTCTTGTTTTATATATATTCCTGACATGAGATCAGACATCAACAGGTACAACTTCTCCAACACATACTGTATATCTGACATAGACATTAAAGACTGGCTTCTGACTACGGGAATACTCTACTAAGTCACTTTCCTATCTTTAAGGAGTTACTCAAATGTATTCTGAGGCTTTGGGACATCACTAGGAGGTTACATTTGTTTAACAGAAAGACTGCTTGACAAGCTGCATTAGTTAAGTTTGTAAGATGTGAACATTTACCTGGCAGGGAGGGTCTAATGAAAACCGCTGCTGAGCTACATTATGGGACATGTAGGAGCATCCAGCATTTTTTCTTTATCTGCTCTGCTGCATCAATTTGTTTTTACCACTTTTCTTTTCAAGTCAAATGTTATTGAGCGCAACACTACATCAGGGACTAAGTTAACTGACTGGATCTGGATGTTGTGTTCTGATGTTGTCTGATGATCGCTCTTTCTACCATATTTTCTTGACCGTGTGAATATAGAATATCAAAGACACTTTCCTGTGAATGAAAGACAGAACTTAGCTTCCAATATGAGGAGTAGAAATAGGTAATATGCACAAGTACTGGCGCAGTGGTCTGCCAGATCTGAGTGAATCAAGCTGCAAAAACATGGTGGCCTTTGGTGTGAGAGACCCGGGTTCGGATCCACTGTGAGACACCAATGTGTCCCTGAGCAAGACACTTAACTACTAGTTGCTCCAGAGGCGTGCGGCATATATAGCAATTGTAAGTCGCTTTGGATAAAAGCGTCAGCTAAATGAATAAATGTAACACTGATTTTCATGCTCTCCTGATGATCTATGTCCATTTGAGGTCAGTACATGAATTTAATTTAGAGATACTCATGGTTGTCAGAGGAGGAACCAGCTGGCTTATTGGTGGGCTCATGTCTGCTGTCTGGAGGAAGCAACCCTCTGAACATAACCTGTTCTGTAGCGCTATCCTATATCTATATATATTCTTAGGGTGTTGCTTATTTTATCCAACACGTTTGTACTATGGGGTGTAATGATTCACTGCAGTTTCCAGGAGCTGCTAGAGGGCCTTCAGACTTTTAGTCATGTTTTTTTTATCCAGTGAAACACTCCTAAGGCTCCTCATGCACCTGATTACTGTCAACAACTGAGAAGTGTCCTAACTTCCCTGAGCTGAGATCACCTGTCCCTACAAAGTGATGTCAGCACAGCTATCTTGCTTACTGGTGTCACTGGGTCATTCCTGTCGGGTTGAGTAATACACCGCCACTGGCAGACTTCTCTGGTGTGTGTGTTTTTTTTATAGATGCAAAGTGTGGGAGGGATGGATTTAGGTATCTGTGGCAGTCACCCTTGTTGCTAACTGATTTATTATGTCTTACACGCTATAGGCCATAGCTGTGTGTGTGTGTGTGTGTGTGTGTGTAGTGTATAGCGAGCTTTATATAGCCATAGTTATCCAGGAAGAAGGAATGCCCTGGATGCCAGTGACCATATTTGAACAGTGTGTCTGCTACAGGCAGACTGCACACACTCACTCCAATCCGTAACTGACACACACTCAGACACTCACCTCCCCTTCATCTTCACGCTCTGTGCATATGTGTGTGTGTGTGTGTGTGTGTGTGTGTGTATGCTCTGTGTTGTAGTTACACTGGATCACCACTATCAGGCAATGTAATACTTTGTCTAGTAGTGACAGAGGAGATTCGACTCTTCCCGACTCACAGGGAGCAAACTTTTCTCTCTCTCTTTCCAGCACTTTCTGGTTTCTTCTCTCTGACAATCTGTTCTGCTGACTGACAACATCCACTCCGACCCTGTGGTGGAAACTACTCCGCCTCTCTTTATTTCTTATCCTTCACTCGCTCTGTGCTGATCCAGGACTTGTATACTTTTGGGGGCAGCTCTGGTGGTTGAGTGGTGCACACTTTTGGGCTGTGTGTTTGTGGATGTGTGTATGTGTGCGTTTGAGTGCGTGTCAGTCAGTATGCCATGTCGTCCCCTGGCTCGTCGTTTGTGCAGATAAAGCATGAGGACCTGCTCTTCTATGAGAATTGTGGGGGAGGCAGCTTTGGAAGCGTCTACAGAGCCCTCTGGATTTCCCAGGACAAGGAAGTAGCTGTGAAGAAGCTTCTGAAGATTGACAAGGAGGTAAGGAGGAGACACACACATACACACAGACACACAGACACACACACACACACAAAGCAATCATACACTTCTGCAGAATTGATGATTCAAATTTTAAGATCAAAGTATTTATAAGTTATGCACTCATCTGTGGCACATAACTGCTATTAACTTCTACTTGTATCAGTTTCCATTTATTTCTTGTACACCCATCCCCCATTGAACATGTGTTTATCTTAAACATACCTCTCCTCGTCCCCTGTCTCCTCCCACTCATTGTGGATGGAGCAGTTTTATTTATGCCAGCACTCACCCTGTTCCTCCCATTGTATGCTAGGGCGAGGTGTGTGGTCATTTGAGGCTTTATGCACTACACTTCAGGCCGGGTGGTTCTCCATGAGTATCACCCTGAGGGTTAATCCAAACATAATTTCCTTCCATGTTATTAATACTGGCCTGGTAGAGGCTCAGTGTCAGGAAAGTGTTAGGGTGACCTGTGGGTGAATCGGCCACAGTGTTATTGCCGTGGCAGCAGATTTAAACAGTGTAATGTTAAGTATACGCAGGTGCCGACTACATAAAACTACAGAGGGAACAGAGTTTGACTTGTTGTTTGACTTATTTCTCTCACACTCACTTTCTCACACCCACACACAAACACATGCAGGGTGGGCAGACATGCATAAAGTGTGTGTGTGTATGTACAGTTCATGCAGATAACTGCAGCTTAGTGGATCCTTCATGTGAAATGGAGCTGCTTGTGAACACTCGCATTAAAACGATGTTTCAACTCATGTTGCACAAACACTACTTTCATAGATGGGGGAAGTATGCAAATAATTTATTTAAATTAAAATATCAACACCACACTGCACAAGTGCATTCACAATTTTACTTGTGAATACAAAAGTACAGATGTATTAGTAACAAAAAGTACTTCAAAAGTAAAAGTACTCATGCTGAATGTTACAATCAGTGGATGGATCAACAGCATTCTTTGATCCATTACAGCTGTCAGATAAAAGTAGTAAAACTACAACTATAAATAAACAAATATCATTTTTTTCTGAAATGTAGTGGAATAGAAGTATTAAGAATCATTAAAATGGAAATATTCAAGTAAATCATAGCTGATGTCTGTACACACTGATGACCTCACACGTGGAAGAAATGATGGGAATAAAAGTGAAAAGATAAATTGCTCTGTAGAAGAAAAACTACTGAAAAAAGATTTTGGTGTTAAATTGTTGTTTTTTTTTGTACAATTTAATTTAGTTTAGTCCTTATGTTGCTTGGCAACAGTTAAATATTCCACATATACGGAGGGTATGGCCTATATGTCTGTTCAGATTAATGGCATGTTTGTCACTGTGGTGTGGAAGGCCTTTGTTTGGAGACTCAGGCATCCCCGAAATACCGTCAGGAATAACTTTAAGATTGGATAGTAAGTCAAAAGCTTTTATTTTTACAGTCTACCAGGGATTATTTACACTTTATTTTCTCAAAGGTCATGTGTTAGATATTTGGAAAACTGAAGATGGATGCTAATGAAGTTGTTCATATCCCTCCTTTTCTCTTTTTTCCCCCGTCTCCTCGCCCAGGCTGAGATTCTTAGTGTCTTGAGTCATAAGAACATCATTCAGTTTTATGGAGCTGTGCTGGAATCTCCCAACTATGGAATTGTCACAGGTCAGACCTCACGTGTGTGTGTGTGTGTGTGTGTGTGTGTGTGTGTGTGTGTGTGTGTGTGTGTGTGTGTGTGTGTGTGTGTGTGTGTGTGTGTGTGTGTGTGTGTGTGATATTCATGTATCCTTTCAGACATCCTCACAAGAACATAAAACCTTTACTTCTTAACTTCATTCAAATACGTTCTTTTGAAAAAGTTATCTGCAAATTGAGTTGTGTATTATTATCTTTGGGTTACCGCCTAATGGATATAAATACCATTAGGTCAGGTCAGGGTTTAATGTGAGGCATGAAGGGTTAAGGTCAGAGGAGATTGCCCACTTATACAAAAGTGTGTGTGTGTATGTGTGTATTAACTTTATTGGTGTGCACTCATCCTAGATGTGCCATGTTAGCACATGCTCTGATGGCCGACAAGTGTTTATGTGCGTGTTTTGAAAAGATACATGTATACTCTGAGTGCTGGTTCTTGCTGTGTTTCCTGGCAGGACATTTGTAACTGAGACCAGCATGTTTGGATGTGGTTGTAATTCTGGATGGGCTCATGTGGTTAAGATAAAACACCTACATATCATTACAGACCTATCCAGCAACAATTGAGTCCAATGCTTACTAAAAATAAAACAGTACAGTAGGCAAAAAGAAGAACTGGTTCAGGAAATGGATTTTGGTCCCAGTAAAATGCATTTTACAGCAATGTAAAAAGCGCTGGCTGACATAGGACTCCTTCGATTATATTATATATATACATTATCTTCTTTCTTCTACTTGTCTCTTTGTCAGATTTAACAGGAAAATGGGAAAGGTTGAAAGTTCAGAGATAATCTGGATTAGACAGTCAGTGTGTGAAGATTGTGAGCGACTCCTCCACTGATTAGCTTTCCTTATGTGTAGGTCTGTGGGGTGTGCAGTGCTTAAGCGTGTGTGATGTTTCTCACACATTATAATTTATTGATGAACTAGTTTAAATGTGTTTAGTGTTATCTGTTGTTACTGCATTATAAAAGTGCATATTTAAATCAAACTCAAATCGGTAAATTTTCAGTGTAACTGAATCTGTGTGGATGCTGTGTACACATTTACACACACAATTTCTCTGTTTAACTGTTTTCCTTTAATGATAAATCCCTTTATAACTAGTCTGCCTCATTGTGATTAGATATTGCAAATTAGTTAGGTGGGCTGGTGGACCCAAAAGAAGAGAAGCACAGACCAGAGGTCATTCGTTTTTTGTGAGTGAAGACTTGCTAAATATCGCTACACTTGTAGCTTTTGCTAGTCTTACTTGTGTTAGCAGGAGGAACAGTCCTTTCAACTTTTTGGCCAGATCTAAGTTTTGTTGCTTTTGTTGTTACACCTGGCTGAGATCCAACCACAGTGCGAGCCAGACCACCTCCAAATATGGTCTACCTGATCAGATTTTGATCCTGCATGCATGTACACCTGGTATTAAAATGTGTTTTTCCTTATCTAGATAAATATCCCGATACAGATCACATTTTAGTGACAGTTGTAAATGGGGTATCTGTGTGTGTGTGTGTGTGTTACAGAATATGCTAGTAAAGGGTCTCTGTATGAGTACCTTTCCAGTGAGCAAAGTGAGGAGATGGACATGGAGCAGATCATGACGTGGGCCATACAGATCGCCAAAGGTACACCTGCAGAAATTATAATAATAAAATATCTTTGTGTCAAGGTTGAATAACTTAGACGCTGATATTAAACATATCAGTGGCAGGAGCACTGATGCGAACACTGCATATTGTTATACTCTAGTCATCAGAGTGTTTTTTTTATTTGCCTCTTAATCACCATCTCTAAACTGTGTGTGTTCAACACCAACAGATTTTTCCCATTTGCTTGTTGCAATTGCTACCAACTGTTACTTGCAAAATAAAAGAGTCAAATACAACCGTTAATACACAAAGTAGCAAAACATATTACTATATGACATATGTTACATTTGTTAGCAATAAGATTTTTAAACACCTGGGGAAAAAAGTTGCTAGGGTGGTAAATGATGGTGGTACAGTAGATAAAATAACATTTAGATTTATTTAAGTGTTATCTGCGATTGCTTTTAATCTAATTGAACAGTAAAAAGTGACATACACTGATTATTATGGTGCTGAATAGTTAATACGGATTTGCACCCAAATTCATATCATATTCATAATCATATTCAGGGTCTTCTCCTCTGGTTAAATAAAGGTTAAATAAAAAAATAAATACATTATTTAAACACTGATTGAATTTGTTGAGGGTGGCTGTCTTTTTTTAGTTTGCCTTTATAACTGTTCATTTATTATAAATATTGCCTTTAGCCTTTATACTCAGTTCCAGTGGATTATTAATGGCTCAACCTGGAACTGAGCTCACACCAAAAATATTTTACAATGAAATTGTACCCAAATTTTAAATGCTGATAGTAAATTCCACCAAAACCAATCAGTATAGACATGAAAATGTAGTGTTTTTCCACCAGTTGTTAATGCTTGATTTCCTTACAGGATTGCATTACCTCCACGCAGAAGCTCCAGTCAAAGTCATTCACAGAGACCTCAAGTCACGGAACGGTAACACACAACCTTAAACGCTCAGATTTGTTCCTCAAACTCTGTGCTTCCTTTTTCATACACACATTAAGTTCTCTGTTAGCTATAGCTTATTACTATTTTATGTCACAAGTCTTTGACTGGTTTCTCTTTGCTCTCTTTTACAGTTGTAATGACAGCAGACAAAGTGCTGAAGGTTTGTCTCAATACAGACAACCACATGCTAGTAATTTATTCATTTAATTCTGCCATGCGCGTCGTCTGTGTTTTCTTCACTACTCGCTCTGTTGGGATTTCAGATTTGTGACTTCGGGGCATCTAAGTTCCTGTCCCATACCACCCATATGACGGTGGTGGGCACTTTTCCCTGGATGGCTCCTGAAGTCATTCAGAGCCTGCCTGTCTCCGAGACCTGTGACACCTACTCCTACGGCGTGGTGAGTTGGCAGCACTGTACAAATATTAGCATTGTAAGGCCAGGAATTAAAGCCTAAGTACTTCTATCTATCTATCTGTCTATCTATCTATTGTGTATATATGTAGCTCAGATTTATAGTCTTCTTTGCTCATTCTTTTATCTGACATTTTCAGAAAATAAATTTGCCAATTTTAGAGACTTATTCAGGCAAAAATCTTGTATGGCTTCTTGTATTTAGACAACATTTAACATCTGAGAGGTGCGGCTTCTATCGTACTTTCGTAACTATTTGGGAGAGCTGCATAAAACACATCTGGCCTTAAAATATTTGAAGTTATAACCAACACATCAAAGAAATCATATCTGTCTGAATGAAATAACACAGTCTGATCTGTGGCCAGGTGCTGTGGGAGATGCTGACTCGGGAGGTTCCTTTCAAAGGTTTCGAAGGGCTGCAGGTTGCATGGCTGGTGGTAGAAAAACAAGAGGTAACCCACCCCCCACATAAGCACACCTTTCTGAACACACTGTCTGCATGTAGACCTACCAGAGTATGAGAAGGCTGGAGGAACAATGTGATGCTCTCATGGTTTCCACTGCGAGCTGGTGAGGCTGAGGCTGGGTATTTTTAGGCCTGATGTCAGTTCTCTGCTCTTGTAAGGCCTGGATACACAGCAGTGGAGCCCGGCCAGACTCCCCCCTGGCTAAAGCTTTTACGAGAGAGAGACAGACAGTGGGGAAAGAGGAAAGAGTGCAGTGATAGGAGGGTTGATTCAAGAAGTTTATGGGACAGGAGGATGAAGGTTTAACAGTGTGTGTGTTTCAGTTGTTGGTGTGCCTGAATCACCATCAGCAGCCACATAAACACAAACACACACACACACACACACACACTCAGGACCAACAAACAACTCGGAGAACATGACTCCTGCGTAGCTGTTGGCAAATCTCCAAATTCTCTCCCTAAATAACTCTCTCTCTCTCTGGCTCTCTCTCTCTTTCCCAGAATCCCTCTGATTTCCCTCTCCATTGCTATACCTCTCCTCCTGACCCTCTTACTTGCCTTCTCTCCACAGATTCCGTGATATTTTAGGATTAATCCCCAGAGAAAACTGTTTCCATTTACTGCACTGTACTATGGAGCTGTCTGGGCTCATTCAGACTGTTGTTGATGCCAGGGGATCTTTCATGCAGGGACATTATCTTGGTGGCATGGTTACTGCAGTTTACACATTACAGAAAGATACCAAGACACTTTCAAATATACACATTTTACCTCATAAACAGATTTAGTGCATGTTCTACATTAAACAAATGATGTGTTTGTAAGCTTACACTTTATATAAGTCTGTAATGCAATTTTACATTTATAAACATACTAAAAATATCAATCCCCCCTGGCTATTTAAACCTTTCTCAATCAGTGATGCGATCACAGTGGTTCTACATGAACACAATATTTTCTGCTGAAGTTTTTACACATTAAAGATTTCTGTATTTCTTTCTTCTCTCTGAGGTCATCTCGCTTGTCTGAAGTGGGTGGGAAAAAGCCGATGTCACGTACTAATGAGAAACAAATAAGGATTTATCAATATTTGATTCAAAATGAAATGTGCTGCCAGGCCACTGTCATTCAAATCTGATGAAAACACACCCACACAGTCCGGATGAAGCACAGTAGCTGAGTTTAGGAATGCAGCCTCTAGTGCCACACTGGCTTTTTTTTGAAGGACTGTGACACAGACATTCATGTTCCCATCACGATGAACTGTAATAACTTTAGTGAGCCCTCAACTTTTCATCTGGAGCCAACATTTTAATTGGTCCAATACTTCGGTTTTTGACCTGCAAAGCTAAAAACATTCCCATCAGCTTCAGCTTTACTTTGTGTTCACTGCTAATTAGTAAATGGTAGCATGCTAAACTAAGATGAACATGGTAAACATACCTGCTAAACATCAGCATGCTAGCATTGTCATTGTGAGCAAGTTGGCATGCTGACGTTAGCATTTAGCTCACAGCTCCACTGTGCTTAAGTAAAGCATCACAGTGCTGATTATGTGCCTGTAGATTCTTAGTCTCTTTTTAACTTTGATTGTTGCTTATTTAGTCATGACTATTTTTATGTTTTGGAGAAATGTGAAAAATTACTTAACATTTTAAGCCAAGTTTCCAGGGGCTTTAAATGGTTATTGGAGAGGTGGTCTGATATAACTTTTCTTGTTGAAAGTAAAGGCTTCTGCCTCTTACATCTGCATGTGTTTGTGTGTCTGGGTATCTAGAGGCTGACCATCCCCACCAGCTGTCCAGCAAGTTTTGCAGAGCTGATGAGGAAATGTTGGCAAGCAGACCCAAAGGTAAGTTAAATGGACAAGGAATACAGATGTTTCTTATGCCTCACTTTTGAAGACATTATAAATATGCAAGTTAGCTGATTATTTTGTCTTGTGTATATGTGTGTACCTACAGGAGCGTCCACAGTTCAAACAGGTGCTGGTAACCCTGGAGACCATGGCCAATGACAGCAGGCTACCAGAACAGTGTAACTCCTTCCTACATAATAAGGACCAGTGGAGGTACACACAGAAACACACACATTTATTCGTAGACATCCAAAAGAAAACATAGTGTATCTGAACTGCGTCTGAGCATGAGGCATCTTCTGTAATTTTCAAGTGTATACAGTAAAATCAGAATGATAAATGCAGTCTGTGGTTGACTGCACTACAAATAAAACTCAAAATGCATGCTCACAAATTCAACATAGCTATACACACATGCATACATACACAGTTCTGGACTCTAAAGCTCAGGAGAGAAGTTGAATGTGTGACCCTGTGCTCTACTTTAGTCTATAATAAGCTCTCTGGAAAGTGTCCAAGGAAGAGATTCCTCTGCTCCTCAGCTCTGCCCCTCACTCCACCACGGGGTGGGGGGTGGCGGCTGGGGGCTGGGGAGAGGTAGAAGAGAATTCAAGTATAAGCTGAAGAATAGAAGTTCAGGGAAGAACAGAAATGTATTGGGTGCATGTGAAATCTAAAACACTGAACAAGAGGGAAACAGTGAGGATAGTGGGAAGACGGGTGAGGGAGAGAGAGAGGTGGGGGATGGAGCAGAGGAGAGAAGGTGTGAGATTCTGTGCATATTTAACATGAGTACAGCGAGGCAATCAATTCTGAGTGAAGTTTTGGATAGGGGTGGAAAAACTTGGGACAGGGGAAGGGGAGGAGGAGGGGGCAGGCAGAGTGAGCGAGGTGAAGGGGCGGGATGAATGAATAGGGAGGTATGGTTGTTCATCAGATCTGTCTATATTTAGTTGCTGGGAGAGTTGATTGTGTTTGTGAATGCAGGTTCATGACAATCACTCACTAACTCTCGGTGACCTCTTGTGGCAGCAGACAGTACTAGAGCAAAATATTTTACACTGTTGTTGACACATGCTTAACGTTTTGCATAGGCAATATTGTCTTCTGCAGGGACAGTCAAGTAAACTAAATATGTTAAGGCATGCAGTCTGTTATAGAAAACAAGAATATTCTAATTTTAAAATTGTTGGTTACATTGATCCAGTTTCCTAATACATTGTAATTCTAAGCATGTTTTCAGTTTGTAATATGTTTATACCGAAAAAGTGACAAAAACTAGTCTACCCAAAAAAGTATACTAGAAGAAATGCATGATTTGAGTCTGCTCTGAGGTACAGTGTTGTTCCACAATACAGTGCACAAAGAAATTAAAACAAATTGTGGATGGTGGAAAAAGGGCTCCAGAAAGAGCTTGGGAATACAACCAAAAACTGTAAAAGTACACTGATTTCTTGCGTGTTAACTGCAAAAATAGTAAACAGTGACAATAAGTGTGGTTTTTATTGTATACTATTTGTATGTGGTATGAAATTACACAGTAAAAGTTACAGCTGCAGAAGTCTGATGACAAAAAATGGTCAGGACATCAAAAAATATTTTTCAAAGTAACATGTAGGTCTACAGTACAAACTACAGAGCAAAAGAAATGCGCATTGGTCGTGATCAATTTATACTGAGGAGCTTTTTTGAAATTCACCCTGCTATTCGTTTTATGGTGGCTGATTTTATGGTGACAGATATTCTGTCGGTGTTTGCTCATTCTACAGGTGTGAAATCGAGTCGACCCTGGAGCGCCTTCGGAAGCTGGAGAGGGAGCTTTACTCCAAAGAGAAGGAGCTGGAGGAGAGGGAGAGGAGGCTCAAACTGTGGGAGGAGAGGCTGATGGAGAGGTCCAACATGACTCCCAGTCCGACCTCCCTACTCATGGATCGTTCAAACATCTCACCAGTATGTAGAAGTGGAGTGAATCTATTCAGAAAGCTGAAAACAAAATCAAATAATACCTTTTTATAACCTTGGCCCTCATCTTCTTCCCATCTCTCTCTCTGATTTGAACAGTTCTTCACACCACTGTCCATCGGTTCCCCCGGATCTTTCTTACGCTCGCACTCTCAGGACTCCAACAGCGCATCGGTCAGCAGTGCCGGCGTCAGCAGTGCCGGGGTAAGCTGTCTCCTCCGCACCCTCAGCAATGGAGACACGGAGAGGGGGAGCAGTGCGACGCTGGAGAGGGGGATGGGTTCACTTGACAGTGGCAGGCTGCACGCCATGCTCCGAGGGTTGCAGGGCAGGTTCGGAGAGGAGGACGAGGAAGAGGAAGCAACCCTGCAGGAGGCAGGCTGGGGGCAGAGGGAGAGAGATGATAGTGGGAGTATGGATGGAGGAAGAGTGCAGGTGACACTCAGGAGCTTCCCAGGTGGTGTGGTGGAGAGGGAGGAGAGAACGTGGGAGGAGGGGGACAGGGAGAGAGGAGGGATGCAGAGGAGCAGAGTTACCACCATTGTCCGAGGATACTCAGGTGGGTTTGGAGAGGCAGAAGGGGAGAGGGAGAAGGAGGGAGGATGGGAGATAGAAAAACTTGGGGACAGGCTAGATGAGAGGGGGATGGAAGGAGGTATAGGAGGGAGACTTCCGACCATGTTCAAGGGTCTTCACGGGAGTTTGGGGGGCTTAGGGGACATGCTGTCCTTAGACATGAATGACATGGGGGAGATGGAGAGACTAGGTGACATGGACATGGACTTAAATATGGGTGACCTGGGAGTGATGAAGGTCGTAGGTCACGGTGTCAGGAGTGAGCTGGGGGTCAGGGGTCGCAGGAGTGACATGGGAGTTGTGGTCCAGGGAGTCAGAGGTGACCTCAGCGAGGCCATCAGCCAAAAGATTAGAGGTGAAGTAGGAGTCATTGGTCACTCGGGAGTGCAGGTGAGCATGCGGGCTTCGTCCAATCAGAACTCTGTGAAGAGCTGCAGTGTGCGACACGGAACCAAGATCAACATGGCTACGGCAGCCATGGACATGATGGAGCTTGATTTGTCTGACAGTGACTAGAAAACACATGAGCGAACACACGCACAGAAAACACACATAGAAGTACACACAAGAGGCCAAACTAGAAAGTTTTTGACTTTTTAGCACATACAGTAAGTGAGCTACAGTATGTGCATTAGAATCTCCAGTTGAAAAAGAGCTGGTATACACACAATTCTTTTGTTATTATTATTATTTTTTTTTATTGAATGGATGAACACTATACCCATGTGTACTGTGAAGTAGGAAATAGCAATGAATGACTTCACCTGTGTAATTGAATGTGCTGTTAAAACTGCTGCATAACACACTGTAAGAGGTACAAGTGTTACAAAATAACACACTTGAATGCCGCTCTAATGAGGAAGCACTGTCTGATATTTTGCTTGTAGGGTAGCTTTTAGCTTATAGATTTGATTTGTTCAAAAACAAGCTTTGACTTTATCAGTTCTAACTGTGATTTAGTGTGTGAATTTATGGCATTTCTTTCTGTATATTTTATCATTTTTCAATAAAAAAGGAAAGAAAATCTTGATTCCATTTCCTGTGATTTTGCTCTACTAGAGTTAGCCTCCATTCTCCAGTATATATATGTACAGTATATGTAACATTTTATGACAACATGGATGACAAGTAAGCTTTTTAAACGTATGGTACACATGTACCTTGACCAATAAAATAAAATCCCTCCCAACTTCTGATTCCTGACCCCAGAACCCTAAACTCCCTCTCACACACTGAGCAGCAGAGCCACTCCTGCCAGCACCCACTTGGCGGGCCTCTCCCTGGTTTTGAGGCTGAAAGTCCATACATATGTGGGTCCTCTGATCTTGGTCTTGTAGAGCGGACACTCGTAGATGTTCCTGGTCTCCTGGCGGTCATTGGGCACAGCTCGGACTGAGATGACTGGCATGGCGGGCGTCAGTTCCTTTAGACGGGCTTCAGTGATCACCCCAGCCTGAGTGTCCCACCTTGCACCTGTGGAAGGACAGGAAGTGAAGAGGAGAGGGAAAAATGGGATTACCATGTTTAAAAACTGGGACATTTAAACATTAAAAAAAGGGAGGGAAGTTGGAAAGATGAAATTTAAATTGGCTTTCACACAATTTCCAAAGATAGGATAAGCATCTTGCTCAAGTCACATCAGTCACAGAAAATGGGCCCTCAATGCGGCCCCACAAAAAAAAGGGTTTTGAAAACTGTCTACCTTCCACGTAAAGTCCATATACGTATGCACCCTCCCTGGCAGGTTGGTTGAACTCTTCCTTAAACTTCTTGGTCACATCCACTGTCAGGTTCACTTTATCCAGGGGCCACTCGTTCTTACGCGCCAGAGACTGCATCACCGCTGGAAAGCCAGAACAAGATGGAAAAATAATTAATGACCAGTAGACGTAGACAATGGATGGCAAAAGAAAGGGAAAATCGTGATGCGAGAGTTGTGAAAATATTTTAGTCAAGCCTAGGTATCTTCTGTGTCCACAAATGTGTGTTACCAGTGAGGAAGGACTGTGGGTTGAAAAGTCCAGACAGCCAGACAACGCTAGGCAGAGACAAGTCCTGAGTCCAGCTGTCCAGCTCTTTACAACGCTGCAACACATCATTATACCTGACATACAAAGAGAGAGAGAAAAAGAGGTTAGTATCTCAAACAGCCAATTATATGAACTGCATTTACTACGACTGAATACAGTTGATCAAACACATAGCAAAACAAAAACCTTTCTAAAATGTATCCTCTCACATTTTTTAAAATACAACACTTATTCACATTTAGACATACCGACAAAGACACACATACCATATAGCCAGGCTGTAGATGGACGGGTAGGCCAGCTTGGTCCAAGTATCGGGGACGTTGTCAAAGAACAAGGCTGTCTGCAGCTTCTCCATCTCAGAAGAGATGGCCAGTTCACCCTTTGACAGACATATTTACTTATTCTATCACAATGAATGCAAGGCGCTACAAGTAGCATTTTAACAGGAATGAATCATTGCCATGTTAAATTTCGAGAGACCAGTGTAATCACTGTAACAAACAGCTGCTGGCCACTTTTTACACCACCTGATCAGATGAAGGAAATCTGCAGGATGGATTTGTGTGGCACTACAAGAGACTCCCTAATGACAATACAGGAAGACGGCTTCTTATTCTTTCAGTGTACACAAAGCTTCTCATTTCAGAGTTCTTCAAGAGTTCTAGGTGATGCAATCTTCATTTTGAGGAGCACTGGTATGAACACCACTGCTATGGGACATAGAGGCTCTCACCATTATGTATACAATAGTCAGACCAGGGTATAATTAGGCTAAAACACATGGGCACCAGTGTGGGTCGCTAGTGCCTCTCTTAAGGCGTTGGGGAGTGCACAGCCATCTGGCTTCCGTTACTAGCATAATATAAGCTTACCTTGAGTCCCAGGTCAAGCTCCTTGAGTGAGCGCCGGATCTCGGAGATGAGTGTGTTCATGCGCTCACACTCCTGGAAGCAGACCAGGATGTACGGGGAGCGTTCAGCTGTCTTAGAGGTGATGTCGGACATATTGTACTCCTCTGGTAACTTCTCCACTACCTCATCTAAAATAGCTTTGACCTGAAGGACGGCAGAGTCAGTAATTATTAAGAGCATTGAAGGGGAATTTCCCAGTTCTCTCTATCTTGTTCCTCCACGAGATAGAGAATTAAGAGTAATCTAAAACTGCTGCTATTTTGAGTAATTCAAAGAAATGACTTGTAGAGAAGCTTGTGGCACTAAATTTGTGTGTCAGTATCTTGTGTTCTCAGTATGTGTTTGCTAGTTTTAGCACAGGTTCAGTCTAGAGCTGCAATAATTAGTCGATTAATAGATTAGTCAATTAAAAGAAATTGTCAACTATCTTGATAATCGGTTAATCGTGTCAGTTCTTTTTCTAGCAAAAATGTCAAACATTTGCTGGTTCCTGCTTCTTTAATGTAATGGATGTACTGCTTTGTCATTTATGATAGTAAATGAAGAGTCTTTGGGGTTTGGACTGGGGTTTGTAGGTTGTTGGTTGGTTTCTTTTGTGGTTATTTTATAGACTAAATGATTAATCATGAAAATAATCTGCAGATTAATCAACAATGAAAATAATGGTGACTTGTAGCCCTAGTTCAGTCAGTTAATGAATAATAATGTCTTGTAATTCCCGTCAAAAAACTACAGTAATTGAACATGTAGTTGTAACTACCTTCTCCTCCAGGGTCTGTGAGGCTCCCTCTCCCATCACAGCATCAGGAGACTGCAGCTCCAGCAGAGTGTGGAAAAGGTTATCTGACGTCACTGTCAAGAACTCAATTTCTGCGTTGGGGTGCAGCCCATAATGCACTGGGCTCTCATGGGGGAGCATCTCATCAATGAAATCATGGTAGCCCTGAGGATAAAGGGAGAGGAATTGGTGAATGCCATCCATCTACTATTGTTATTTATTCATAAACTACACTAAGTCATTTGGCATTTGTGTGTAAAATGTTCAACAGTCAGACGTTGTGTAGTTACTTAGTGTTCATGGGAACTTTTAACCTTTTCCACAAGCTTTTATGGACTGCCCTTGTGGGAACTTAACATTTAACCTTTTTTTAAAAACCTATTTATCCAGGGACAGGAGACTGAACTTGCAATTTTCAGTAATAACTTGCTTTACATCCACAGAAGACACGCCAGTATGCAGTTACATTCAGACCAGTTAAATGTTCAACATTAGGGATACCTGGCAACGTAAATTCAATCGTTTCAAGGAAATGTTTCCTCAAATGGTTTCAATCTCTACTTACCTGGTAGTCCAGGTTGGAGGGTACGACAAACCCAGGAGCCAAAGCAAGCTTACGGTCAAACTGGGAAATAAAACAAGTATAAAAAAGTTTTAGCTTCATATCACTAACATTACAAAAGTACAAAACATAAAATTATCGCCACTCAGGTAGCCAAAATTGCTTGGTCCAACAGTGGCCTAAATCTGGCATGTCTAGTTGCCAGAAACTTTTTCGCTTGCATGTGGAGTCTCTGGCCCAAAAGCTAGCCAACTTGTTGCAAACTGGAGCTTATACTCAGCCCAACATGGTCCAAGTCTCTACTCCAAAAACACAGTTAAATCTGGCAGTCATATACTGTCTGCGACAAAGCCAGTTCACATTTGGTCCTTTTGTACTAGAATAGGGCCGAGTGTGCCAGCGCTCAATCTCAATCAGCTCCGTAGGTGCTGATTGAGATTTACACTGGGGACGCTGGGGACATGTCCCCACCACATTTTGAATTGGCTGATTTTTTATTTTTTGAAATGTTCTGAAAAATAGCTTGCACCAAGAAATGTTAAATAACAAATGAAAATGCTTTGATAAAGGTTTATTTGCACAATAAGAAAACATGCAATGCAATTTCAAATATAGAATAAACAAATGTGCACTGTCCTAAAAAAAGTAACTTAAGCTAAAACAAAAAACAAGCAGCTGATTACTGCATTATATTACCAATATATTTTTTATGAACTGTCACCTGCCAGCTGAATTTTTTGTTTCTCTTTATATAAATAAAGACATTTCCACCCTAAATTGGAGCAGAAAATCTCTCTAGAATGCAGGAAATTAAGTGTTAAATGCTCAAAATCATCCCTCAAATAGTTCAGCATTACATATTTCTTCAAAAACTGTTAAAAATCTTCTCAACTTGTTTCTGATCATCACCAAGTCTCGTGATCCAAGTGTATCATCACGCCCCTAATCTGAGCCCTTATGTCCCCACCACTTTTCAACACAAAGTGACGCCGTTGATCAGCTCAGTCGCATCCAGTCGCTTTGTCTTTCTCCCTTGAGAACAAACGTACAGACCTGGTTGGGCTGCATGTATTCTTCCAGGTATGTTCTGCAGAGCCGTCTGTCCCAGTCATCAGTGATGTGTCCTCCATACATGATCTCCCCAAACAGATACCTCAGGTCCTCCCATGGCACCTTCATCATCATAATCATTATGAAAACCACTGCCAATACATTCATCATCTTCAAATCATCCTCATCATGCTGTGTGTGCACCATCTCATCCACTCATAACACCAACAACACATCCCACCTGTGCATTAGCCTCCAGGTAGTTGTACAGGACATTAACTGATATTGTCAGGTCTCCAGTGTTGAAGGGATACTTTCTGTTCCATCCCTGGGGTCCAAACTTCCTCCTCTCTGCCACACATGCATGGAAGTAACACAGAGAGAAGAGGATGGTCTTAAACTCCTGCTCACGGCTGCACTGGTCCAGGATGTCCTAGAAAGACACCAATGAATGAATAAATTAATAAACAAATAAGCACTCCTAGCACAAAGTAGACATTAGACACTGACCTGGTCAAAGTTATCCAGAGCAGCATGCAGATTGGCATGCATGCCCGTAGGAGGTTCATTGGTGATCTTGATAGCATTTTCCAGAATGCCCTGAGGAAAATATACACAATCAAAAGATTCACATCTCTATTTAAAGTGAAGAACTGTAGTGTACATTGCAGCACTAATGCAATAGGGGTGCAGCAACGTTTCGTGGAAACCTACATCCATTACATGCATATGCTGGATGACCTAACTGCATGTACACTGCATCTCTACCTGTGGGATAATGTGTTCCTGGGGTGTAGGTGCCGGCTCAGCGCTCATAAACACTCTATAGTCTGGATGACTGCCTTCACAGCAGCACTCCAGGAGCTTCTCAAGTGAACCCAGCCAGCGAGCAACCAGGTGGATGTTCTACAGGGAGGTGAATGAAAACACACAATCAAAGTTTTGTATCGTAAATAGAGTATTTAGAGTACAAACTTAAAGTTCAAATTCAGAAAAATTTTTCTATCCTATGATGAAACATTAGTTCTATTTATCCAAATATTCAGAGTAAACCCATCTCACTTCCAATCAGACCTGCAATATAACCCAGTGGCCTTCCTTGGCAGCCTTTTCCATGGCAACCTCAGCCACAGCTTCCTGGCCCTGACCCAAGGATACATTGTGCAGCTTCCCAAGGTCGATAGTGAAACCAAGCTTCCTTCCTGGGAATACACAGGATTGAATATTAAACATTTCTATATGTTAATGTAGACTAAAACGTCCCCTTCCTAAAAATCTTATCATATTCCCACTGAAATACATCCTTCATCCTTTATTATTATCACTGATCATTCTTATGGTTTCAAAGTTGTTGTTTTTTTGCCTAGTACAGGTGGCAATTTTCTTAAAAAACACCAGGCACACTTCTTTAACACAGAAATATTACTTTGCATGAGTAAAGAATGAGCAATTAATGTCCATTAAAACACATTAAAATGTATAAGTATGTATTTATGCGTGAGTGCGTGAAGTCTGTGCAGATTTCCAGCTACTCTGTTGACAGTACCAAGTGATTCTACATCTTTAAGTGGGTCCACTCCAGGGGAGAGGATGAAGAACACAGGTGAGGCTGGACCACTTTCTCTGAAGGACTTTGCAAATTCAGTCTTTCGGCCCTCTGTATAATTTACCCCAAGCTTCTCCTCCACAAAGTTCCTACAGTATGCAAATAGGAAGAGCGGGAATAGTCTGGGTTTACAAAAAAGTGGATAATTCAAAAGGAACGGCAAAATGACAATGCATTACAAGGAAGAGGTGATATTTAAAATTAACAAGTAACACAAGAGGGAAAATAACTCCTCACCTAAGAGCATAGGTCATGCGGTCAGGCCTCAGGGCTCTCATCATGATGAGTTTCTGCAGGGAGCTCTTCCCTTTCCATTCCTGAGGAAACATCTCCTTCTCTGGACACTCTGACTCCACCATCTTCTTCCAGCGCTTCGGAGAGCCTTCAATGTCCCGGTCCAGACCCCGAAACTCATCAGTGAAACTCATCACCTGGGCAAAGAGAAGGGACAACAGGTGGCGTTTGACAATATCATCTTTGGATGTGAGCCAGCAAAAATAAATAAATAAATAAATAAAAGTCCTGTGTGCTCTGTGTGAACGCACCTTGATGGCACTCCACGCTGAGTTCGACAGAAAGTCGAGGGGGCTGATGTAGCTGTGGTCAATGTTAAAACGTAGCAGGAAGTCCAGCTCTCGCATGTCTATCTCCTTACTCATCAGGAGCAACTAAAAGAGAGAGAACACAGTCAGGGACAAAACACACTCTCTCACACTGATACAGACACACAGACACACCTGGAAGGCTAGCTGTGCAGTAAAGGTGAGCTTGTCTCTCTCAAACAGTCCCCTGCTGATGTAGTTAAAGGTGGAGTAGGTTACACAGTCTATGAGCGTGTTTACTCTGCTCTTCACATCCTCAGAGGCCTCCGCCATCGCCACCGCCTTGTGGAAGACCACGTTAAAGGCCTGAGAACAAGACGGAAAATGGATCTGAAGGAACTTTATTGAAGGTTTATTAAGTAGTTGGTCATGATTGTTGCATACATGTCCCATCACATATTTCTGTATTTTCTCACAATTTATGTATTTTTCATCTTAGATTGTCCAGGATTTACCACGTGTGATCTTCATTAAGGATTACATAACATTACTCTCAGTGACTGCAATGCATTTGCTAGGTTTTGTAGGATTTAAATTGGAGGGATACTTTTACATAAGTTATAATGAATATGAGTGTCTACTTCTTCTGTCACTTCCTTTCTGTCCTGGTTACCTTGAGGCTGAACTGGTACATGGGGTTGATCTTATTCAGATCGTTCATGATAAAGTAGAGAAGAGAAGCCCTGACAGCAACAGGACGGTAGTGTTCTCTGGCTTCGTTTATCTTCACCTCATTTACTTTAGCTTCCAGGACCTGAGGAGGAGACATGGAGTTAGATGACAGATCAAGAGATGGAACAGGTAGGTGGAGCACAGGAGGAAATATGGAAGGAATATGTTGAAGTATGAACGATGCAAAACAGGTGGACTCAACAACTAAGCACACACATTACACACTAGTTACCTTCATCTCAATCTCAGCAGCAGTGTGCTTGGTGGTCTCGAGCTTCTCCACCAGCACGTTGTCACCCAGAAAGTTGCTCTCCGCAGCAGACAGCCTAGTCAGCAGCTCGTCCTCCAGAAGCTTCAGCTCAATCTTGAACATGTTCTGCTGTTTGGTCAGTTCACTCTGGAGAAAGTTCACACATACAGTTTGGATCATTTTGGGAATTGCTTACGGTACATAACAGTATTTCCCCTTATTGCAACAATGGCAGACACATTATCAGCTCTGCTGGATTTAACTGAAATTTATAATAAAAAAACCTAAAACTAAACCAAAACTTGAGAGTTCAAGTTATCTGATCTAAAAATACTTTTTGCCCCACACTACTATTATAATACAGTATTGTGTAATAAACAATGTTTACAAGTGCAAGAACATTATATTTTAAAACAAGTGGACCAATGCCAATTTGCCATAACATGGAGGGAAAGAGGATCCTGATTACTCTTTAACCACACCTTGAGGTGCTCGAGGTCTGGTCTTTCCTGATTCACCACCTGGGCCAGGAGCTGGTCCTCTAGACCATCCCTGGTCACTGTAAAATTGATGAGGGTGGTCTGGGCTTGAATCTCTGGCTTGTAGTGAGGATTGGCCAACTTAGTGTGGAGGATCAGTCTGAAGCCTGGGTGGAAAAAACACTCCTTGTCCCCAACCTTTATACAACTGTGAGAGAGTGGAACAGAGGGAGGATGGGTAAAGCACAAGAGGACAGGGCAGAAAACGAAGAGGAACAAATGGCTGTTTTGTATGTACAGTGCTCAGGTGTGCGTCTCTTGTGTTACCTGCCCTTCTTGATGGTGTGTCGCCCCAGCAGAGGGTCAATAACAGGGTCAATGGTCTCTTCAAGGTTCTCTATGAGGACAGTGTCTCCTGCCACTACGGCCTGTTCTATCACATCTACATAGCTGGTACAACATTTAACATTAATATGAAAATGAAACAATAATTAAATTTAGAGTCAGTTCTCCCAGATAGAGAAAATGATAGTGATGCTATAGGACGAAAGTAGCACAACATTTGGTGGTGGCGGGTTTGTGATGGTAAAATGCTTCACAGTAAAAGATTTCCCACAAAGAGATTTGGATATGTTTAAGTGCATACATTTAAACAGAATACATCAGCTATATAAAAAAAAACAACTAGAAAACACTCACCCTCTCTGCCCTAAACTGACAACCTTGAGGGTGCTGCCACATCGACTCTTGATCCACTTAATGCCTTGAAGCTGAGGATCAATGAGGAGAGGCCAGCGCTCACCTAGAGCAACACGCACATGACCCACACACAGTATTATTGGGCAAACACAGCACTGCACAGTTTGTACTGACTGCGAAAAAGGGGCTATCTTCACTATGGTGATGTGAGAGTTTATTTAATGCCACTACTCACAGTTAGTGAGAATGGTCGCATTCTGAGTTGACATTTTGTCTCCTGGTAAGCCTTCATTGTTCCACTGGGCCACCGTCGCATCATCAGTCAGCATCAACACTGGATCTAAGCCTTCGGTCATAGGGATGGGCATCTGATGAAGATGATATGGAATAATGAGAAAAACAAAAGGAGATGGGGAATCTAAACATAATCTTCTGTTCTAAGAACAAGCATCCGTGGGAATGATAGAGGGAGGAAAAGGAATGTGGAGAAGGAAGTGACAGATTTTCACATCGATCACAAAGATAGCCTTTTAATTTAGGAATATATCTTTCAATGTAGAATAATTCTGGGAAAATCTTTCAGTGTTTGTAACATTGTGACCTTCTGGCTGCGCAAAAATGGCATCCAGAGGTTGTCCAGCAGCTCCCTCCTGTACTTCTTGGAGAAAGAGCCGGCATAGGAGATGAAGGCTGCAGTCAGGAGGACATCCCCACTGAGAGTTTCCTCCTGTTCATGGTACTCAGCCACTGAGTGGGCCCAGCGCACATTCTCACTCTGAAACATGCAAATGCAGTATACATTAGGCTGAGGTGGTATCTATTTTTTCATGACTTCAATCCTGACATTTCACAGAGGTAAATACAGTAAACCTTATGGCCCATAGAATAATGAATAGACAGGAACGGAGTGTCCTTCCATAGATTCTTGCTGGAGAAGCCAATGACACTTGTTGCTGTGGTGTACACGACATATCAGTGCGCTGAAAGGGTAAGATGTGCACATAGCTTCGTCTGTGTTGGCTGGCTCACCTTTATCACCAGGACTGAAGCCAAACTACTCCCAAACAGGTGTAAAGGCATTTTTCTTGTTGACTAGTTGTCAACAAGAAAAATCTGATGTGTGTATTGTTATCCCCGCCACACTGCAGTTGGGGGTTCACTGTCTTGCAGACTGGAGAAGCTGGGGACTGATCTTCCAATTAGTGGGTGACCGGCTCTACCTCCCGAGCCACCCACAGCCATGCGCAAGCGGCAGGTGAATGCAGTGGATAAGTGGAAAAGGTGAGCAATGTTGTCAGCCGGTGTGTGTGTTGTTTACCAACTTCTTGAAAAGTGAAGGGGGTTACAGCGTTGACGATGATGTCAGGCAGTTTCACGTGGCATTGCTAGCCTCGTTGAGGGGGTACACTACAATACATCTGCTCAATACAGCATCACTGTACCAGTTTTATAGCAAGAGAAGTGTATTTTTGATGGTATTGAAAGTGATACTGTCAGGACTTTTAAACTGTATATCTATACTGTTATACCGTGATTCTGCCCAAGCCTAGTATACATACAGTGAGAAGTATCTACTATAATACTGTTGGTAACGTGTAACAAGTACTCTATACAACATACTGCACTGCTACAAAATGCCTGAAATCAACTAAGAAACATGAATTAAACTGATCTCTCATTGGTCTCTGCTGTGCCCACCTCCAGTCCTTTGACCAGCCGATTGGCTAGTTCTATTGTCTTGTTGGTGCGGTTGACCTCTTCCTGAAAGCGTAGTTTTTCTGATGTGGCTTTCTCAAATGCTGTTGTCAGAGCTTCCAGGCTACTGTCCAACTCCTGAGAGAGACGGGAAGAGGAATTTCCAAAAATATGACGACACGTCACTGTTGATGTTCCTGAATAAACTCTATCTTAGTTATATCTGAAATTATTTCTACGCAATGTGCAAACTGTAAACAAAAGCAGTAGTGTGAAACCACATGGACATAGACAACCTCTGTCTAGAATGTGCTTAGGAATTTCTAGTATTACCGGCAGTTCAACAAGCTAATCAAACACTTCCAGGAGTAACTAGAATTATAGAGAAATTCCTGCAGCAGAAAATAATGCAGAGCCGTAGGACCTACGAACAAACTGCAGTCACGTTATTAAAATGAAGGGGCTTGCCATTTGTTTTTCAATCTAAATATATTTACAAAAGCAAGGAAAGAAATCTAGAAAGAAAACAATGAAAGAAAGACAAAGAAAGGAACGATGACCTAAACCGACTTACAGCGAGTTTCCTCCTGATGGCCTCTAGTTTCTCAGCAGCCTCGGCCAGATCAGCATTGGCCTGAGACAGACGCATCCTCTTCATCTCTACCTCACATAATACCTGTAGACAAAACAAACACACACACACACATACACAGCAGTATGACCCAAAATTATCCATTAATTTAATGGCTCCACTAGAAATACAGTACAATTTAGAAGCTTATAGTTTCATCAGTAAAATACCATGCAATTCTTTTAGGCATGGAGACAAAACCACAACCATTAACATCAGTCTTAAACAACCAAGATCATTATTAAAACACTTTATTTATGTGATCACATAATATAATATATCAAGCACATACTGTATATTTGAATTAATGCCAGACATGCCAATATAATCAATATATGTTGATAGCTAATTGCACATAAATCGGTATTGGTGTTTATCACAGCTGATAAATGACAAACAGAGAAACAGAAGACGTAGCTTTCAATCATGTTATGAGTGTTTTTGATGCATAGGTTGTCACACCCACAAATCCACCACAAAAAAACACAGCTGCCATTATCAGCTGTACTTTTGTTCAAAGTAGTATTTATAGCAATAAAAAAAGTTTAGTTTTTAAAACTGCATTATGTCATGTTTTCTTGGTGAGGACTCATACCTACACGTAACAATTGTTAGGGATAATCTTTGTTTATTTTTTGTGTTTCTGAAAAGACGAAAAATGAAAGAAAAATCGGCCAATATATCAGAATATCGGGTTTTAAAATCCTAAAATATGAAAATCAGTACACTCGTATTTGAAATCCTACAATATAAAGTCAACAAAGCAGAGCTGTACTTACAAAAATCTATCCAGGGCAGCACAGTAGTTGGGGAAACAGAAAAACACTCATCAAACAACAAAAACACAGTTTCGGTACACTGAGAAAGATCAAGCTCTGGCTTAGATGACACTAACTATTTATGACAGATGCTGTACGTGTGTGTACCTCATGGAAACGTATGATGTTGATCACCCAGGCACACAGCCCCGCAGCAGCCGAGGATTTCTGTCGTACAAACTCAGGGTTGAACTCCGGGTCACTGAGGTGCTCATCTCTTACACACCTTACTGTGGCCTCCGGGATGTTCTCTTTGTCAAAGTTCACCAGAGCCTGCAGGAAGTCATCCACCTGCATGTGCATTTGTGTGCAGTGGTGTGTGTGGATTAGATAAAATGGAGTCACCTGAAAATCTCCAAATATAATACTTTTGCAGAGTTTTTAGATTTTAAATCATGAGCAGGAATTGAGAAGTAAAATAAAATAAAAATAAACTAAGCTACACATCGTATTGGCAGTTGTCTAATGTAACACAGTGTTTGCTAAAATCTCTTTTTCAGTTTCATGTATAGCTTTCTTTAACAAGGAAAGTGCCTCTCTGAGATAAAAAATCCATCAAGAGGTCAAGATAGCAGCAGCACACAGAATATGAATTACAGAGGTTATAAAACATTCAGTATACTACAGTGTTTCAGCAAAATAGATAAAATATGAAAAGAGAAATCACTGCCCCCAGCAGTCAATCAGCCATTGTAAGAAATATAAAAAAACAGATAAACAAACAATAAATATTCAATTCCCAGTTATGTTTGCAGTTCAGACAAGGGACGAGGAATGAAACAGCAATAACTTATTTTAAACGTGACAGTGTTATTTCAGCAGTGGAGGGAATTTATTGGTGATGGACCTTTTGGCTTTGTGGAAGTCAACCATTTATCTAATAAACACAGGACAAGACTTCACTGTAAAACATCACCTTGCTCATGACCATCTTGGAAGCCTTCCAGCTGCGATCTTTGGGGATTCGGCCTTGGGGAGACAGTAACACCAGAACAGCTGCTGAGACATTTGTGACAATAGCTGGGGGGTTGGGGAACGTCCTCAGCTCTGTCAGGTTCAACTGGATGAGCACAGACACACACAAACACATACATTTGGTGGGGACTGGTATTGAGCACTTTTTGAATATTTTGCACCACTAGCTATGGGCACATATAAAACAAATTGACTGAAATAAAATACGACACGATTCAGGTCTGTATTTATGTGGACACAAGTGATTTACCCTGTTTAGTGTATTGAGGGCTGCATTGGCAGCCTGTAGGGCAGGTTCAGCCTTGGCCAGGTCCTCCTCAGTCTCTTGCTGCTGTTTGGTCACTTCAGCTTGGATTGCTGCCACCTGAAGAACCAAAACAAAAACAACACAAACATGGGAAGTCTACTTTGAATGGATTGTTTGTTTGGCTGATTTCCGTCCCATGTCATTACTCCTTCATCACATATACTGTAAAATCAAGTATTGGCATGAATGTGGCATTTACCCTTACCCTTTGCTCCTCTGCATCCGCCACAGCTCTCTCTTGGTTAAGCTTGTCAGTCTGTTGTCCTATTTTAGCAATGAGAGCCTCTATATCTGTGTTCCTCTGCCACAGCTCTACCTCCTGCACTGCTAGCTTGGCTTTCAGATCTTCTACCTGAGCAAGACAGACAGGAAGAGACCGGTCAAAATATAAAGAAAATGGCACAACAGATTGAGAGAATATAGTTTATAGACAGACAAAGAAGATAGTTGATGGTTGCCTGCATTTATACAGTATATCACATATTGTCTGACCTGTGAGGCAGTCGTCTGCAGTTTCTGTAGGCCGTTTTCTAACCGTTCCATCTTCTGGGTCAGCTCTGTGCGTTTTTTTCCCAGCAGGTTGCCATACAGTTTCATAAACTCCAGGAAGCTCTTTGGGGTGGTGTAGTTAAAGTGTTTCTCATTCTGCTGGTACTTGACACTCACCTGTACAGTGTGGATAAACAACAAACCGTGAGATGATGACAGAGAAGGTGTCAGGAGTGATTATCAGCCACGGCGCTTTTGCAATAACTCACCTCATTGACACTGGTGTGGGCGTAGGAAATGAACTCACTGATAGATGCACGCACATTTGGCTGTACAGGATAAACATGCACAGGGATTTAGGGAATTATTATACTGGCAGGCAATGGTTAGAGTAACCAAATTATTTAAGAGACTTAAATTGTGCCATACAATCATTGTTTAATATTTATGGATCTGACTGGCACACTACCTACATTTCCACATTAAGTAATAATTCATACGTTTTCTATTCTTAAATTCCCCAAAACCAGAGGAAAAAGATAAAATGAAATATTCAATATGTAAAAAAAGTGCAATATAAATGCTAGTCGAATGTGCTGTCACCTCCAGTCCAGGTATCTTCTCTATGAAAGTACAGCTGACAGACTGCAGGGCGTGCTGAGGCCAGGGGTGGAACCAGTCTATTGCTGTACAGTTCACCAGAGCTGGAAACTTACGCGCACGGGTCCGCAAAGTGAACCCGACTGGGGAGAAACACAACACGACCTAAAAGACAAAAAGCGTGGTGGCAGACATATTTTTTTAAATCTATAGGAAAGTGTGTTTTAATAAAGCAAGCAGGTATCATATTACTCTTAATATTACATAAGTAATGTTTAAGACCTTGAGCTGTCTTCGTATCCGCTCAATAAAGAAGCTCCAGCAGTTGTCTCTGGAATCTATGAGTCCTAATCCTCTCAGCTCCATACGGATCGATGTCACAATCATATCCACTTCTTCATCACTAAACAGGTCTGGAATATCCCCTAATTAACACATACATTACAATGTTAGCTCGAAGTGTGTATTTATTCCTATTTACAGTATAATGTGAGTACAGAATTCAGCACTGTTCAGTGGAGTTTCTGATGCCTCTTGGGTTCATATCTATTGCTCACTGACAGTCAGTGTATTTTTATCTAGCTGCTAAAAATCAAAAGGTCATAAAAAACACTTTTTAAAATTAAAGGGCCAGATTTACTAAAGGTTTGCGTGAGTAAAAAGGTGTGAAAACTTGATATCACCAGCAAATTAACATGTAAGCTGATCCACTAACAGTGTGCATGGAGAATTACATCTTTCAAAAGTGCAAGATAGCACCTGTCGTTCATTTATTACTTCTGCCTTAATGAATATGCAATTTGGGACTTTTCAATTTTATTGTGGAAAGTAATGGGCGGGTAACATGCAAATATATTTATTTGCTACACGCAATGTGATCTAAGAAGCCTAAAAGCAATTGCATGTGAGTGCAACAACATCTGCATTTAATACGTTTGAAAGGAAGGTGCAAACCGTCAAGTGTTGCGCAGAGATGGCTGCTGTTATTGTTGCCAGAAGGATACACAGCCGCGATGAAAGAAGACGTAGAGAAATTAACAATATTAGATAATATTATTCTAAACCCAATATATAGAAATACAATTATTTTATTTTATTTATTTGATGATCTATATAAATTGAATAGTGTTTTTGTATTTTCCTTGATGCTTTGGCAATACTGTAGTATTAACATTCATGGGAATAAAGAAAATTTTGTTTCGACCTGACTTCTTTTCTCCGTGAGATGGAAAAATTTAGAAAGTTGCGTGGCACTGCGGAGGGCCCCCAGCTGCAGTAGTGCATGGATCATGCATAAAATTCATCCAGCCAGAGGGAACGATCATCAACTGTTCATAGCGCATCGGTCGTAATAGCAACACAACCCACTGTAGGTATCGGAGAGGGAATGGGGTGTACAGGGGGTCGGTGATTGTTCCCTCTGGCTGGACGAAGAGCAATCTGCCTTAATTTCCTCGCGTCTGGGTCATTGCAGTTTACTGTATCTGTTTCTGCTGGGCTTTCCCAAAGCAGTTTTTCAGGTGTGCTCTCCCAAGTATTTAGTAAAGTCTCAGTCAGGATGGGCAGGTGCATACGATTTCCACATACTTGGGACGTACTTAAGGAAACAAACCAAGGTTTTTATGCAGTAGCTGCTTTCCCTCACGACTCTCCATAGTGGAAACCAATAACGCAATACCCTCATTTAAATACTGCCACCTCCATTGTGTTTGCACTTGTTGTCATCTACACAATAATTCTTAGTTGATCACCCTTAACAGGTGCTACAATTGCACATGCAATATTTTAGAATGAACATGCAATTTAGTACTCTTTATTTGGGAAGTTAGTAAATCTGGCCCAAAGTGTAGTAAAATCTGTAAATTTTGTGGCATCCTATAAAGTGCTTCTACTAGCAAGTGTAACCTGGGATTGAAGCCTCATCATCCATACACCACCCCATTAATAAAAAATATAATTCATTAATACATATTGGTTGATGTGTGGTTTCACCCTACTCTAACATTTACCTAACCTGCGTACAAAGTGTCAAAGACAAAATTTGCCTCTTGAAATTTTCACTCAACAATTTGTTGAATTTATGCTCTGAAAGTCTTTGACACTACACATTCACAAAAAAGGTCTTTGATAGAAGAAGGTATGCTTATTCTTCAGATCTGATAATAGTACCTTTTTACAGACTAAAGCAGGATTTCAGTGTAGCCAAACCTGAGGCCAGCATATCGTTGATGAGCACCAGGAAGCGTTCATCTGGAATTTGGGCATCTGTGTGAAGGAACACTGTACCAATGTTCTTCACCCCCACTTTTATATACAACGCAGCTATATCACTCTGGAGAGAAATGGTTGCAGGAGAGGGACAAAGAACACATAAATATGGCATCAAATAAGTCAAGCGAAAGTTGGAAAGAGAAGAACAATGCTAAACTGTCACGACCTTGGATTTGAGTGTGGTGTTTTTCTGTTACTTTGTTAAATGTCCATTTCCGTTTTATCTCTGTGTTCTTGTTTAGGTTGTCTTGTTTTGGTGTTTAAGTATAGCTTTGTTTCTTGTCTACCTTGATTTCCAATGCATCTCACCTGTGTTTAATTGCCCTGCCTTCTTGTGTATGTGTGGTGTGCCTTTGTATGTATTGCCCTCAGTTGTGTTCAGTCCTTGTGGTGTCATCATAGATTGTGAGTGTTCTGTCTGAGCTTTGTTCCCTCATTTTGGATTGTTCCCTTTGGATTTCCCTTTTGTTTGGACTCTCACCATGTGCTCATACATAAGCCTGTTTATCATAATAAACCTTTCTGAACTGCATCCGCCTCGCCACTGTCTGCATTTTGGGTCCACACTCTGTATTCCTGCCTCAGCACTCAGCCTTTCTGATATAAACGTTAATCTGACAAACAGTGGAATTATTTATAATTTACCTTGAGGTGGAATTACTTTTTGTATGCGTGTGTAAATGTGTGTTTACCTTGAGGTCATTAATGCCGTAGCCTTTCCGCAAAGTAATCTGGAAAACTTCCAGCATACTGAGGAAGGCAGCCAGCCGACACAGACTCTGCTTCCCACTGCCTCCAACCCCGACCAGCAGGGCGTTACCATATGGGGCCTCCAGGATACGACTGATACGACACCTGAACAGAACACCAGAATTAATAGTGTGTGTATGGTCTGGTGGACATAAGTGCTCATTCTGTGTTGATCCTTTGATTGAAATTTGCGTGAATGTGTATCTGTGAGTGTGTGTGGCTTACACATGCTGGATAGCTTCTTCAAACAGTACCAGGTCCATGACAGCATGCAGCTCATTATAATGCTCCAGAGAATCAGCCAGCGTCTTCTGGAGTTTCTCCCAGTCTGAAGCCTGACAAGACGGGCAAATAAACTAACTCTTCAGTGGTTCCTTTGAATAAGGGCAGCAGTGTCCAAGTAACTATGTGTTAACTTCCAGATACATAATGAAATTAAGTTCTTATCAGAAAGAAAGGGAATTAGTTTGCTAATGACAGTGCATTCATCCTTATTTACTGTCTTGACAGATTAAACATGACAGCAGAATTTGTGCCATAAGGTCTCTGAATATGTGAGCTATGGATAATCCACATACTAAATTGATCAAAGTCAAAAACAATTAAACTCACCTATTCTATTACCACAGTTAATAAAGAATAAATAGATGCTTGAAAGGAGCATTATGGAGTCCAGATCAGAGTAGTTCTGAATAGCTTGTGTGTATATGAATGTGTTGAACCTGGTGATAGCGAGGCTCTCCAACTCCCTGGGCAAAGTGACAATACACCAAAGGCTGGTGGATAAAGATGGACTCATCTATTCCCTGGAGAACATTGGCAGAAAAGCACCAAATTACTAAACATGCCACAGTTTAACTGCCCTTCACTGGCTAGAAATAGACCAATTATTTTCAGTTAATCGGTTTGTCATACTTTATGAGAAGCTCTACAAATTAGCGGGAAACATCAAATCTGTTTTTCACATTCTTGGATGTGCCACAAGGGCTTGCTGTTTTAATTAAGCATTTGTTGCCTTCTATTGAACATTTTCACTGTATGTTCCTTGTTTCTTACCTCAAAATATCTCTTGCCAGTGTCCAGCAGGATTTTGTTGAAGAGTTCCACATCTTTTTCTTCCATCAGTTTATCGGAGTAGACCCTAGAGCTCTCATGCAGCCACAGATGTACCAGGTCCATGGGGTAGCGGATACTCTCCGGCAGGGCAAACAGGATACCCTACACACCAACATACATCGAATAAATAATGATGTGATTCAGTTACACACACTTGACGTTTAAAGTATTAGTTTATTGGCAACTCCATCCCCACAAACAGGTATCTCACTGACTGATAGAGATTCAGATATACAGTATGTGTGGCTTGACAGTTGAAATGGGTATTTAATCATTCAGCAACCACTTATTATCCCACTGGAAACTATAGCTACTTGACCCATACATCTGTTAACTGTGAATCCCATTCACGAAATTAAACATCATTCATCCAAGTGTCTTACCAAGGAGACATAAATCATTTCACGTAATGATCTTTAGTATTTTGTATCTGATTGACTGCGTGTGTGTTACCTGGAAAATGTTAGAGAGGTCTCGCAGGTTGAAGATGTAGTGGAAGCGTATGGCTGTAGGGAGGAAGTTCTGGCTGATCTTTTGGTGCAGACAAATGGCTGCCTGGGTCAGCAGAACAAAAAGATGGATAGATGTAGAAATGGTTGGATAGATATTGGAACAGACAAACAGAGTGGCTGATAAGACCAATAGTAGTAGATGCACCTGTATGAGAGTTCCAACTGAGCGGGAGACCCCGTAGCTGAATCCTCCCTGAAGGAAGTGAGCTGACAGGATGCTGGAGAAGATGGTGGCTAATGCATCGGCACTAGGGAAATGTACCGCAAACACTGAAAAATGCCTCTGAAAGGAGTAAAGAGATGTAAAAATTACTTGCCATTAAAACTGAGAGCTTGCCTGAACTAAGGCTCAAAAATCACATATAGCAAACTAAATACAGACTCAAATATACCAACCCTCCCAAAACAAAACAATGATAAATTCACATCAGCTTTCTAGGACACTCTAGGACAAATTTTCTTGCTTCTTGCTTTTACTTAAATCCATTCTGTTAATTTGCAACATGATAAATTATGCTTAAAAAGATAATTAAGTAATTGTAGTAGAAAGAGTAATGGTGATAATAGTACTTTTAGATAATAGTGTGTGTGTGTGTGTATGTGAGCATGAATGTCTATACCTGTAGTCTGGGGTTGATAGAGAAGCTTCCAGCTGTTGGGTTCATACAGGTGATATACTGGCAGTTATGTATTTCCTTCAGTACCAGTCGCTGTCTGTCATACCTAGAAAGGTTTTGTATATTTAGATCCAATCTAAACATTTAATTCAGTACAGCTGGTATCCACTGCTGGTATCCACTGTGTGTTTACATACAGATGTGGATGTTTAACTGTACTGTAGATTTATTCAATTAGCTAATTGCGAATATATTGTTTCTTAGTCTTACCAGTGGCTGTAGTCAAGGTGCTGGCGTATGAGTGTGTGCGGCTGGACGGTCCCATAAACGTCCACCTCTGGCATGTTGAGGTCGTCTATGAAGTAGATGAGTCTCTTAGCGGTAGGAGGAGCAAATTTACGACCAGCTTTCTTCTCCAGGGGTTTCTCCAGGACACCTGAAGTCCATATATTGTATAAGACAGTCGATGAAAATGACTCACAGCAAGTGACTCATTTAACATAGCCAGTGCGTGAATAACACAAAAGAGGTTCTCATTTATGGATTTAAAAATGCAGTCTGCACCAGGAAAAGAGAATAAAAAAAAAAATAATAAAAAAAAAACAATTTCAAAGTTCAGAGAGTCAGAGTAAAAGCTCGTATTGCAATAAATGTTATTTATTTCAGGCAATATTAAAGGTCAAAAGCAGTGCGGTATTGCAACGAGATGTCAATACGCTGTGATACAGGCAGAATCTTATTGAAGCCGGGATTTTCTTTATTCACATAATGTGCTCATTAATATATCAAATATCTAAAAAAATATAAAGAGCAACGACATCTGAAAAAAGGGTTGAAAGGGAAGGTCTGTAATTGGCAACACTGTTGATCAAAAATGTGAAATTATTGTCATCCCAATGCCAAATTCATTACATTTACATCTATTATGTATGATGTTTGCACTTCCAATACATTCTGCAATAACTGTCAATTAGCACTGCTATACCCCCCCCGCCAAAGTCACATTCCTGTGATTCTTACGTTGCAGCATGGCTGATGTGGTGTAGTAGTTGAAAGGGACTTTAGCCACCATGTAGTCCTCTTTCAGCTTGGCGACTTTATCAGACACGAGGATGGTCTTGCCCACACCGGCGTTGCCCACTAACATGATAGGTTTGCCTCTCTGGAGCAGCAGGTCCACGAAGTAGGTCAGACAAATGGTTTCTGGAGTGTGGACCAACACAGTCTGAAACACACATCGCATGATCTGATGGAAAGGGCTTGTCCAAAATGTGGCAAATAATGAGTGCGAACATAATGTGCAGAAATTCTGTTATTCGTACACAGTCACACACACACATCATGTACACACCTGTAATGGTACATCAGGCTCCAGCTCAAATGGCACCATCTTCTCGCTCCAGGGAGTGAACTTTTTCATCTCAGAGTCAATGAAATAGTCAAAGACGGAGCCCTGGGAAGGAAACTTCACCGCTCTCATCTCTTTAGACCACCAGCGGCTGAACTCAGCACGATAGTCATTCAGCTGAATAACATAAAATAATGTGATATAATAATCAGAATCAGCTTTATGGCCAAGTAGTAGGGATTTGCATTGCTGATTTGGTGACAAGATATACAAAATATATAAGAATTTATAACAATAATTATTTACATGTGAATCAGATTTGTTTATCATAATTTGAATCGTCTGATTATCGACAACATTAAATACTGCAATAAAAAGGAGCTAGCACAGAACAGAACATTTAGTCTCAGGATGTCAGGATCTCAAGGTACGTGCTGGTGTGTATGGAAGTCCCATACACACCAGCACGTACCTTGAGATCCTCGGGCAGAGGTCTGTTGTCTGTTCCAGAGTCTCGACTGAAAACTAAAGGGGACAGAGCGTTTGCTGTCAGGGCCCCGAGGCTCTGGAACAACCTGCCCAAGGAAATCAGGTCGGCTGAGTCAGTGAACTCTTTTAAGTCCCTTCTTAAAACATACTTTTATAGGAGAGCCTTTCCCGATCTTATTTGACTTTATTTTATCCCTTTTATTTTATTGTATTTTACTAATTTTATATTTATCTTAAACGTGTATTTTAGTCTTTTCAATGTTTTCATGCTTTTATCATGTATTGTTTTTATATTATTGTCTCTTGGGTATTATTGTCTTTACACTTGTTAAAGCACTTTGTAACTTGTTTTTAAAAAGTGCTCTACAAATAAAGATTATTATTATTATTATTGTTATTAGTCACCACACACATGATCCTGGAAGAGAGCCCCTCCAAATGCCCAGACACAGGCAAAGACAAAGTAGATCTCATAAAGTTCTCGGGGAGAGTCTGCAGGAGTGTTGTCCTCTGTCAGCAGGCAGTCCAACAAGGAACACAGTGTCTGATAGACCAAAACACATAAAATATAACATCTAATTGAACAACACATAGTAACAGATCGATCTTTTGACAATGGCCAGGAATACAACATAGAAATTCAATATCTGGTTGAATAACAGTGTGCAGACATGATGTAAAGATATGTGACAAAGGGATTAAGACTCTGTGGCGTGTAGGTGAGACGTTGTGTGTTCTCACCTGCACCATGCTGTTTTCTGGTATGGGAGTGATGGTTTTGAGGTTGCAGCGGACTTGTTCCAGGCAGGACGGCACATACTTGTCAAACAGAATGGTGAGGTTGGCTCGCTCTGACTGGGCCTGCCGGGTGTCTATCCAACTTGTCACATACCTGGAAATACAGGAATGACAGCACTGCTAACCAAAATACAACTTCAGAAAACTGAATAAATAAGCATGATTTTACGTGTGTGTGTGTGTGAGAGTGTGTGTCTTACGAGCTCCAGCCAAGGTCCTGTGGGTTGACATAGAGTATTCCTGCCCTGGACACAGTAGCTGGAGTAGCAGCCTTCAGATGAGAGATCTCAAAGAGCAGACGCATGGAGGACGACAAACTGATCCTTTCATTACTGGCAAGAGTCAGAACCTGGACAGATGAGTTTTGTGGAACTAAAGCATTTGTTCAAAAATAAACAGCAGCCACAAAAATGGATGTACAAATATTTCTTTGGGCTTTGGGTCAATTTGGGTCACAATCCAGCATTAGAGGAATGGAAAACAGGACAGAAAACAAACATGCACACTGACCTTATTGTCATCCATAACTGTGTTGAGTGACTCGATCCACATGGGGTCAATATCCCCGTCCAGAACAATCCATTTGGGTCCATCATGGCCTACCGAGGTCAGCTCTCTCATGGTAGACGAGAACAGACCTAAAGGGTAAAGGGTAAAACACATAGTATACACAGTATGTATACTACGGTTAGGTATTGCTTACAGTCACAAGTATAAAACGAGTAGTCTCTTTAAACAAGTCACTTAACTACACTAAAGACACAAACAGAGGTAAAGAGAGGCTGCACGTCCAGCCAATCAAACCGACGACACATGAAGCAGCTGCAGCTGCAGCCAGAGGCTCCGTGAGTAAAATCAGCTGATCGCTGCAGCGCCACAAAGCATTTAATTGATATGATGGAACGCAGGTATTGATCAGTGACAAATGATGTGAATAGCAAATAAAAACATACAGAGAAATGTTAAATGATACCAGAAGATGAAACCAACGGAATGCCAAACTTGTGGTGATAAACTTGCAACAGTGACGAACATGCCTGAGACTGCAGCCGAAGGTGGGCGGCTGTTAAAATCACATATGGACTTTTTTTATACAGTTTATTGTGCAGGCACATAAGGAAAAAAAAGACGTGCTCTTCTCTTTCTTTCGGTGTGTTGCTTGCGTGTTTGGCTGCAAGCAAAACCATACAAATAGTAATTTTTTGCCACAATCTGGTTACAAAAAGTATCAAATGAAGTACTGGTTTGACTGGAGACGTTTTGATTCTACTCGATACTGGGCTTTTTCGGTCGATACCATAAAGGTATCGAGTAGCGATACCCATTACTAATGTATACACATATACAGTATATTGTCTATGAAGATTCTCAGTCATCCAGGTCATAGTTATCCAACGAAGGTTAAAATCAAGGGCAACTGGACTTGGTTGAAGATACTGGAAGACGTTTCGTCCCTCATCCAAAGGACTTCTTCAGTTCTGACTGACTGGCAGGGAAACTCAGCCAATTAACCTCAGTGGAGTCGTTGGCCAGGGTCATCGATACAGCTGGTTCGTTAGTGTTCCTTGTTGCTGTGACGACAGTCGTTACAGTCGTTAAGACTACCTGTGGCCAAGACTGAACAACCATCGTTGGTATCTTCACCTGAGGCCAATAGGTTACGTTTGTTGAGTTTCCTGGGAAGTGATGAAAGGACAGCATTGTAGACGTAGACCCCCTCCCCTGTTCAATGACGGCTTCTCAACCCTGGTGTAGATGGCTTCCTTGACACCTCTTTCAAACCATCCATCTTCTCTGTCTAAAATGTGCACCTGGTGGTCCTCAAACGAGTGTCTTCTGTCCTTCAGATGTAAGTAGACTGCAGAGTCTTGACCTGAGGAGTTGGCCCTTCTGTGTTGAGCCATGCGTTTGTGTAGTGGTTGTTTAGTCTCCCCAAAATACAGGTCTGTGCATTCCTCACTGCATTGGACCGCATACACTAGATTGCTTTTCTTGTGTTTGGGTGTGCGGTCTTTGGGGTGTACCAGCATCTGTCTTAGTGTGTTCTTGGGTTTAAAAAACACAGGGATGTTATGTTTGTTGAAAATCCTCCTGAGTTTCTCTGATACTGAGACACGTATGGAATCACAATGTTGTTGCGTTTGACCTTCTTTTCCTCCTCCCCTGTAGTTTTGTTCTTCTTGGATCTTGTGGCTGTTTTCACAAAGGTCCATTTAGGGTATCCACAGGCTGTAAGTGCCTCCTTCAGGTGTTTCTGTTCCTTCTCTCTGGCTTATTGGTATGTTTTCCGCTCTGTGGTGCACTGTTCTCATGACCCCTAGCTTGTGCTCCAGTGGGTGGTATGAATCGAACAGTAGGTATTGGTCTGTGTGTGTGGGTTTTCTGTAAACACCAATCTGCAGGCTCCTGTCCTCTTCAATGTGTACAGCGCAGTCCAGGAAGGCCAAACTGTTGTTGTGAACATCTTCTCATGTGAACTTGATGTTACTGTCCACAGAGTTGATGTGTTCTGTGAAGGCTTGCACTTCCTGGCTTTTAATTTTGACCCAGGTGTTGTCCACATATCTGTACCAGTGGCTCGGTGCTGTTCCTCTGAAGGAGTTGAGGGCTTTATTCTCCACTTCTTCCATGTAGATGTTTGCCACAATCGGGGATACCGGTGAGCCCATGGCACAGCCATGCTTCTGTCTGTAGAATCCACCGTTGTACTGGAAGTAGGTGGTGTTTAGACAGAGGTCAAGTAATTTGCAGATTTGGTCAGGGCTGAGTCTAGTTCTGTTGTCCAGGGTGTTGTCTTGTGTTAGCCGTTTCCTAACGGTTTCTACTGCCTCTATGGTGGGGATGCAGGTGAACAAAGAAGTCACGTCATAGGATACCATGGTTTCATCTGGATCCAGTTTTAGTCCTCAAACTTTGTTTACAAAGTCAATAGAGTTTTGGACGTGGTGAGGCGTGTTTCCCACCAATGGAGCTAAAATGGTAGAAATGTGTTTGGCAATGTTGTAGGTGACCGAGTTAATGCTGCTGATAATCGGCCTGAGTGGGGCTCCTTCTTTGTGTATCTTGGGTAGTCCATAAATGCAAGGAATGGAAAAGTCCAGTTGCCCTTGATTTTAACCTTCGTTGGATACATATACAGTATATTAAAAGTATTGATCAAAAGTCATGTAACAGAATCATAGTCAAATTATTCTATATCATAACCATTTAAGAGAGCTAACTCTGAACCAGAAAAAAGTACTTTAACAAATTCTAATTATTTCTGACAAAAGGCTTAGGAATAAATTATGGTCTTGGCACCAAAATAGCTCCTGCTTGAGAAATGACCCAAAATCTGGTTCCCTTGATCATCATTTAAATCTTATTAAATTCCTTGTATAATCCTCAAGCCCCTCACCATCTTTCCATTCTCTTGTAGCAGGGTGCAGGTATCCAAACAACTCATCTGTAGTCACAGCTTTAGGGTTGATATCATTCCATATGGGCTTCATCTTCATGTGTACATAGGTTCTGTGGAGAGTCTTCAAGATCTGATGAATAAACATGACAAATATATGACACATTATGCACCGTCTTTTCATAAAAGCGACTCCCTCATTATCACTCTAGATAGTTCATAGATATGCGAACAGTGACAATCAACTCTTCCTTGCCTTCTCTGCCTCAGGGCAGTGTCAACCAAAGGCTGTTTTGGGATCTGTTTGATACACGTTCTATGTTTTAATAAATCAACAGTCTAGTAAAATCCACAAGCTTAACAGTATAATTGCAACCTGAAAATGTACAGTATGTGTTTGGGGATGAGGCCAATGGTTAGAAGTGGCTTTAAAAATAAAATTGCCAAAACAGGCAGAACTGAAGAAGTCCTTTGGATGAGGGACGAAACGTCTTCTAGTATCTTCAACCAAGTCCAGTTGCCCTTGAATTGCCCTTGACTTTAACCTTCTTTGGACGTATGTGATTTATTGGATTCGGTAGTTATACAGAAGTTAACCTGGCTCTTTCCAGTCCCTGGTCCGCCTACTACAAACACAGAGTGTCTGACAGCCAGCAGCTCCTCCAACTGGGTCACCTGCAGACACACAAACATTGCATTATATTGGAATTTTGATCACAGAAATACTATTAGTTACACATTCACATTTTTTTTTATTTGTACCATATATGTTTGTAAATACTCTGTATTTGTACAGCGCCTTTCTAGTCTTTCTGACCACTCAAAGCGCTTTTACACTACATTGCATTCACCATTCACACACTGAGCCTCAGTGCTCAAACAGAAACTAACATTCACACACGTTCAGTATCTTGCCCAAGGACACTTCGACATGCAGCCTGGAGGAGCCGGGGATTGAACCGCCGACCTTCCGATCTCCTTATGTATGTGTTCATTCATGTTCTGAAATGAATTAAGTACTGCGTATCCTCCTAAGTCATTGCAATTTTCAAGTATAAATAACTGTAAACACAGTGATGAACTGTGTTTGATTATGTTATACATTTATAGAAGAACAGAAGCATTGTTCTTCCTTTCTTTTTTCAGTAAAAAGACAAACCAAAATCTCTTCGTAATGCTACTGAAACAGAGATGAAGAGCACTTCCATTTTGACACAATGTTAAAATGAGGCACCTTAAGGATAAAGTTCTCCTCAGGCTGCAGACGCAGGTCACTAACTGACTGGCGAACAGCGTTCTCCAGCTCAGGGTCTCTCTTCCTAGGCACGTCCAGCTGAGGAAACAGGTCACTGATGAGCCCGAGGAAAATCGGCACGTCACTGGTCACTATCTTAGGCAGGTTGAAGTCTCTCAGTGCCCGCATCAGCACCTAGGCAGGAAATGAAAGATTTGAACAAACTACAAGGCAGATGATTGCACGCAATTAATGTATGATGCTTCAGTGCGAATGACAGCATCCATCCACACATGGCAACAGATTAACGCGTACCTGCTCCTCAGGTCTGCTCCGTTCCTCTCTCTTCAGCGATCCAGCCACAACCAGGACTGATTTGATAGCCCTTAAACCCCAATCATAATGATCCTATAATATCAGGATAAGGGGAATTAACTATCAAAGTCATGAAAGCAAAGACCATAATATGTCACATTTTTATTAGTATTTTTATCCTCCAATACATCATTTTAACAGTGCAATCACAATGATCAGTGCAAAGAGAAACAAATGATAAGGAAGAAAGACGAAAGTGCATTTTGGAGCTCCTGTTGTTTTTGTCCATATATGTTTACCATGCGTAGAAGAGTTGGCAAAAGTGGAATAACACGGGTGTGGTAATTAATTATGTTTTGAAAGCCACTCAAAAGACCAGCATCAGATGCATTACCAAACCACATTTCAATATAGGAGGCCTACTTGCATAATTTTTTGATGAACCAAAAGCAGTCTTTTGATCTGTAGATGTTTATTTTATATTTCCTATGACTGTTGTGAGAGTGCTTGTTCTGGCATAACAGAACTTGCTTTTCATTGCTTTAACATTCATATTAGCTTTCTAAATAGTAAGCGTTTATCCTGAAACAGCTAAATGAATAGGTACAGTATATTTAGTGTCCTGTATATAAAATAGAAAGTGGTTTAATGTACCTGTTTGGACAGCAGCTCCTTACAAAGAGTGTAGAGGCTGATGAACTTGCGTGCCAGCAGACGAGCATCTATGAAGCCTTCTGCCACCAACATGATCTCACAGATCAGCTCAAAGTCTGGGATCACCATGGCACAGGGCCTGAACAGTCAGCAAACCAGCTATTCATTAGCTGTTTTTGACATTTGTTAACTCTTGCACAAATAATTTCCTCTTTCTCTCTGTTTATATCAGACCTGAATAGAGCCTTGAGGTTCTCTGGGAGCTCAGCCCTGCCAGCATAACCTGGGTTCAGAGTGATGAAGATCCCCACTGTTGGCTTCAGCTCAATCTCCTCTCCAAGGAAGTGAAACCTACATTCACACCGTACCAAATACAGATTAATAAATAGGTCTGTAGAAATCTCAAATGAATGACTAAATATTTGGATAGTTTGTAATGCATGTCATTAACTCCATCATCTACCTTTGCTTCTTGTTGCGTACAGCATCCTGTATAGTCTTGACCTGTACAGCTACCACAGACAGCACTTCCACTGAGATCCTGTTGAATTCATCAAAGCATCCCCAAACGCCTGTCTGAGCCAGACCCTTATAAATGTTACCTATGGACTGAAGAAACGTAATGGAGACAGCGAGCGTGTGAGTTGAAGGGTGGAATGGATATCAATGACAATATGGAGTACATATGACTTCAATGGACACTAAGGAGAACATCTGTGCAGTCCACGCTACCTTGTAGTCCATCTGTTCTGAGCAGTTGAACACATATACCATGATGCCCAGAGAGCGTCCAAGGTCTTTGGTGGTCTCTGTCTTACCGGTGCCAGCTGGGCCGGAGGGGGCACCACTCATTGTCAGGTGGAGGGACTGGGTCAGGGTTATGTAACACCTAACAGAGGTAGGAGAGATATCCAATCATTAAAAACATCAGTAACCAAAGTAATAGCAACAATTTTAATTTAATGGTGTATTTGTTAAAAATGTGGTATAGAAGAAACAATTTAATAATGTATGCATGTATTGGTGTATGATATACAATGTGGTCAGATATAAGACTTCCGTGTTTGTGTTTATTGCCCTTATTTGATCACAGGAGATTTACAAAACACACTTCCTTCTTTAGACTCACATTTATACCTATTTGCATGGGAGCTAACTACTTTCAACCACTACACAGCTTGACTGGGGCACTTTGATTGTAGCTGGTGAGGAAAGGGAGTCCATTACTAATGTCTGTCTTCACCCACTCTCTCTTTAAAATACTCATTATTAATAATGTGTACAATGTGTATTGGTGTAGCATAAATCGCTACATATATCTGTACCTGTCAGTGAGTGGAGTGATGACTAGCCTGTTAGTGTTCCCCAGGTATTCATAGCTGAACTGGAACTGGGCGTCACAGATGTTAATGTAACAGTGTCTGGTTTCGTCATCCCAGCGATGGCGTAATTGAGACAGCCATGCAAAGGCCTGGCCTGTTGTCACCTAAGAGACACATACAGCAACACCATCAGGTAGGTTTTCTTGCTTGCATTACGCCTCATTCAACAAATGTCTTACCTTCTGACTTATGAGACTGGCGACCACGTCTCGAGCATGGACATCAATGGTGCAGACAGTCATAATTTTCTGTCTGTCTCCAGGAGTTAAATCTCCAAGCAGCATGTGGATCAGTGAGTTCAGCTGCGTGATCTAGAAAACCAGAATTCAGCAAACATAACAGAACAAAACAACTAAGAAGTTCACCTTTCCAACAATACCTTGCTCTGGATTTATAGCTCCACCTGTTTTCTGTTGTAGTCTTTGAGAGCTGTCTCAAATCCCTCCTCCACCCTCTCAAAGGCAATGCCCACATCTGTGGCCCACCACACCTGACTGCCAGTCAACCCTACCTATGAAGGGAAAATAGACAAAGGCCGACAACAAATCACAAGTGTGTTTAATAAAGTTAAAGTGGCCATTCTACAGACTGTACATTATCATACCTGCGCAGGGTAGTCAAACAGCCACTGGTCTCGTGGTTTGTCCTCATAGGCTGCTATGGCCTCCTGGATCTCCTTTCGGACGGTACAGCGCATGGTGCTCTCTAATGCACTCAACCAACACTCTGCCTGAAGTAAGACACAAAATGTGCAAAAATAAAGACAAACAGATATATAATAAATAGTTATAATTCCATGCTATATATTTGAAAAAGGCATGAAAATGATTACACATAACAACTGTATAAACAGAAAGTTATTCATATTTGTTTTTTAATACCTGCCCCTCACAGACACATGGCTCAGAGAATAGAACATATTCTCCCTCTCGACTGTACATTCCCATAGCAACTGCCTCCCCATCCTCCTCCCCTCTTCCACTGCTGTCTGAGCCCTTGAAGCGAAGATCTGCTATGTTATCAAACAGCTTCAGCAAGTGTCTGGTCACCTGGAAAACATACACACACACATGCACGCACACACAGATAAAGGTCATGGTGTTTACAGTAATCTCTTGACTGGAATTTAAGAAAACGAAAAAAATGTCAATGTCAAATTTGCACTTCATCTCTTATTTCTTACACCACAACACTAAGACACAGTTTGAAGAATATATTGGACTGATATGTACAATGTGCTGACTATCTCTTTGTTCTTTCTTGGAAAACATAATTAAATTATAACCTGTCACCTGTTTGGGCTGTGTTCCCTTGGAGACAATCTCCAGCAGGTCTGAGGCAGAGACAAAGTAAAATCTGGGGAATGTGAGTCTCTTGGTCTCCAGGTACTCGGCCAGGGCCTTCTCGCACACAGACAGCCTCTGCTGCAAGGTCTCCAGGTTCTCCAGGAAGCCAGGCTGGTTGGTCACCTCTACCACGTTACTGTTCTGCACCACCTCAGTCATCAAGCTCTGGGTGAGAAAAGGAGGAGTAAATCAGAGAAAATATAAGGCTATGGTGAGATGGATGCATAGTGCTCATATGAATTATGTGTTACCTGGAAGTTAGTGTGAATACCCTGGAAGCGCTCTGCATCATTGGCCAGCTGGCAGCGGATGTCGTGGCTGTTGGTGAAGATGCTGTTGAGGTGGGCCCATGTCCTCTGGACAGACATCCAGGAGGAGATGACCAGGTCAGCCACCATCAGCTTCCGCTGCCATCCACTGACCTCTGCCTGGAAATACTCTATGTACTTACTCATCAGGATGTTCTGCAGCTGCACCTGAAGAGAAATAAAAGGAGGAGCATTATATTTAAAGTACAGTATGTTGAGAAAAATGTAATTATTAATATCCATTTATTATATTTTTGTGTAAAATAATATCACGATATTTCAGGGTATTTTTGCTATAATGATATTCTTGATGATATAAAATAGTATTTTTGGGGTTTAGAACTCAACAATAGCTGTTGAGCTCTCCTCGTAGGATTTTTGGCACTTCTCGTACTCAACCTGGTGCGTCTGCTTGAGGTGGTGAGATAAGTTTGCTGTATTGCCCCATTTTGTTGTTACAGTCTTCTTGCACTTCTTACCTCACCATGGTTTGTTGTACATCTGATTTTTTGTAACCAAACCACTTTCTACTACTGCAGTCGCTCCCTCTTTTAGGAACTAACTCCTCCACCGTGAAAAGTTACTTTCGCTTTTAGCCATGCTTGTTGTTGTAGTATGTAACGGTATGGCGTCATTACGTTAACCACTTGGAACATTGCCAACATCATGACATTATTTTTTAAATCATATTAAAAACTATACCAGCACGCCCCTATTTCTGTGCATTTTCTCATCAGTTACCTCAGGGAGTCCAACAGAATGAAAGCACTACACTGGTATAAAACAACACTTCAAAATGAAATAAATAATAATAAATCTAACCCTGAGCCTGATGTACCTACACCAAAAAGGATTCAGCAGCATTTAACCACTAAAATGAACTAGATATCACATGCTTGGGAGAATCAGCATAGTTGCCACACTCACCTGGTTGTCCTCGAGTGTTTCTATTAGATTCTCATCTGCTTTGAGCAGAGGGGTTCCTGTGCTGGTATGAGTCTCATATGACAACGACATAACACTCCATGTTTGGGTTATCTCTGCCAAAACCTAAGCAAATGTAGGAAATGTTTCATTGCAAAATGTGACATCTGCCATTTGAAGATAAGGAAAAGTAAGTATCTTTGTGATTTCAACTTGAGTCTGCTTCATGATTATGTGCGGTCTTCTTAAGAATAAGGTAGAAATGAGATTTGATAGTCAAAGGATTTGGGACAGTATTTGTCTCTAGGTTCTGAATTAGTTTTTTGAGATTAAATTTTTTTTTAAACATACATCCTAATGTTCCTCAGTTTTGTTTAGCAAATATTTAAAAAGGCATGACCCTTACAAGTACTGCATTTATATACTGTATACTAAATATCCACAATACACTATTACTGGTCTATAATTCTTACTTTCTCTATGGCCATTTCTTTCACGGCCTTGTCCACTATGTTTTTGACCTCATCCTCCACACGGTGAAGCTGTAATTCCAAAAGGTCGCCTAGGGTGGTGCCTTCCCCCATCACGAACCTGACCTGAGGACCAAAAGCAATACACGGCAAACATGAGTGATCAGATTTCAGATCAGGATAATTGGGTTCACTGAACTGTGGTGGTCATTACAGGCCTCGGCATGAGTCGGCAGGACAGCTGAATGAAGGCGGAGTACATGAAGACTAGACTAAAGAAGAACAGAACTAAATTCAATATAGCAACATAGTCTCATACCCTGGTGGTGTTCATAAGCTGTTGCCAGTGTCTTTCTCTGACAGCAGGGTTTTGCAGCTCGTTGACAGCTCTCAGAGAGGTCAACAGGTTCTTCACAGTCGACTCCAGACCCATGTAGACGTTCCACACCCGCACCTCCTTGTCCAGCATCTTCATCTCCTTTAAAGTGCACCAAAGTTCATCATTGTGAGAAAACTTTACTCTTGTTCTCCACCCTTGTAAAAATAAATAATGTTTGCCCATGCAAGCTTGTCATACTTTGGCAAATCGTCTGAGCTCCATGTCCATCTGCTCAACATTGATCTCTTTCCATGGAGTCTTGGTCCACTCCTCTATACTGGTCTGACACAGAAATGTGAATGTTAACATTTCATCTGTGATTCTCTAGTGAATCTTACATAGAAAAATCTATTTTCCGCTACAGTCTAAAATGTCATCTAAAGGTATGGTGTGGAATTCACAGCTTGTGGTTACCTGCTATGTGGAAACTTGCAGTCATAAAGCTGAGCCTGATTATGCAGGCTCTTCAGCCATGTGCTAATAGTTTATCTATGGAAATCAAACATAGCTAAGAAATCAAAACGTCAATATATTTTTGCTAATTAATATGTACCTTCACAAAGATGACCATGTCCCAGACTGCTTTGACCAGTATGATGTCGGAGCGACACTGGCGTAGTTGCTTGTAGTCTGGGAAACTGACCTCAAACAGATCAGCTGTGTCCTGCAATTTCTTCATTTCTTCCTCCATCACTGCTACTGCTTGATTAGACTGGAGACAGAAACATTTCAAACTGCTGTCGCCTAAAATTGTCGATTACACCATGCATTGTAAGGTACTACTCCAATATATATGTTTTAATCTGACTATTTGTGACAAGCAGGCTCTGCAAAGAACGACTTATTAATGTCTCACAGTGCTTACCTTGTCAATTAGTTTGTATGGCTCCACCACATCAATCTTAAAGATCTGTTCAGTGCGAAACTGTTCTCTGAACTCATACTGCTTGACCTAAAATGTTAAGAAAAAAAACTCTTCTCTGAAGCGACAGTTCCTCTGCATAGCTATACCTGTACACACTGGGGGGTCAGTCATATATAATGCAGGAAACAAAGTGGGATGGTTTATATGTCTGATACTGAGCTCTTTGTAAGGGGTTCAAAGTGACATCCGACCCAGCTCACACAAAGCCTCACCTCAAACCGGACACATTTCCTGCGTATAACTGAAACTTCATTTGATTGCAGTGGTGCCACTTCGTGTTTAACTGTGAACGCAATTTTCCTCAGACTCGACCACTTCTCCGGCAGCTCCTGTGTTTTGTGGTAATAAAGTAAAGAATGTAATGAATGATACTGATAAATGCACTCATGGAAATGTGCTTATTTGTGCATTGGTACACACTTCGAGCTGTGTGTAGACGCTCTCTGGCAGCTGCTGTCCGTAGGTCTTCAGAAGTTCAGCAGTAGACTTGAGGGGTTTGAAGTGCTGTTCGTTGCTGATCTGTCTGTCCCGTATGGCCATGAGGTGTCCCATTATGTCCACAAGGCCTGCATAGTCTCCATCTAACACCTTGTTAGAGAGACCATGGGCAGTGTCCTGGACAAAAGAGGATAATTCTCTCACACTGCGGGATAGAGAGGAAAGAGGATGAGGATTTAAGGTTTTAGAGTGGAAAGGAGTGGCACAGAAAAAATTTCTTGAATGATAATTAAATAAAATGATTAACTAGTACAATCATAACACCCCATGTCGACTTATTTAAACAGTTAAAACTGATAATCTTATCTGATGGATAAACATGAGTGTGCTTGTCTGTGCCGGTTCATGTGTGTGTCTAACCTCTGGTTCACATGGTTGAGCAGGTGCTCCTTGAACATCCAGCTCCATTTCTTGATGACATTCATCAGTGTGTGCTTGAAGGGTCTGATATCTAGCTGTAGCCAGCCGCAAAACACCCTTCTGTCCTCCATCTTGCTCACTCGTACATACAGAGACTCAAACAGGTTGATCTGGAGTGAAGAACGATACAGAGACTCAGAGACATTGACCAAAGAGGAAAACACAGAGACTAGGGTTGTGCTGACCAGTCATATATTAACACTAAATTATGGTCAAGTCAATTTAAGTTAATGGCTGTTTGAACTACAAATGTGAAGTATACCTGTTCTTTGAAGTTGTCCAGTGTGGGTGGGTTCTTTTTCAGTTCATAGTCAGCATACAGCTCTGCTTCCTCTGTACTTAATACATGACCATACAGCAGGAACTGCCTCATAAATTCAGACCTGTGAAAGTTGAGTAAACAGACCAGCCTACTGCTGTAAATGTTTCTTTAATTGTATATTCTTATAATTTCACTCTCATTTATCAATTACGAGAACAAAATTATGTTCAATAACTCGTATTTGTGTATTTCAGTAATAAGTAAAAAAAAATTTGATACATTTAAGACAGAAAGCCACACGCTCCTGACCTGTCATCAGTCCAGAGGTAGCGGTAGGTGGCAAAAGATCCCTGATATTCTCTGACCTGAAAATCAATATAATCTTCACAACTGTGAGTCTGTAAGCATCATAAATCAGCTTCCATGTGTGGGCAGAAAACAAAGACTTACCATAGCAATAGCTGTGCGTGCCCGTGAGCGGATTACATGGCACATCTCTGACAAATCCTCCATTTGATTTATGTCGCACTACAAGATGACACAAGATAGCATATGACAGTGGGGTGTGTACGTCTACATTTATTTCCTTATAAGTGCATATATGCACACTGTGTATAAACTTCTAATCTAATCTGTACAGCACCTGATAGTTATCCAGCTGTTTATGCTTTGCCACTCTGGGAATGAACAACGCCATGTTGGTGATGTTGGCCACCATCTTATCCACAATATCATAGAAGTTACCACTGTGGCTGAAGTCCAACGAGGGGTCAAAGGTCATCTCATTACTGTTGAGTACTAGCTGGACCTCAAACAGTGGTGTAATGCGCTGGGCTGCATCTGTGTTGTCCATGAGGTACTGCAGGGAGCAGCGTACTGCACTGCAGAAGCCTGTCAGGATCATGTGGTCCACATAGTCTGTGTAGACTTGCCACTCACTGCTGTCCAGGTCTGTAACACCGAGCAGAGACTGGTTCTCCTGGAGCACAGGGGAAAAGTGATGTGTTAGAGGGCGTTAAGAAGGAACAAAATAAATATGATAATCATAGATAAGAAGATGACTGAGTTCTGCAGATGTTAACATCTAGTACATTAGTGTACAAGTGAAGAGTGAGTGAATAAACCTGCAGCAGTTTGTGTATTTGATCCCCTGTCCTGCTGATGAGAGTGTGCTGTTTGGAAACACTCTCCTCAATGTCAGAGAAGATGAGGAGAGTAGAACCACGACTCTTTCTAGTGATGAAGGCACGGTGGCTGAAATTCCCCATAAGGGTCTGGATGGCCTCCACATTGGCTTTACTCTTCTGGACACGACTAGAAATGCTCTGGCAATAGCAGAAGAGAGCAACTGTTACAACCAGTAACTGTACTGTACAGCCTGCTTTGGTTAACAGCTGCATGTTGCTATTTGTTTTAGGAGTGTTTGCTATAATTGAGGAAAGCTGGCTTAGACCACTTGAGAAATATGCCAAGTTTAATGCTTCACTGGCAGGCAACATCCTTTGATATGACTTGTTATTTACTTTTATCCAATTTTCTTATGTTTCAGTCTAATGACAGCTGACACAGAATTTTTTATTTAGAATATAGCAGAATAGTGTGAGTGTGTACTGAAAAAACTCACTTACTGACATTGCTTTGCACCTTTTGTTTGTTAAAAATGCAATCAGAAGATATCCTTTAAATACCCAATAAATGTTCAGTACCTTGACCAGGTCGCGTGTGCTCTGAATGTAGTCCCATAGGTCGTCCTGAGCCCAGGTCAGCTCCCGGAGGGCCGGATCCAGCTGCCGTCTTGTCCCATCCATCTCATCATTCACCAATCCCAGCTCCACAGCCAGGATGGTACTGTGGAGCTGGTTGTACCATTGTGTCACCAAGGTTAGTGTCCGTGTGTACTACAGGAAAGAATGTAAAGTTCATATTTTATTCTCTGATATTGTTTTTTACATTTCACAGGTCAAAAGACATTTACTGCTCACACATATAGCTGACTCTATAGCCAATGCAACACTGGAATCTTAGTTACCCACCATGTAGAGTCGCTCCTGTTTGGAGTAGAGATAGAGAGCTGCTTTAGGAATGTTTTGGTTCTTCAAGATACACAGATACTTCACCTCCCTTAGCACTGATATCAACTGAGGAGAGAGAGAGGAGAAATTGTGATAAACTATTTGATGAATTTAACATAGTTCAGTTTTTCCCCTTTAACCTAGATGGAAAATATTTAAACAGGTAGGACCAGCATCTTAAAGTGGATATCTCATTAAGACTGTAGTCATTTGTTAAGTGGTAGATTGCTGGTTAATACACATTGTTGATCTACTTTTCAGGGAACACTTTGCTTGTTTCTTTGATTTTATGTTGATTATATTTTGTGATTTTCTTGTCTGTTTATATACTGTTTTTGTTGCTGCTAATGCAAAATAGTTCTACAATTTAGTCAAAACAAACCACTGTGGCAACTTCTGGTAGTTTGAGACACACCAAGAAAGAAAAAGAAGCAAATGTAAAAGCTTTCATGAATTTAGTACAGGCTACATCCGTATTGTAGTAACCAGTGATACGTTGCAGTGGTAATTTATACGTATATTTTTTAATGATTTATCCTTTTATTTGTGGTGTTAACTTAACCTTACCAAGTTTAATTATGGAACGATTTGTATAATCCAATAATTCCATCATAAATTGTTCACTATAGTTCACCGTAACATCCATTATCTGATGTCTTAGAAGGCATCAATTCCACACCAGCCATAGCTCTGTACACTTCACACAGTTAGATTAATGACAAATTTGAACTGTGATTAATGTTTAATATGTCTTCTGGTGATTGGCTCTTCTTTGTGCTTACTGCAGGACTGAAGTTGACCTGGAACAGGCCTGCATCAGTGTCCTTTGTGAGCAGTGGTTCCTTCAGGTGGGTTTGACAGATTTCCTCCAGGCCCTCAGTCCACTCTGAAAACAGTTCCTCATCATGGTGGTCCAAAACCTCCAGAACATGTTCACATTTTTGGAGAACATCGTCAGCTTCAGCACAACCCAGAGGCCTGGGAGGAAGGGAAAAGGCCAAAGAAAAATTAACATAAGGAGTAAAATATAAATGTAATCTGTATTTGGTATACTTTTCACAAGTAAACTGAGTTCTTACAGTGTGTGCTCCAATATCCTTCCAATGTAAGATTTGAACCAGATGCTTGTTCTACTTAAAGGGGAACTCCACTGATTTTACACATCAAAGTCTGTTCACAGGTCGTGGGGAGTAATACTGCATTTGTGAAACATATGTGAAACATATGACTCAAGTGACATCCTCAAATGATGTCACTTGAGTCAATGTCTGTTGTGGCTGAAAACCAAAAATTTGAAAATGAAAAATATCTAAGGGTGTGGACCCCAGTAGCCCAATCCTCAAAAAAGGAGTATAATGCTAAAGAGGTGGCGTATTCTTTCAATACTATTAGTCACTACTATACTAGTTATGAGCTGGTATAAAACCTTTACTTTCAGATAGTTGCTTTTGATATATTGATGAATTCAATTTCAAAACTTTTGTCTCCCTTTCTCACAGTAATTACAACGTCAACTATTGCTTATGACCTATAGATTCTGCCATACTGCTGGCTGGCTGACACCAGTTCGAAAAACTGGCAAACTGCCAATAGAGAGAGATTTACCTGGCGGTGATAGGCTTAATCAGCATTTTCTGAACTTGTTTAGTGAGGGCTTAAATGTAACAAACGTTAATTTAAATGTAAAAGTTCTGCATACTGGCTTTAATTAAAACAGATATTACATTTCCATTACAGGTCCCATTTTCAGATAAAATATTCTTCTTTGATTAGAACACAGACATTCTCAGAAAACACCAATCTAAATGTATTTAACTGTTGACTGCTCTACATTTTAAAATGATTATATCAAAGTCTTAATGAGTCTTAATTGTCCCTTTGTGAGTGCATATTATAGTAAACCCGATGACAGATCTGCTGGGTGACAGTTGTTACATGAGATAATTGTGTCTGCGTGTGATGAGTACGGTAGGTCCATACATATGGGCCAGCTGGCAGAGATTGCTCCTGTTGGTGAGAATGCGATTCCGAAGCTCCTGTGACCATTTGAGGTTGCCGGCCACTGACGGCATATTTTTCCCAAGAACAGTACAGCCTGACTGCAGCTGAAACAAAAAGGCTGAATTAATTTGGCTGAGTCATATTCATTACTTTAAGTTAATATTTTTTGCAAATATGTTTGTAAAACACATTTAACTAAATGTGTGAATTATAATACTATGTGTCATATTAAACTTTCAAGAGACTTCCCTGTTATGGCATAATTTAGTGTGACAACTGCCTGTGGTCTGATAATATCTGTGTACATTCTGAAGGAACTGTATCAACATTAAAATTTCTATAGTCATTGGGAATATTCATTTACATTCAACTTCTCTTACCCCATCTCTGTGTTGATCAAGTATAAACTGACAGTGGTCTATTTCCTGGCTGAACATGTTTAACAACACACTGTAGTTTGGAGAGAACAGCTTATGGATCCTAGGTCTCTCAAGCAGGGTGCTGAAAATCTTCAACAGCTAGATGGGACACAATAGCAACACTTTAGGACTATACTTCTGATTTACTTTGAAGATTCCCTGGCTTTTAATCTAAGCTACCAACTAGCTGGAATTCTAAATAATGACCAAATACTTCTCAGCTGAAATCAATGTGATCATAGTATGCTTAACTTGCATTTACACAGATACTGAGAAAGGGAAACTGATCAATACATTGTCCCTGAATGACCTGGAAGTATATCACTAAACACAGTAATGGGATCGAGGTGCAACAGACACACCTTAAAGGTTGACTTCAGGTTTTTGGAGTGGTGGAAGGCCAGATTGAGGACAGTTCCCAGCCTCTGGTCAAAATCTTTGTTCTGCTCCATGAAACACCTGTAGTGACGCAGAAAATCCTGGACACAAGATGGCATTAGAGAGGAAATGATGGATATTTTCACTGCCTTTCCTGATTAAAAAAAGTCCACTTATAGTATTAGGCAATTTTTAATCCATTTCATTTTTATTGCAGTACTTCTGCTTAGCCGAGTTAATCAGTACTGGCTGGAATCACACACTTGTGAAAAATATAGTATATTACAGATACATTTTTGATTGAGTTCCAGTTTTGATTGGTTGGGTCACACTGGAAGCCTGTAAAATAGCTGTAAAATATCTAGTAAATTAAATATTGACGCACTGACTAATAGCAACTGATTCTTACGTTGCTTAGCAACTACTTTGCTTTGCTACTTTTCAATTACTGTACTGCTGGGCAGAAAAATTACATCTAATTGTTAATTTTATTATTCAGCTGCGCCTGTCAATGCCACTTAAAAATAGGTGTGAATGCCCTTTGGGGCTTATTAATTACATAGCAATGTGATATCGAAGACAACTGCAACAATCTCATTAGGCCTCACATTGTTAGTATAGTCCAGGGGGTCATATTTGCCCTCTCTGAGGGCCCGCCATCGATCATGAAACTCCTCGCTCATGCTGAAGACCATCTCACTGAGGACTTTCCCTCTGGATCCACCCAGTTCAACCTTCTCCAGTTTAAGAAAGTCCAGGGCTGTTGCAAAAAGTTCCTATAGATGAGGGGAGAAAAGCCACTGATGAGTCACGGTGATAGAATGGAGGTCATCCTAATTTAAATACTTTTATAACTAAGCAATAGTGAATAAATCAAAAATATACATTAGAAACAAAACATATATACCGGTATACACGGCATTTAATTTGATGTACTGTATATATTTTCAAAATAATGTCTTCCTTGGAATGTGCATCTTTGTGATTTTTACATTTCTAATCTTCTTATAAAACCAATACAGAGCTATGCTTGTCAACCCATGCACCTCAATCATAAGCAGCCTTTCCATGATGCAGTCTGAACGCTGGAACACAAGTGAAGCCGGAAAATCCCACAGCTTGATGGTCTGAGTGTGTCTGTAGTACTTGGGGATCCGCTGGCGGTGAGTATGAAACAATTGCTTGAAGGTGTGCAGAACTGAGATGGTTATCTTGACTCTCTCCACCCCCTCCTCAAGCTCCATCTTAAACAGCTCTTCAGGGATTAGGTAGGCAATGGCCTTGATACAGATGCACAATCATTGAGAAGATCAGTTGTTTAGTAAGTAACTTAACTTCTCTTATTCTGTCTCCCTCTCTTTCACACATACACAGAGATTGTTGACACTGTACCTTTTCAATGATCAGGTTGCAGAACTCCTGCAGGAGGACCACCATGCGTTGAGGAGTGCAGTAGTATTGGGAACGGCTCCAGATGAGACAGAGTGTGTGGAAAAGAGGAGGCAGTAGAGCATCGACCTGTGGGAAACTCCTCTCTTCTAGGCTGCTGATCAGTCTCCTCAGAGGGCGCAGATACAGATCTATGTCCTCGGCTTCCAGCACCGCTATGATAATCACATACAGAAATATAAATTAATAACATGATCTTAATAGTTGTCTGACAGTTGTGTTCTGATTGCCATGTTGCCTTCCATTGCTAAATGAGCATGATGACAAACAAAACATGAAAGGCAAAGGCAAACCTAAATTACAGTATACATATGAAAATCAGAAGAAATTGTCAAGGTACATACAAATCATTTTTTTCTTTGAGACAGAGAAAATTGAAAAAACAGAATCAAAAACTGTGCTGGAGGATATTGTTGCTATGATAGGTGTGAGAGTGGTATAAATTAAGACAATGACTGCTTCATATGTTTCTTAAGCAAAACTAAATGAGAAGTTGGGCTCAGTGACACTAAATGATAGAATGGTGAAATTACTTAATTAGCACTGATAAATGATGAGTAATGCTGATTTACCCTCATTGACTTTGAGGCAGATGTCCCTGAAGGAGGAGTAGTAACTGCTCTTGACTCTTCGCAGGATCTCCATGATGTGCTCCACTTTGGGGCTCTGGATCTGAAGAGAAGGACATAATAAAAGGATGTACACTCAGTGGACACTAGGGCTGCACAATATATTGTTTGTGTATCGTCATTACATCACCAAACATTGCAGTGTCAAGCAAGTCAATTTAACTCAACCACCTGAACTTTTTTGCTGCTTGATACAAAAGGAAAGCTTGCACGCTTCTCATTTTCCTTGACTAATCTACAAGTCTGTGTGATTTAACATAATTTACTCCGATTAAAGGGTTCTTGGTTGTTCCTAGTGAGTGACAAGCAGGCTCTGCATGCGCAGCAAATCGCCAATCACAATATTGTTCTTAATCAGTTTATCAAGCAACTAAAGCAGGCCCCGTCCCCGTTAGTTGTCGACAACAACTTGAAAATAAGTGAGGAACAGGAAAAAACACACTGAAACACTGGATTTGGTTACAAAAAGAAAAGCAACTTTTGTAAACCACCCAGAGGGCTGTTGTTTAGGTGCACTTTTTTTTTTTATTATCATTTGTTGAAAATATGTTTACTGCATTAACGCTCAAGAAACGATAGTTGGGTCTCATCTGGTTAAAATTACGGTATTTTTTCAATATATATTTTTGCAATACATATCACAGAAAAGAAAAATATTGCAATGTCATTTTTTTCCAATATCGTGCAGCCCTAATGGACACTAGGTACATTCCGTACAATCTATTGCAATTCACTACAGTAACCTCTGTCATAAATTCAAGCTTTACAAAATGTATATTTCATATTTATTACATGTGTAAATAGTTTTGTTAGAGGTGGTGTTGTACTGAGCTACATTATAGAGGTGATTAAAATTTTTGTTCTTCCTATTTACAGAACATACACATTGGGGAAGAATATTAGAAACACATCTCACAATACACACACAGTACAACACTGCCACTGACTATGACCACAATGCCATAAATTAATGAATAATTAATTATTTAATAATTAAAAACTCTATGACACTGTCAACTGAACATTATAGGCATCATAAAAGTAGACTTTATGGCAGAACAGTTGTATTGGATTGCATTAGGCATATATAACCTGGAGCTGACATGGGAAGATAAATAGGAACTCCATTACTGGAGTGTATGGTAGTCACGCAACATGTTTCGGGTCTATTGACATTTAATAATTTAGCCCTTCCAAGCTGGGGTCTTAAAATCTGGTCTTCAGGAATAACAAAATTCTCATATCCAGTCTATGAATTAAAATCAACTCTATCACTAGTACTTTGAGTACCGCAGATTCAGTTTACATTTTGAATTGACTGCACCCTGCCAACTTCCACAGAACCAACATCATACTTGTGACTGGATGCCCAGCAGGTTTTCCCTCTGAGTGGTCCAAAACTGGAGCTCCACGTTGGGGCCTGGATGGTCTCCCCTGAGCAGCAGCGAACCAGAGTCTTTCTTCAAGACATGCCATATCTGCCCAGACCACTGAACTATCAGAGTTTCTATAGAGTATAACAAGCCATGGTCCAGTGGCCAACCAGTGGGGCTGAGGAAGACAGAGAATGGGGCAATCAGTATGGGTGAAAATGGCTATATGGACCTTAAACATAAACGTCTAGTAGGCAAAACGGACTAAAATATTATTCTAGTAAGTTATAAAGGTCTTTACAGTCAGCTTAAATATTTTTTTAATTAGTCTGACACAATCAGCATTTACTGTAACAAGACGTTCGTGTCTTGTTTGTGCATTATCAACGTACCCATTTATTCCCTTAAAAAGAGTAGTCTTAAGCATACATACAGTACAGGACGTCTTAACTCTCTAAATTATGCAATAGCCAGTGGCAATAACCCAGTTTGTGCCTCTTCACAAGGTACTTGTTATTTTTAATAAGGGCTCTGATGCTCTCCTCTCCACTACATTGTTTCCTCTCCTGTCCTGTCCAACAAAAAATAAACACAAGAATCATCAAATAACCAAGATTAGATTTGTCCAAGACGCCGCCACTGTTTGAGGAAATTAGAAATCAAACCACCACCATCGATATTGTTTCTCGACAGCTTTAGTGATGTTGATAGGTTTTCAATGTAGTGGGTCCCCAGGACTCACAGACAAAAACTAAAATGTGTTTTTTGATAAAAGTGTGTTAAAGTGCTAAACTTGTGTGTAGGGATGGGTACCACCAGGATTTTATTGATACTGTTACTCTTATCGGTTGAGTTCTTTATCAATACTCTTATTGGTTCTTTGTCATTACAAAAAAGTACTTTTTAAATAACACATTCAGAACAGGATTATAATTTAATATTTTAAATATAAGTTAATGTTTCTAGAGCAGCAACTGAAATGTTTAAAATAGCAAAGCCACTATGTTCGCTTTTAGTGTTGTTTTGTTTTTTATTGCACTTAAAGTGAGGAGTATATTTGTCCTCAACTGAAGCAAACACTGAGTTATCTTCACTTCACTGTCTCAACCACCGCCTCCCTGTACGTGTTAGTGAAGGATCACACAGACACCAGATCTTCTATGGTTTCAACAGGGACTTGATGTAATCAAATATCAATAGCTTTTATACAGTCTAGGTTCAATAGTGAGTTTACTGCATTTTAATGTAATGCGTCTGATAACGTGCTTTCAGACCAACACAGAAACGCTACTTTGGGAAGGACTAGTTTCAGGAACCCGGCAATGTCACGCGTTTTCCTTGGATGTATGAGTATTCAAGGTTCAAGAAAAAAAAAAAAAGTTTCATGAACATGCTTTAGAAACAAAACAGTTCTAAGCGCCCCCCTGATGTAACGTTATAACATTACATTTGAGACTTTTGCTTTGATAACATTCACAGAGCTAATGCTAGCCATTATTTAGCAAACTTTGACAGCTCAACTGACAATACTTAACTTATAGAGGTTGAAGAAGAGGTTTAAGGTCCAGGCTCCTCAAAGAATTTTTGTTTTCTTTTTGTACTCTAGATAACTGGAATGAAAAATATTCCATCTGACTCCCATGTTTCCATTCTGTTAATTAAAATATTGCGCCCGGAAATGGCACTTGACCTTGCTATTCTTTTTTCTTTCTGAACACTTGCTCTTTTGCGCAGCTCCTGAAATCGTATCCAATAGATAAATATATATATAGATAAAATATAATTAATGTATATAAGTGAAACTGATATTAAAACCTTGTATTTATTAAATGTTTTATTGATTCTTTATTTTATTCATTTATTTTGTTGCAGTGTCATAAGAGCAAAGGCGAGTTCAGCGTCGACAAAACGTAGTAAAGAGTTTTTTCAACGGAAACTGTGGCGCCTTAAACACCCAGGCCGAGTTCAATCTTAAAGCGTTTAGCAACGGTTTGCAACGTTTTCTGATAGAAAGGCATGTTTCCTCGCAACGTGGCTTCGAGGTATGTTTTTTCCCGTTTGGTGGGCGTGTCACAGGTGTAACCCAATCAGCTGCGAAAAGTTTGTAAACACAGGCAGGAAAATTCACTGCGCTTGCGTACACAGCAGGGTGTTCAGGGAACCACAGTTTCTGTTGAAAAAAACGTTTTGCTACGTTTTGTCTGCGCTGAACTCAGCCCATATCTCGTTGCACGTTGCGGAACGTTGCAAGGAAACATGTTCAGTTCGAAAACGTTAGAAACCGGTGCCAAACGTTTTGAGATTGAACTCGCCCCAGGCTAGTCATCTAGTGAAAGTCTTTAAACGGGTTAAATATGTCATATATGTTGTTATTATTTTTCTTTCTAGCTTAATGGAAGAGCACTTGACCAATCTTAAAATACGGTAAGTGTCGCCAAACAGACTGTGGGGTTTTAAGTCGAGCATAGGGTCTCATTTTTTATACTGACTGATGTTGATATTGAGTGATATAGTAAAGTTACTGGTCATTCCCATATTTAACCTCTCCTTGACAAAAAGAGTGCGCACCATTGTAACGTCAGATATGTGCAATGAAAAAACCCCCCCAATTTAGCTAGGCTATAAGCCATGCATACACGCAGACCTGAGAACAACGTCATGAGGCCTTGCCCTCTCCACACACAGTGGCAGAGGCAGCAATGTCCGTCCCTCTGCGCGGCCTCTCAGGGTCACCACCCTGCTCCTCAGCTTCTCCAAGTGCCTATGGATGTCATCAATCACCACCCGCGGCCAGTCCTCATGGTTCAGACCATTGGACAGAACACACACCAGCACCTATGCAGTACACACAAGCTGTGTAAGTAGACACATATAACTGTATATTATGTATTACAAACGCCATGCATTCTTCCTTTGTCCTGCCAGCAATATTCTGCGTTGGAAAACACAAATCATCACACACATCACACATGCCGCCTGCATTGTTGTATGGACACTTTACTCTCAGATACAACACCCACACACACACACACTGTCCCACCTCAGAGATGACAACAGGTAGGTGCTCCATGGGGTATCCAGGCACTTCCCCCAGCCGGAGTTGGTGTCTGAATCCTTGGCGGGCGATTCTCTTTACGCCTTTCTTTAGCACGCACAGTAGCTTGGTCTTCCATGGTGGGGACGTCTTCACAGATGAAAAAACAGTAGGAATGCTTTCAACAGCATTGAAAGCACTAGAAATAAGTAGCGACTTATTTCAAAAAATGTGCACGTTAGATGGGATGTAGATGGCAAGGTCAGGAGATGTATATGCCTGCATGTCAGCTTATTGTCTTGGAGGAGCTAAATTCACTTTTCAGTATGTTGTTGTAATAATGTGTAAATATTGAAATTCTCAGGATGCGATTTCCGGACAGATAGCGATTTGTGCCTCATCATCAGCCTCCATGCATGTGTGCACATCATCGCTCCACAGTATCTTTACCTAAGGGATATTAGTATTCAGAATTTCTAACATAAAATGCATACAGAAAACAAGAGATGAACTACACCACTCAATATTTACTCAAGGCTGTAACCATTATTGAGTTTGCCTGCAAAATTTACTTTAACCAAGACAGGGAGATAAAAAAGAAAATGAAACACATCTATGAAACAGGTACCTGAACGTTTTAGAAATTCATTTCATGCCTGTGTGTGTTTACCTTTGACTTGTGTGTACTTCTTACCTGAGCATCCCCTGCATGCAATGTCCCTCCAGGTCCAGTGAAGAGCAGCAGCCTGTTGGTCCAGATGTGGTCCAGGAAATCCAGTATAATCTTCTGGTTCTCCTCTGCTCCAATGAAGCGGTTCCACTTATCCGTCTTCACTCGCAGCACACAGAAGGCTTGCTCCCGAAGGAAGTCCACCCTCTCATCTGACAACACCACCCCAGCTTTGAGAGAGGACTCCTGTGGGACACGCACTCCTCCAGCCCCTCCACTGCCTAAACCACCACTGTTCGTACCGGTGGCTTCAGCCATGAAAACTCAGCTGATGGGAAGAAGAAATAGGTAAAGGCTACTACTGCTTAATCCAGTGTGTAGGGAATGTAAAACTTGAAAAGAAGGTGTATACTCCTTAATCCTTCTTGTCAAGACCAGAAGCTAGAAAATGTTATAACAACGATGCACTCTTTCTATCTTCCCAACTTTATGTTTCTTCTTTCTTCTCCAGCTCTGATGGCTATCACCTGGGAAAGTGATACGCATGTTGATGGATTGGTTACCTTGTCACGGTGACAGCGCAGCATGGGTTGGCTTCAGTATCCTGCACGCTAGAGAAGGACTTTGTGGAGCCTTTATGGCTTGCAACTCAATCCTGTAACCTGAGCCTTCAGAGGAGACCTAACTACAGTGACACCTCTAGGACAGGTAATTATATTACATCTATGATGCACTTAAGAGGTTTTCAGCGATATAGCACTATAACATTTTTTTATTGATAACAAATACTAAATACTGTACTATAAGTTGTGAAATTACTAACTGTATGTTTGTATATTAGACTAATGTTTACATTGGTTTCTTACATGTGACAACTCCTACTGAAGAGATCTTGTAGTCTTGTGTACCCTCTATCTGCTAACCTATGCAATGTGTATCATCACCACATGGGGGCAGTGTGGCACAGTGTTTCTGACGACATTCTTCAACTGTAATCCAAAGTGACCCTAGCCATGACATCCTATTACACATGTTATGCCATTTATATAAAAACATGGAAAAATGGGACATTTCTCTAACTGTGTTACTTAAAATACCACAGCAATGATTACCCTTTTAAAGATCCTTTACATTCTGAGTTTAACCTTAATACAAGGATGTTTAATCATATCCTAATTTAAAATGGACTGACTAGAGAAAGTAGAGCTGACATTTGAGTGCATTTCTAACCTTATGCTCGTGCATTCAATGCAATGCTTAGAAACTGGTAATACAAGCATCTATTGCCTCCTGTTATGCTTAACTGCTGTAAAATGTCTTCATTCCACGTATTCCTACATAGTGTATAAATACAGTTTAACAATTCCCCATTAGATTTTTACAAGATTTCCTTGTTCATACAGCCACTTCATTTTCCGTAATCACTCTTTCCCCTTTAGCTTAATGCTTGTTTTTAAACATTAGATACGTTGATGGAAGTGATTTTTCACTTCACATGGCGTATTTATGCTTGATGGATGTCATGGCATATATAGGCTTAATGGATGTATATGAACTTTGGAGGTTTATGTGTTTTATTTTTAACTCAAGTGTCCGCAGTCAGCAGTGAATATTTCCATTGTTCACATCTCTGCTATACCAGCCAATAATCCATGGCAGTCCTCCAAGGGAATTTGTCCTTTCTGAAATCTGTAATACCATGCTTCAATGTGTTTGCATAAGTGAATGCATGTGTGTGTTTGTGTATATTTTGTGTGTGTGCTTGTATGAATGCTCTTTACACACATTCATTGTGTGTGTGTGTGTGTTTGTGTCATGCAGCTTGAATGAATGTTCTTTGTATGGTATGTAAAGGTGCAGCTTCTATTAATTAATGTATGCGTGTGTGTGTTTCTGCTATTATATGCCTACTAAAGTGTGGTTGAATGTGCGGGTCTTGTGTGTGCGCGTGTATGCTTGTCCAGAGCCCAAGGCTAGTGAGGGTGTCCCTTGGGTGTCTCCACACACACTGTATCTAAGCCCATTTGAGCCTGCTGACAGCAGGAGCATGACTGCCCATCTCTCTGACCTCCTGCCCAATGTCAGCTCTGCTCTACAGGGATGGAGCCCAGAAAAAAAGAGATCTTAGGACAGCGGAGGGACAAGAGGAGCAGGGGAGGGAGCCAAAGGGGCAACTATGGGGAAAAGGAGAGGGTGTGTGCCGGGGTGGAGAATGAGGAGGGGCAGCGAACTTACAGAATACTAATGAGAAAGAGAATAGAGTAATGAAGGAGCAGAAGAGCAACAGCAGAATAGAGATATGCACTTGGCCAGCTATTGGTAATAAATATTGAACAGTAGTTCTGGACAGACTCATTGCTGAGTAATGTAAACAGGAGGAGTAAGAGGGCAAATGAAAAAACGTGTTCTCAGGCTATATTTTAAACTCCCAGCTCTTGACTGTAACTGAAATATCACCTGTAAGTGGATGTAATATTCTCGTGCAGTGTAGCATAGCAAAGCTCCAGCTGAACTCTTTTTTAATCTCTAGCAATGTAGTTTTAACCTGAAGCGTCTCCCTCCTCCCCTCTTCTCCTCCTCTGTTTCTCCACTTCTCCTGCTCGCTCTCTCCATTTGCCGTTGCCATGACTACATGTTGCTTGAGGATCAGTCCGCCGCTCTCGAGTCCAGAGCTTTAGCTTCTGTCTCTTCCCTCAACCGCTCCTCTACTCCTCTCCTCGTCACTCTTTCCGTGTCCTCCGTGTCCTCAGTCAGGGGAGGAAATTACATGTAGATGAGCTCGAGGTCTCAGGTTTCATTCAATCGCTCACACGCGCACACACACACACACACACACACACACACACCATGATGTCATCTCTTCAGGTACTGGGTGTCTTGAGCAAGTCTGCACTTTGGTACTCTTCTACCATGGCCTTTTTCATTTTGTCTTGTAGTCTCTGGGGAAAACTACAGATTCATGTATTTCTGAAGCAGTTGGACTCAGGGGAGGCAGAGAGATGGATGAAAAAGTATGATAGAGACGGTCGGGGGTGTGGGGGGTGTGGGAGAGAAGAGAGAAGCAGAAAGAAAAATGTCACCAAGGAAAGAGAGAAATTGAGACAGTGACAAAGATGGCAAATGCATACACACTCTCTCTCTCTCTCACACACACACACACACACACAACACATAATGATCATTTCAGAGCTTACCTCCTGTTGCTGGCTGACTACCCATGAAACCTTACCATGGCTGGTGATTGCCATGTATGTGCTTGTGTGCGGGTGTGTCCAGATGGTCCTGACCAGCCGTCCCTCCCAGGGTAGATGAAGTAAATGGAGCGATTACAGTAATGACCGACACACACATCTGTCTCATACCTCTGCATGGCTGCCAGCTCTTTTGCACACACACAGGCACACACACACACACACACTCACAAAATCACTTTTGGCTGAGATCCATGGAGTTGGTAGGAGCAAGCAAACCCCATCATAATGTGCATTTTATCAGTTGCAAAAATATGGTGCAATTTTGCAGTTTGCTATTTTATTGTGGGGAGTGAAACTGTGAAAAATGTAAGCAGCTAGTCAGTTTGGATGAAATGTGACCCCTCTTGTCAAGGTGACTCTTCTTAATCCCTCTGAGTTTCTCATTCTGTTACTTTTCCTTCATCCCCACTCCACTCTGCAACTGTCCCCTTCTCTCTTTCATCACTCCCATCTGACCCACTTCAACATTGTCCCCTCTCCTGTCCTCCCATTTTTCCTCTTTGAACATCTTTGCTGTTTTTCTCCAATCAGAAATGAGTCAAGAGAGGGGGACCATCCGGACGAGCCACCAGGGGCTGGCGTTCTCTTTGTAGAAAAGGCAGAGAGTCACCAGCAAGCACTTCCTTATCAGACCTATCCTTTGTTCTGCAAAGGTCTTTCTCCTCTGCCTGGACTCAGTGATATTTGAGAGGCAGGTCCGTGGAAACAGGAAGGGGTTACAGAGCATGGCCAATCTCCCAGGTTGTGTGTGTTTGTGTATTTAAGTCCTCTGAGCATATCAAGTGTGTGCTTGTTTGTGCTTTGTAGTTGAGGGGACCCCTGCAACTTGTGTTCAACAGAGTCCATGCTGACCACTTCCAGGATGTTTTTTACTTAGTCAACACTCAGTGTAAGAGAACACCCTTATTTCACTGGCAAAGTAATGCAGTGTCTCTTCCAAAATCTGCAGATACAGGGTTTTTTGCTTAAAAGGACAGCATTGTTCTGTGCTGTGGTAGACACAGGTAGTTTCCTCTTACAGCAAGTTCACCTGGACGTGCTCTCAGGAGGCTCATTAAGCTTTACTGAGACACAGAGATGCACTGGAATTTAAAGTTAGGTACAAACCCTTCCCTGTATGAGGGGATGTTTTGTTTTGGTTTCCAGTTGTACTTAAATCCTGTAGATGGGGCTGTTTCTCTACCCGGCTCTAGAGAATGTCTAATTCAAAATTTCTCCCATGCCTCCTCCTCTTGTTGCTTATGAATACCCATTTAAGCTCTGGGGTGACTTGTATTATGTGTGCGCCTTGTCAATAGCTGAACTGGATTAGGCAAAACTCCACTATAGACATACACTGAACCTATTACTATATTGCCCCCCCGCGCCACACACAAACACACTAGTAGTGTGTTTGTCCAGATTCAGGCTTACACACAATGTGTCCCCTTGGTCTTTGACATAAAGAGAAAGTATTGTTTGTATTGATTTATCATCATCTGCTCACCTCAGAGATATTAAGACCATAAAACAATAAAGGAGGAGTGAAATACACCAGGGTAACCTCTGAACAAATACTGAGCTGTCTCACTTCAAAGACATGGGACCGTCCTTTTATTTAAACCCCCCCCCAGATCTGATTGTATAAAGAGTAATACCATACTGTAGCCTTTATATTTTTCACACTTGGTTTATCCAAAAGAGGTGAAAGGAGCCAAATGTTTCGATGGTTCCATTAAAATATGTCCAAGAACAAATTAGGGGATTAGACACACTGGACCACCATCCCCTTTTCAAATGACTGCAATACTTTGTCTGATTGGCTGCCACAGTGCTTGGCCATTACATGGGAAGACGTGCTAATGAAGGTAGACAGAGGCAAAATGATAGACTGAGTTTTCACTCTGGTGAAAAAGATTGTAGGGCACAGAGTGTGATTGTCTGTCATTTTGGTGCCATTCATTCGCAATTATTGCAGTGGCCAGCAATTAGTCTAATGTTGCATATAGGTTAACTGTGGTGCTGTCTCGTGTCCTTATTAGCCAAAGGACGCTTGTTCTTCTAGTGTTATTGTATGGAAAGTAGACAGCTTTGCACTTAAATGCTTTGGGAAACTCTGAGTAATTGTTAGCTGAGTGCAGAGTTTGGGCCACAGGCAGGGTTGGCTGGTCAGGAGAACAAGGCTAAGCTGTCCTCCACACAGTTATCATGTTGTGTGCGTAGTCTGCTGCAGGGATCACTTGGATGTTGTTGTTTTTTTTGTGATGTGTGGCGTCTAAAGAGGGGATTCTTTGGTGGACATTCAATGTCTTTCTCAAGGACACTTCAGCAGGGCGGATGCTTTTTTCCCCTCTGGTTAAAGGATGCTCTTTTTGCTCTTGTAGACTAACCCTACTATCAAATACAGATAGCTATTTGGTCAGTCAGTTAGTCCACCACTTTGGCCCAGACATTTATGGTCCCCAGAAGATTAATCCTAAAGACTTTGAGGATCCCTTGACTTTTCCTCCAACTCCAACATGAGGTTCACATGTGTGGTTTTGAGTCTTGAGAAATGTTGGATGAATGGCCATGACATTTGGTACAGACATTCATTTCTCCTTCAGGATTTATTGAAATTACGATGGAAGTTCTTTTTTATAATATTTGGTTTATGAGCAAATAGATTCCCACAAGCTCAGCTGTATATTGTGTTTAGTGTTAATTATTAAATGTTAGCATGCTAACATGCTAAACTAAGATGGTGAACCTGGTAAACATTGTTTGTGCTAAACATCAGCCTGTAACATTATCACTGTGAGCGTGTTAGCAGGCTGACATTAGCATGTAGCCCAAAGCACCTCATAGACGTGTTACATCGTACATCATAGCTTAATATTAAAGATGGAGCTTGGTTATAAAACATGTGTGGTCTAAGAATATTAATGCAGCTGTCTAGAAAGATAGAAATTGAGATGATGCATAAAAACGCACGCACTAACAAAAAAACAAATGTCATTGATCAGGGTTAAGCTTTGATCTCTGTGTGAGAGCATGCCATGGCCGATCGATAACTTTAATTCGGACTCAAGTGTGTGTTTGCACGATTCTGTCTCCTACGCCTTTCACCCTACTACCCTTTTCTACCATGTGCGCACACACACAGAGTCATATTCTCACTTTTCTCAAATCCTCACCGACAGAATTATACGCGCACACACATACACAGCAACCTGATTAGGTGAGCCACAGGGGTTAGACCTAATGACAAACAAACTCAGCGTGTGCACAAACACCTCAGCTCCTCAGATGAAATATAGATTTTCTTCTATCCCAAAAGCTGATGGGTATTAGGTGTAGGCATGTGTGTGTATGTGAATGAGTGTGTGCATGTATGCTTTTGTGTTTGTATGTGTGTGTGCGCGCGCGTAATCTCGTTCCCCAGATTGTTTTGTATAGAAAGAGGAGACACCAGGGAAAAGCATGTAAGTGATTGGACTCTGCTTTGTTACTGTTAAAGACCCTGTCTCCAGGGAAATAGTGGGTTAAATAACTTGTGTGTGTGTGTGTTTGTGTGTGTGTGTGTGTGTGTGTGTGTGTGTGTGTGTGTGTGTGTGTGTGCGCGCGCGCTGTAAGATGTGTTTATCTGATGGATTAATAGAACTGCCATCTTGTCCCAGGGGAAGTGCAGTATTGTTTTTATTGATGGCAAGTCCTTCAAGATTACTCAAAATGTGTCTAATGAGTGTTTATCTATATGTGTGTGTGTGTGTGTGTGTGTGTGCTTCTAAGTCCTTATAGGCATAAAACGTCTCTGGTCATACTATGTTATGAATAAAAAAAACCCACTGTTGGTCCTTAAAACATGCAAACTAACACTGAATGAGAAATGTTGGCACATATGTTCAAGTGTAAAGTCAGCTGTTAAAAAAACATTACGCATAAGCTAATGACATATGAAGTGTTAATGTTGATAGTCAAAGGCAGGAAGGGTAGTTAGTTACATGACTTATTGCTGTACAAATCACATATCAAATCACAGGAAACGCTACTTGGATCCAGCAGTAATCAAACAAAAAGCAGGTTGGCAGAATACTGTCCAGAAAGAGAAATATTTTATTTTACAATATTTTTTATATTAGCAGTGGGTCAGACAACTATGTAATGTGAAAGGTGTTGCTTGTAGTGCAGACCCCCAGAACATAACAGAGGTGAAAGAAGCCCTCAAATCTTTTACTTAAGTAAAAGTAGACATACTACATAAAATAAAAAAATAAAATAAAGTCCTGTATCCTGTCCTAAATAGTAGTTAAGTAAAAGTACATATCTATTAACATCAAAATATACTTAAAGTACCAAAAGTAAAAGTACTCATAATGCAGAATGGCCCAATTCAGATTAAATTATATCACTGGATTATTATTGATGTGTAAGTATCACAAATTTTGCGGCAGATAAAGTGGGTCTAATTTCAACTACTTTACATACTGTTTAACCCTTACTAATACATAATTATTTATTAGTTGGTTTAAATTTGTATTGATAATCTGAAATAGTCCCAAACTTAACTATTTTAATTTAGTTTTACTGCTCTCAATAATCACGTTTCCATCTGCGATCAGGCATCAGTTTTCAGCCAAATAAGCTCTGGTATCCCACTGTACGCTACCTGCCCAGCATCAAACAGCAGACGGACAAAGTCAGCGACTAACTAAAGAACATAGTGGAACATTTTGCAGCTAAAGAGAATGTTTCACTCAGGATTTGGGGAAGACTTATAATAAGAGTGAATATTAGATGAAAGATAATACTGCATTTCTGTAGGATGTGTACAGTAAATAGGCAGCTACTTTCTAACACAGTCACCATATTTACTTGATAGGGAGATAATATGTCAATGTTGTGTTTACATCTTGCTGTACTGCCCCCTAGTGTCCAAAAAGATACATTACTGCAGCCTGTATTGTTGGGATATACAGTCACCTAAAGGATTATTAGGAACACCTGTTCAATTTCTCATTAATGCAATTATCTAATCAACCAATCACATGGCAGTTGCTTCAATGCATTTAGGGATGTGGTCCCGGTCAAGACAATCTCCTGAACTCCAAACTGAATTTCAGAATTGGAAAGAAAGGTGATTTAAGCAGTTTTGAGCGTGGCATGGTTGTTGGTGCCAGACGGGCCGGTCTGAGTATTTCACAATCTGCTCAGTTACTGGGATTTTCACGCACAACCATTTCTAGGGTTTACAAAGAATGGTGTGAAAAGGGAAAAATATCCAGTATGCAGCAGTCCTGTGGGCGAAAATGCCTTGTTGATGCTAGAGGTCAGAGGAGAATGGGCCGACTGATTCAAGCTGATAGAAGAGCAACTTTGACTGAAATAACCACTCATTACAACCGAGGTATGCAGCAAAGCATTTGTGAAGCCACAACACGCACAAATCTCCATCAACTGCAAGATGCTATCCTATCAATATGAGACAACATTTCTAAAGAATGCTTTCAGCACCTTGTTGAATCAATGCCACGTAGAATTAAGGCAGTTCTGAAGGCGAAAGGGGGTCAAACACAGTATTAGTATGGTGTTCCTAATAATCCTTTAGGTGAGTGTATGATTAAGGGTGCTTTCACACCTGCCTCATTTAGTTCGGTTGAATCGCACTTGAGTTTGTTTTCCCCCTTGGTGCGGTTCGTTTGGGCAGGTGTGAATGCAGCAATCACACTCGGGTGCGCACCAAAAGCGGACTTTATGAAAATCATTTGGTAACGTATACCCCCCCCGTATGGGGAGTTTGATTTCCCCATGTGGGTCCTGATGATGCAGGATGACAATCGCCAAAGCTGTCCAATCAACAAGTTACCTGTAAGTCTGTGTAACGTCATGGTTACTTGTCTTGGTACGTTTGTAAAACTGCAGTGTGAACATGAACTGAACCAGAACGGAAATGCAACAGTGTATCGTTTTTTTTCACTTGGTCTGGACCAAATGAACCGAACTACAGGTGTGAAAGCACCCTAAAACACAAGCCTAATACCTCCCAACCACACACTGGGCTTCCTATGGGTCAAACAATCAGACAGAGATGATACAAAAAGACATCTCACTCGAACACATGAGAATTTGTGCAGCAATATCCAGGAATATGGAATTTGTTCCTTCATGTTTACTGACATTCAGACAAACTGCTCAGTGAGGGTCAATAATGAACCTAAAAAATTGTTTATGTTGGAATATTGAATATCAGCTGTCTTTTCCCATAGTGTATAAAATTCACCAAAAGTACTGCACAAAGTATGTAAAGTCAAGTCAACTCAATCAGTGCCTTTATGATGTCTTTCATGCTATTACATCCCAGTTTATTGCTATCTAAAATTCATCAGTTAACATTTCAACAACCCAAATGATTATATCATCAAAACGATGAGTATTTTGCAAGAAAATGGATTAAGATGACTCATAACTATAATTATAATCTATGATCGGCTTTCCTTTCATGTCGGCAATCATTTTGTAGGAGTCAGTGTCAGTTCTCCCTAATGGTGGCTATCTCATTTTAGAATGAAACTCTTCAAACTGTTCCAAACCCTTCGATATCAGTGTCGGGAGGTGTGTGATGTCTTATAACCATCTGTGTGCTTGTGTTGGAACGTACTCGGCTCACTGTAGGTTAAGCTAAGTAGCTATCTGGCACAGGCATCTTTGATTATCTTTATTTATCCCTCCTACCCACTGTTTTTCTGCTCAGTCTCTTGCTCATACACATACCCCTCCTGCTAAAAAGCTAATCTTTTTGTGCTAATGAAAGGTATTGGGTTTCCTAACAGGCTTTTAAAGGAAGGTGATGGATTGAGGGATAGATGGATGGTGGGAGGGGAAGAAGGGACATTGGGAGGAGAAGAAGTGAGAGGGAGGTGAGGTGTCAATAAGCACATCAACCTGATCAGTTTCAGACTACGAGGTGTGCATATACTACTAATGTATGCATTCATGCGTGCGCAGACACACACACACGCACACACGCCTTTAGTTGCTCATAAATCTCTGGACAAAGCATAAAAGCAAGTCTTTTGGTGCCAATAAGCTGAGAGATGGATTGCGGGAGATGTCTCCACCTTGACCAGTGCTGTGATAAATGCCTGAGGGTGTGTACGTATGCACTCCAATGTATTACATCAGTTGGGAGCTGTAGCTCTGTGCCGGATTGGTGCAGAACTACTGTTATTAAATATATTTTGTGTTGCAGTGAGGAATTCATTATGTGGTACTTACCATTTTCAGCACATTCGTGTGGAGAAATATCTCCCAACGAACTGCATACAGAATAGTCACACGTGTTAATAATGGCCTTGGTACTGTAATTGATGAGATGTTGTACGTTTATGTCCTGAGCTAGATTCTAAGATGTGTGAGGATAATGCTAATAATACAAATAATAAATAAATAAAAAAAAACATTTTAAGGTCTTGGATGGTGTCCAAAATCTTAAAATGATCCCTCTTTCTTTACATATATCTCAATTTTGGCCTCTTTTCTCCACCTCATTCATTCCTCCAGGTGAAACTGTCAGGAGGGGTCTTGGGATCATGAGTCCCTGCTCTTTTTCCCTTTCTAATAAAGCTGATAATCATTTGTTTCCCAATCACATTAGCATGCCAGTAATGAGAGGGGTAAGTCAACCATTAGAATATGATCCATAATTCATTGTTGACTCCCGTTCATTACCCCAAACTCACTCCGATGAATGTTTAATAAGTCTGTGTGTGCGTGTGTGTGTGTGTGTGTGTGTGTGTGTGTGTGTGTGTGCATGTGTGACTTTGCATCTCTGTTTATCATCTGGGGTACAGAGCAGTGTCAGGCTACGATGGATTGTTTGTGCTGATGGAAATTCACATGATGGACTCTGTAATCTGCCTTTTTCCATATGCATTACGTAACTTATGAATGACGCAAGCAACAACTTTAATTAGAAATATATGCAAGAGTGCATTACTATGCATCTGTTTAGGTGTATGTGTGTGTCTCCCTTACTCTCTCGCTGTCTCTCTCGTGAGTGAAGCAGACAGCTGTTATCAGTCGCTGACAGAATCCTCCCATCAACCCCCTCCTTCTGCTGTCAATCACAGCACATTGTCACCAAGTCGCCATTTAAATCGCCCCTTTTCCACTGTTTACTCAAGCAATTTGTGTGCGCGTTTCGTGCATGTGTGTGTACATGAGTGAATAATGTAAACGGCCTGCCCTTGCTTCTCTCCTCTCCAGGAAAAAAAGACAAACACTGCAGGTTGATTAATACACGAAAATTCCCCAAACACCTTCATCAGATTCCCTACACTGCAAAATTACTCCCTCAATAAATAAATAGTTGTTAAAACCAGCTGGAACATCATTAATGTCCGGCTCTGAGCCAGAGGAAAGTTGCTTCAAGTTGTGTGTGTGTGTGTGTATTTGTGTGTGTTAGTGTGTATGTGTCTTTTGGCAACCTCCTAATGAGATGCTTGTGTTTCCCTCCATTAGTAGTTTATTAGATAGCATGGGTCGCTGCGGTTTGTAAAATACAGTAAGCTTAATTTAGCACATTTGGCTCTACGGGGGCATAGGGGACTTAAGGGAGTATCAAGGGCATGGACAAGTGGTGTAGCTTGAGATGTAAATTAACGTT